>NC_056730.1:791648894-791858894 GCF_019279795.1 Protopterus annectens
GTAAGTTGGGACTATCTGTTTACCTTAATGAAGTGCACAAACTTCTCGGATGCATTTGTAAATCTAATTGAACATTTATATAAAGGAATGTTGGCTTATATTAAGGTAGGAACATATGTTTCACAATAAATACCCATTCTTAAAGGTACAAAACAAGGATGTCCACTTTCTCCACTATTATTCACTTTAGTAATGGAGCCTTGGGCTAATTTGATCAGAAACAGTACTGACATAGAGGGTTTTGAAATAGATGAAAATACAACATCCAAAATTCAACTTTTTGCAGATGATGTTCTAATTACATCAGCAGGATCTAATTCTTCTATACAGTCTCTATTTGATAACATGATGAATTTTAAAAGTATTTCTGGTTTAATATTCAATGAAGAAAAACTAAAATACTACCTATATATACACAAAAAATATTCTCATTAGTGATTTTACTAAATATGTACCCAATTCAGGTCAGATAACTTATTTAGGTATAATACTATCTAAAGATATTAAATCTATTATATATAATAATTATAATACCTGTTTTCTTAATATACAAAATCTTTTTAATACCTGGAATAATATGTTTTTACTATGGAGGAGAGACTTACAATTATTAAAATGATAATATTCCCCAAGATTTTATACTTAATACAATCAATAATACTTCCACCTACAAAAATAATTATCAAGAAACTGAACACACTAATGTTAAATTTCTTATGGGCACCTAATAGACCTAGGATTGCATTAAAGAAACATACTAATAGCTGGTCTCAAGGGGTATTTCTTTTCCAGACTTTAATTTATATACTATCTCTTCTATTGTAAAAGTTATTACTTTATTAATAGATCAGTCATATGTCACAAAATGGAAAGATTATTGGGAGCTAATTAGTATACACTTCATGAAAATCTCCTTAACACATAAAAATATGATTGTAAATAACTCCATGTTATGGTTACTAAAGGAATTTTGTACTTCACCTATTACACCTAAACATATGGTTTGTTACCCATTAAATATTATTATTAGCTATCGTAACTTTATATTCATGCACCCTAAGTATAGGGAATGGAATTTTATTGTATTTCCTATAATGTATACTCAGGGTATGCTTTTGTCATCTACTTCTGAAGGAACTCATTTAGCTATAGATAATGATCTAAAGTACTGGTATCAGTTGATATCTGATAATAAAGTTAAAAATCTAGATTTCTTAAAACAAGAATTTGATCTAAGAGAAACTTGCTGGTTAGAGGTTCAGACCTTTAGACAACATCTCATTAATAAAATAGATTTAATGTCTATAACTGTTAAAGAATCTATTCCAACACTGATCGATTACTTGATATTAAATTTACAACATAAAGTTTCTGAAAAAGGTAAACTTTCATACATACATAAAGTTATCAGACAAGAAACTTTTTACAGTGTAGATTCATACTGGAATTATTTCACTTCTATTAATGGGGACCCACCAAATCAACAAGATAAACAATATATATTGGAATCTGCTTATAGAACTACGTCTTCCATTGTCTAGAGACTTTATACATGGAAATTTTTACATAGATCTTTTTATACACCTTTGATGATGAATAAAATAAATAATAAAGATAATCTATGTAAGAGATGTAATGTAGAAATTAATGCTGACTGGGCTCATATGTTTTATGACTGTATAAAATTGAAAGAATACTGGAAGTCAATTAATGAATTTTTGCAGGCTCTTTTTACTGATAATTTCATTATTTCTAAATCTCTTATATTATTCAACACACCTGTACCTCAAAGTGTTAAAAAGGTTACGCTTCCCTTGTTATGGTCTATTCTAGCAGTGGCTAGGAAAATAATAACTAGAAATTGGATTTCAGATACACCTCCTTCGTTCAATGAATTTAAAAATGTTATGAATATAGTGTGCCATATGGAAATAAACACAATTAGGACTAGAACAAATAGAAAATCATCTTATTTTATTGTATGGGATAATTTACAAAATTTGTTAAAAAAATTTTAATTTCAATAGCATGGTATTTTAGTTTAATTAATTGATCTGATTGTAGTGGATGTCTTTGTAAATACTTTAGTTGTTTTGTTGAATATTATAATAATACCTATTTTTAATTACTTGTATAAAATTGTTATGATATTTCTCTTATATGTTAAAACAATAAACCTGTTTTGAAAAAAAAAAAGAAACCTGAAGTCTGAAATTCAAATGCCTGTCAATTTTACTGCGGACAGAACAAAAACAATTTTCAGCAGAGACGCAGGGATTAAAACTGCAGACACGTCTTTGTAAAATGGCAGGGCACCAGAGCAAATCCACACAAACACATGGAGGAGATGCAGACTCCACACAGAAGCCACCCCAACCAAGAATCAAACCAGAAAACCTATAGCTGTGAGGCAACAATACTGCCACTGCACCATCAAATATGCAAGGAATTAAACATTCAGAAACCCTTAAGTCTGAAATTCAAATGCCTGTCAATTTTATTTAACATTTTTTAATCAGGACAGTCTGACTTGGAACAAATAAACAATTTTCAGCAGAGGCCCAGGAAGAAATAATGCAGACATGTCTTTGTAACATGGGAGGACACAAAAGCAAACCCACACAAACACAGGGAGAAGATACAGACCCCACAAAGAAGGAACCCCAGCCAAGAATCAAACCCAATAACCTGCAGCTGTGAGGCAACAATGCTACTACTACACCATCAAATATGAAGCACTGCAACATTTACAAACCACAGATATTATGAGGAACAGATCAGATCGACAATGAGGCAAAAATCTGCAATTTTTTTTACAAATGGTGGTGGGTAGGGAACTCAAGTCTTTAACACCTGCATACAGGGTACAGGGTTCAAGCCTGAGGTATTCCCTACCACACCACCATAAGCACCTGGGGCATTTACACACACACACACACACACACACACACACACACACACACCAGTAAAGCATAAGCAACAAACACTCACTCTCCAGTAAAGCATAAGCACCATACACACACAATCCAGTATAAACATTGTAAAATAAAGGTAAAAAGCACCATACACTTACCTGAATATATCCAGCTAACGTACATCCTTCCCGTGCAATACTCCAAAGACCCGCAAGATCCCAAGGAAAGCCCGATGAGATCCCAATGCTCCTTCCCGAGTCCGGATGTGACCCATAATCCTAGCGAGTCTGTGCACTTTAAAAGTGCACAGACGTCTCCTTGTGTCCCCCTATGCCGGACTGCCTTGAGCATGCGCATAGACTGACAGTAGTCGGGACTACTGCGCGTCCGTGAATTTCAAACAATAATTGTTTTGTTTATTTTTCTTTCTATTTTTTATTTTGAGGGGGCTGCAGTCCGATGATACCACAGCTGTTCCACATGCAGTTAGCAAGTGGAGGACTCCAATTTGTGCACAAGCCGTCAGCTGATCATGAGCATAACCTACAAAAGTCAAGCTGCTGCCTATGCAAAACAGATGTATTTTTCCACATCTACCAGAGAGGGAGAGAGAGAGAGAGAGAGAGAGAGACAGACAGAGAGAAAGTAAGAAAGGAAGAGAGAAAGAGCCAAGCATGTTTGTGTATGATCCATGGGTGGAGAGTGATCTCTGGGTATTATAACAGTTGCCTATATTATTTACTAATCCATACTGTTACATAGTAATTCCACATGACAGTAGACATTTATGGCTGTGGATTGTCTACAACAACCTCTACAGTGTTTGACAACTGTTGACCTTGTATTGTGGGCACTGGGACATATAGGTCCTCAATATAATAATGTAGTAAAACCCACACTGTAGTGAACCCTGTCATTACACAATCACCCCAATGCCCACACAGGATACTGATGAAACACACACACACACACACATACACACGCACACACACACACACACACACACACACACACACACACACACACACACACACACACACACACACACACACACACATACACACACACAAACACTTACCAGTACTGAGTTTCAAATCCCTAACTGACTAAGTATTGCTATTACAGTGTTACGCAGTTATCACATGCACCACGGAGCTTATAGGGCTGAAATTTGGACAACGTTTTATTTCAAGGTGACTAACAGCGGGCATGCTAAAGTAGGGCAATGGGAAGTGGAGTGAGTGTGAATGGCCTCAAAATCATTCATCTCCACACACACACACACACACACACACACACACACACACACACACACACACACACACACACACACATACACACATTTGCCATTGCTGAAATCTAATGGCTCATTGCTTCACAGGTGTGTAGTAGGTGAATGAGCCTGAAGGCTCTACAAGGCTAGGCCAAGGGAATACATTGGCATCAAGCCACATGACAACTCAGTGGTGTACTTGCTGGAGTAGTCCCCAGGGGTGGGTACTGCATTCACAATTCACTCATCTGAGTTTCTATTGTGGGTGTCCAGTGATGTGTACTGTTTTCCATGTATGTGATCTATCTTCCATAACATGAACAGTGTCTGGGTTGTGCACATGTCCCACATGCATGTTCTTTGATGTGTGGAAGTGTACTTGAGGTCTTTGAGGCATGTTGTGTGGACAGATTGGTATCTTCTGATGTAGCATTCCTGGCCTCATCTGGTGAGACCTGGCTATGTAGCTAACTCCAAAGAGAAAAGCAAGTATCACTGCTTTTCTCTTTGGATTTTGTTCTTTGTAACAGTGCACCTTCAGCAGTTACAAGTTCATTTTGTGCTTGGCTATGTAACTGAGGTTGTGATTGCACCTACACTGATAGTATGATATTGGTATTCAGTAGAGTTAGTGGCATCTGTCCATACATGGCATGTGTATAAGGCATGGTATTCCCTTTGTGTGGTATATTTGCAGACTCTACATTTGTTGCAGTTGTCCAGTGGGGAACATAGCAAAAGAGTCACTATACACATTTATCTGCCTACTGAATAGATGGAACAGGATGCCATATCCTTTTACTTGCTGGATACCATGCACTCAGGAGATGCAACACATCAAAGTACTTTCTGATGTCAGTGGCACTGTTGTGGTCAACAGGCATGTAGTCCACTACTATCACACTGTGGTTACTATCTGGGAGGCAATATGCAGGGGCACTACCAATATAGTGGTTGTTGCCTAGCCAAGTGTGCTTGTGTATGATACATGGGTGAGGAGTGTTTTCTGAGTAATAGAAGAGTTGCCTATATTGTTCTCCAATCCATACTGTCACATGTTGGGCTGTGGATTGTCTACACCAACCTAACCTCTCTGGTGTTTGACATATGTTGGCCTTGTTATGTGGTCATTGTGACATATATTAGGTCCTCAACATAATCATTTAGCAAATCCCACCACCCAATGGATCCTGTTATTACACAATCACAGCAACCCCCACACAGGATACTGATCACACACACACACACACACACACACACACACACACACACACACACACACACACACACACACACTTGCCAGTTTTGAGATTCAAACCCCTACCTAGCTATGTATTATTACTACAGTGTACAGCATTTATCACACATGCCATTGAGTTGAAAGGATAAATGTTGTTCCAAGGTACTTCTAAGGTGAGGAACATCTCCAGCCCTTGTAAATACTTGCATCGGGTGATGTAGTAGGTGAGAGATCCTAAAAATAATTTTACTCTACACACACATTTATATTTGCCAAGGGTGAGGTTCAAACCTCTATCTAACAATATGTTTGGACCATTATGTTACACATTTACCACATGCACCACTGAACTTACATAGTTTAGGTTTGGCAACAGGTACTGCTAAGGTGGATAATATCTGCAGGACTGCAAATGTCAGGCACTGAGATGTGTACTGGATGTAAATGGGGCCAAAATCTTTGAGGTTCAGATATACATATGTACACACATAAACACTTGCAACAGATGATATTCAAATCCATACCTATGTAGTTATTGCTACTACATTGTTCTGCATTTATGGAATGCGCCATGGAGCTTACATGTTGGAGAGTTGTATCAAGGTATCTTCATCAGCAGCAGTGGTAAAGGAGGGGTAAGGGAAGTGCTGTAAGTGTAAATGACCACAAAATCAGGTCTATACAAGGCTATGCACAATCTATCACACAAACACTCACATTTACACAGTTGCCAGGATCAGAATTAGAACTCCTACCTAACTAGTATGCTACAGCGTAGTATTATGCAGTTATCGCATGCACCATGGCACTTATATGTTGGAGAGCTGTCCAAAGGTATCTTTGAAGGTGAGTAACATCAGCAGCAGTGCTAAAGGAGGGGTAAGGGGATTGTAGTAAGTGTGAATGTCCATAAAATCAGGTATCATCAAAGACACATGCACTCTCTCACAGAAACACATACAGTTTCACAGTTGCAGTGTCTGGGATTAGAACTCCTCTCTAACTACTATGTTACACTGTAGTATTACGCAGTTATTGCAAGCTCCATGGAGCTTATATGTTGGAGAGTTGTTCAAATGTATCTTTAATGGTGAGTAACATTAGCAGCAGTACTAAAGGAGGGGTAAGGGGAGAGTAGTAACTGTGAATGTCCATAAAATCAGGTATCATCAAAGGCATGCACACTCTCACACCAAACACACACAATCTCATAGTCACCATGTTTGGGATTAGAACTTCTACCTAACTAGTATGTTACACTATAGCATTAAGCAGTTATCACAAGCACCACAAAGCTTAAAGGGCTGACTCTTGGCCAAAGGGTTATTTCAAGGTGACTGACATCAGCAGGCATGCTAAAGTAGGGCAATGGGAGGTGTAGTGAGTGTGAATGGTCTCAAAATTATTCATCTCCACACACACAGTTTCACAATACATAGACCGTTTCACAATTGGCATGTCTGGGATTAGAACTCCTACCTAACTTGTTTTCTACAATACAGTATTAAACATGTATCACAAGCGCCACATAGCTTATAGGACTGAAACTTGACCAGTGGGTTATTTCAAGGTGACTGACATCAGCAGGTGTGCTAACATGGGCAATGGGAAGTGCAGTGTGTGTATGAAAGTGTCATAAATCATTCCAGTGGAAACACACACACACACACACACACACACACACACACACACACACACACACACACTTGTCATGTCTGGGATTAGAACTCCTACCTAACTTGTTTTCTACAATACAGTATTAAACATGTATCACAAGCTCCACATAGCTTATAGGACTGAAACTTGACCAGTGGGTTATTTCAAGGTGACTGACATCAGCAGGTGTGCTAACATGGGCAATGGGAAGTGCAGTGTGTGTATGAAAGGGTCATAAATCATTCCAGTGGAAACACATACACACACACACGCACACACACACACACACACACACACACACACACACACACACACACACACACACACACACACACACATGCACACACACTCAGCCACACAACTTTAGATTTGATAGGACTGGGTATACAAATGCTAGATGAATATTGATGTGTACTATCATGTTGCACAGTTATCACAAGCACCACAGGCACTATAGAGCTGAGGGCTACCAAAAGGAATGTCTACAGTGATAGACATCAGCACATCATGTGATATCAGCCAATTGAATGTGTGGTGGGTGGGACAGGCCTCATAATGGAATTCTCTCTGTCACTGTCTGTCTCTTTCTTCCCTACATCTCTGTGTGCATATGTTTGACATATTATAGTGTGTTGGCCTTGGATATGTGTGAGTATTCCTATCCAATGTGTGTGTAATGCATGAATGGTGTACAATTTGGTGTATATGCACAGACATCTGTGAATGAAAAATATGTATAGTCCACTGTGTTGCCAGACATGGGCTTCATTTCTCTAAGTGTAGGATCATGCCCAGTATGACCTTCTGTACTGAGTGTGTGAATCTATTCTAAGTAGGTTTGTACTCCAGTCCAGGGTTTGGTGTTCTACACCTACAGCTAGCAACCTGTTTCTGCAGGATATCTGTAGATAGGTTAACAATATGGAGTCACAATTTTGCCGTAGATAGTGGGATAATGTAACTATTGCTGTCTGTGCTGCTTGTGTTACATGGTTGGGGTTAGCAGATATATTCAGGCATATATACTGTTTTACTCTGTAATGTATTATGTCATCAACTACTGAGAGATATACTTATTTTCTCACAGTTCTTTCCTGGGAAATATAAGATGAATAAAGCTGTGTCCAGTATTGTGGTCCGCAACCTACAAATTCTTGCACACTCATGCCATTCTGGAGGGGTAGCTGCAGGCACGTGCTGATGGGTCTGTGTAAATGGTCCAGTACCTTGGTACTATGGTGGCTGAGCATCCTCTTCTTGTACATATATCGATGTAACAGAATGACCATATCTCTCAGCTGTACAGATTCACCCAGGTTATCCAGAGGCAGGGCTTATATATATGGTCAGTTCCCCTTCACGTTGTGGTTTATGAGTAGGTTTGTAGTCACCCATTACTGGGTTTGTAGGGAGGGGTAGTATGGGCACACATCAAAGTTTCACACTTCACACACTCCATGATGTCCAGGCTTCTACACCCCCCACTCTGTTATTCTATCCTCTTCCTAACATTATGTGAGCGATATCTGAAAAGTATCCCTATAGTTGGCCTGTCATCCCAGCTGTATTTAGGGGTTGGTCCACAGTTCATGTAGTAGGACATGGTGGGCATGCTACTGGGATTTGTCAACATGGCCTTGCATTTGTGTTCTGTTGACTGTGCTATGTTATTAGTTGAGACCCCATGAGATACCATACATTGGCAATACAGGTGAGGCACAGCTCTTTGACAAAGGACTATAGGCCATTTGGTAGTGGTTCAGGCCATCTGTAGCAGGCCAGTGCATTCTGTCACTCCTACATTTCCAGGCTGCGAGCCAGTGGATTCCCCTGAGTTGACAGGGTAAGCGTGCGAGGTGTTAATGGCAATAGTTCATGTCCATGTTAATCCATTGGTCTGGATTCAGGCAGGGTGCTGCTTACAGCTAGGGACACACCTGCATGGATCACCTCTTTAGCATGCTGCAATCTGTGGGTATTCCCATACAGAAGTGGAGTCATACTGTACTCATTCCCAACAGCAAGAATATGACCTGTGAAAAACCTGTAGCTGATGGTGGGGTGAGCTAATTGCATGTTTGATATGGAAGCTTATTGCAGCTGACTCACAGATATACCTGGGACATTCCCCTTATGCTGCCTTGTGCAGGGACATAGATATTCTCTCATTACTTCATAATTGTGCCTTTTGTGGTCTCCCAGTGATTGGCCAGACTACATCAGTATTCTATACTACACAGACAACTAATGTGCTGCTAACCTGTATGTACAATTCCAAAGGTGTGTGCAGTTGACATTTACATTTTATATACTCTGTCTAGGGTACTTCCACCTGTGTACTGTGAGTACGTATGGGCCTACATTCATGGCATGTCCATCTTTCAGACGGTGACAGATATTGACATCTGGACAGTGAGTATGGATGACTGCTGACATGGGTATTGCTGAAAAGCATTGTGGTTGGCAGTGCAGTTGTTGGAACATGACCCTGTCATCCACAATACTGCCCATAGGCCACCGAAACACAACCGTCCATGCCTACATGCTAACCACTTCCAGACAATATTGAACACGCAACAACCAGACACATGGATCCCTGCATATTGTACACATGCAACAATCTATCCTGTAGATTGGGCCAGCTTGGGTAATCTGTATTCCACTGTTATTACACCTCACACTTACATGTTACTGCATTTCTACATAGGATTGTGGGGGGGGGCACACCTGACAACTTTAAACCTTTGCTATGCCTGAACTGGTATTTCAGGTACTCATCTGGCTTTCATTTCTTTTTGTATTCTGACCTATCATTCAGACTAGAGGCATACAAGTAGAGTACATATCTTAGGCTTTCTTTACCTACATTTCAGTTTCAGACTTCTTATCCTTCAAAACTAACAGACAACTCCCAGACCTGTTGTAGTTTGTCTGTGTAGATCTGGAATGGGGCTGTTAACCATTGACATCAATTGGATGCCTTAACCCAGCCTTTCTTTATCTTCATCTACTCCTGTCCTGCTGGCTGAGGCTGGTGGTGGGTACATGAGCCTCACTGACATGCATGTGTGTGTGTCCTATGGACACACATTTGGGCCACCACATGTACTGGAGTGGGAACTGTCAACTTGTCTAGTACTGCCTAGTATGTTGACACCAGTATTTGTTATGGATTTTATTCTGCCCATATAGGTGTCCACTATCTGCTGCCATCCCATTCAGCCACCCGATTCCCTTGCATGCTCACATCCATACCGTAGCTACAACTATCAGAACATACTACTCCATTCAGCAATTGATAGGAAGAGTGACTTACCGTGTGGCTGTGCCAATATTGAGGACAGTGCTGGAGGGATGACTATGTTGGATGCACATAGTACACTCCCTACACATGGTAAAGCACAGGTACTGTCATGTTTGGCATCCCTTTTACTGCATGTGCGAGTCAGAGAAAGGTGTCATTCCCTGGGTCCCTACCATGTCAGTGTATCTAATATGTGTTGCCTCTTTGCCAAGGCCTGGGCATACTGGGCACACCTCCTTCTGCCTACATGGGCAGGCTCAGATAGTTCCTCCTTTGAGCCCCTCTGTGCCTGTGATGGCCTTGGCAATGTTGGAGGGCTGTGTGGCCTTCCCCATGCTGCTCCTGCTGCAGCTGTTTCCACAGGATCATATTGTGTAGCATGGCACATACTATGAACATTTGTATACATGTAGTTGGAGAGTACTGGAAGCATCCACTGGATATATCCAGGCAGCGGAACCATGACTTGAGCATCCCAAACACAAGCTCTATTATGATTCTGGTTTGTGCGTGTGCCTCATTATGGAGTTCTTGTTCAGGTGTGTGTGCATTTCTGAGGGGTGTCATCAGCCACGGCTCCAGTGCGTAGCCAGCATCCCCCATTAGGTGGCCATATGGGAAGTCCCCACTGGCAAATGACTGGTACAGCTGTGTCATATGTCAAATGTGGGAGTCGTGATAGCTTCCAGGGCTGCCAGCACACACATTCAAGATAATGCCCTGGGCATCGCACATGACTTGGCAGTTGATGGAGGGGAAGCCATTGCAGTTTATGTAGACCCTACCCCACTCACCGGGTGGTGATTTGATGTGTATGTGCATGCAGTCTATAGCACCCACTACCTCAGGTTATTCTGCTATTTGTTAGAAAAGATGCATATTGCTGGTCAACGCCTCATGGGTTTTGAGGAAATATATGTACTCATCAGCATGTGCTGACATGGCATCCAGGAAATGGTGGAGTACCCTGAGTGCTGATGCCTGTGAGATCCCCATGGTATCCCCAGTTGCCCTTTGGAAGGTACCTTTGGCTAGTATTCTTAAGCTTGCACATACCTTCGTATCTACTGGGATAGGTTCTATGTGTGAGGCTTGGTCGGCACAGCTCAACAATTTGATGTAGAATGTCCCTGTTCACCCTATAGTGCTCCACTATCTCCAGCTCATGTAGCCCCTAGTAGGTTACCCTGGGTCTGTACACTCTTATCCTTCTCCTCACTGTAGGTTGGTTATCAGCATTCACATCCTCACTACCCTCAGTCTCTTGCACATATTGATGTATGAGTGACAGTAGCCCCTAACATTTTGTTAGTTTTGTCAGGTAAAATTTCCCCATCTGTGTATACCAGTGGTGTAGAGTTTGTGGAAAAAAACTGACTGGAAGGTGTTTGCATAGTTTATAGTAGTGTGCTAGGCTGTTCCATGTGTAATTGACTGATTCTGATACATTTCATCTGGCCAGCTATGCTAGTTCTCCTTGCTTGCCTTCCTACTGCTCTTTTCCCTTCCTGTTTAAGCCCTGAGATGCAGTGCACATACCCAGTGCTCAGATGTGAACAGAGCTGCTATTTCCTGTTTTTTTTTCTTTGTTTAAAACCCAGTGTGCACATTCATTTAGGCAATGTAAACACTGCTATGCAGCCTCAGACACATCCCCTTCCTTAGCGGTGCTTAGCTAAGGGCAAACACTGGAAACAGAGCTCCAATAAGCTTACAGCATGCATGAAACTCCACCTTATGAGGTCATCCACCTCTTAGACTTATACAATGGTGTTGCTGCACCTACACGGTTGGGTGCAAGCTAACACTGAGAAGAAATCTGTGATTCAGTATCAATCCTCTCAGTTGCATAAAACAGAATGCTAATTCATAGTTACCACACTCACACTCAGCCTTCCCCCTTAGCAACCACTATTCCTTGGTATTGTTGTCTTATGCATGCCATTGACTATTATGGCAAAATGGTGATTTGGGTTTAAAAGCTTATTTTCAACTTTTTTTCTTATTTTCGGGCCAATCCCATTTGCACACCACTGCCCTATGCTTAAATGGCCGAGACTGGCCAAAAATAAATAAATACATAAAGTTGTTTTTTATAACTTTGCGACTATTTCCCATGCCAATGGCCATACATTTGGCCATTGGTATGCCTACTACATTGAATACATGCTTTCTTTAGAGCTGTCATACCTCCGTTTTGTAATTTGTAGAAATGTATTTGGTTAGTAACTGAATACATTTCTGCAGGTTACACTATTCTTGCACAGATGCCTCCCTGCTTCCAGGATCGCTAATTCACCTCATTTGCATATTTTTTCTCCAGCAAATGAGGTAATTAGCATATAGCAGTGGTGTCCGTGCAGAGTAGGCACACCCATGCATGTCTCGGGGGCTCATTCCTGGATAGCTGGGCAGCCATATTGCATACAGCAGCTTTTGCAGTATTCAGGCACTCCATGCAGAACTTGCTGAATCTGGCCATATGTATTTTTAAGCATAATACATGTATAAATGCCTTATCTTATTGAATAAAAAATTGATGAATCTAGATTGCTTGTCATCTTTAAAGTTTTACAGATAACTTTATATTTTCATGTCTCACACTACTCTGTTTTTATTTTTAAATAGGCGAATATAACAATGTTAAATGATCAAACAGTTTAGAAATAATTAATAGATAATTATACTAACATTACATGAATAGATATTTATAATACTATTTGTCAGAGTATTTAGTATTTGAGATTAAATTGAGGTAGACTATTACTAGTGTTTTAAGTTATAATCAGAAAAATATTTTAAATGGCAAAATATGTAATTACATTGGTAGTCTCTTTAACTTATGTACAACAGTATACCAATTACTTATAAGTTACAGTTGCATTTGGCTAGTTCTTGATGAAATTCTGGGTTTTGGTTAGTAGAAAGATAGTTTCCTAATTTCTCTATTTGACAGGAAAATTAGGAAGTTTAGTATCCATGGATGGTTGTGGTTTATTAGTGATATATATATATATATATATATATATATATATATATATATATATATATATATATATATATATATATATATATATATATATACAGTTTCAGTATTTATAAATATATATATATATATATATATATATATATATATATATATATATATATATATATACAGTTTCAGTTGTATATTTTTCTGCTCTTATTGCTTAGGAATTTTTATGGTTTAGTGACTAGAAAGGAAGAATTCAAAATAATACAGAAAACTAAGATGGTGTTAGAAATATATCTAGTTTGCTGGATACATGTATCATATTATTTCTTGGTAAATAAATCTATCTCCAATATATAGTATGAATAATTTTAATCTACTCTCTGTTAATGAAATGAACTTAATAATGGCAACACAAGGAGATCATTATAAAAGTATTTAAATAAATAGAGGGGAAATTACTTTTTTACAGGAGACACGTTTCCTGGATATAGATATACGACATCTAAATAATGTAGGCTATGAAGTGCTATCATCTGCTTCTTTTAACAAACAAAAATGGATTGGAACTGCTATACCATGCTGGAATACGTGCAAAAGAGGCTAACTATGACTTAAATTTATCCCAAAAGCACTGGAAAGGTAATTTAATTTTAGCAGGATTTTTTAACTAAATATCTAGTATGGAAGATACAAGTGAGCAGAAGAAAGCTAAAATTCTAGCACCAGCTAAAGCACTAAATAAATGGATTAGCAATAATAACCTGACTGGATTACTATTAAAAGCAAAAGGTAAGTCATTATTTTTCATCCATTATTTTTATGCACATGGGACACAAATTTGAATAGACAAGAGATATGCTTCCATGGATCTACTTAATAAAGTTATATATTTTAAAATGTTTCTTTGCACATTATTTAGTCACAATGCATCAGTTATTAATATGCCAGTGGATTTAAAGACATTTCGGATTATTTACAGATTTTCAATATATATGATAAAATTAAAAGAATTTAAGATTTGCCTTAAGGAACTAATAGATGATTTTCTATCCTTGAATGATGATGGTCAGGTTAATAAAGTCATATTTTGGGATTCCTTAAAAATGCATACTTAGGATAGAATAGGAGATTGTCTAATAATAAAATAATGAAAATGAGAGAATTGGGCAAAGAACTATTAGAAATACACGATGATATACCTAAAGCAAGACTTGAACAACAACACAAATATTAGATAATACTGAAATAATTAAAGTGTTAATTATAAAATATCATACCATTTTAGAACATAAAATGGAGACAGAGCTAAAAAAATTAAAAATGCATGTTATAGAAGTAATGCTTAATACTCAAAATCTTTATTAAGACCATCAGTGGATCAAAATGTTGGGGAAAGAAGCTCTAAATTATTCCTCAGAGTATCTAAAACCTCCAGACCCCAGCTTAATTCCGTTATTTCATTTCCGTCTCAGCCAATATTACTCTTCAACATAAGACAAGGGGGAGAAACACAAAATAATAATCTAGGTGGTATAAGTTCTACATTGTGTATTTATTTCTAAGTGGCAGAGCTTGTTTATTGCAGTTATTTCATAGAAGTATCAGTTTGTAATAGATCAGAAAGAAAAAACAACTGATCCTTCACTATGGAGAGATTGAGAAACACTACTCTAAAATATGCATCTAGCAGTGGATGGCTCTGTCATGGTTGCTCAGAATTTGCAGAGAAATATAGTACACAATGCCCACTCAGAGACCAGCAGGAATCAGTGCGTTCCTTCTCTCAAAACTTAGCATTAATCCCTAGTTGGCTCAGTTTTCATGCAAATAATAAACTGGGACGTGAAACTGGCAGAGTAGCCATGTTTCTTGTAAAAAAACAACCTAAATGTAGACATCCTACTGACTGAGCAGGCCAACCTTTCAAATGCTGACACCTCTTACTGGTTAAAGGCTCACCTGCTACTGGGTAAACATTTACTTCTGCATGTAGTCTGTATCTAATTATTCTTACCCTGCTCTATAATACTGCTTGAAAAAAACTCTTAAAGGTGTGTACTCTGCTGTTCTTAACAACACACTATCCTGTCAACTTAAAAGTCATAAAAGACAATATTCAAATACAAGCAGTAGTGGTACACTGCAAATAATAAAAAATGTTGGTCCTTACTGCCAAAAAAGTTACATTCTTCCCCATTGCTTGAAAGACCATGCTCCAGTCATTTCTGATAGCTTGGTGCAAAGGTATAACACTATACATTGCTAGACGTGGGTTTGAGTGTTACAACCTTAATTTTCTACTGCATGACTTTGATCAAGTCCCATAACCAGATACTGCTAATAGGTCACCCCTGAAAAGGGAATGTGTGTCTAATGATCCTACCCCATTAAAATGGTTATTTATTTATCTTCTTGTGTTCGCTCGAGACTAATAAAGCTCCTCCAAATCTTTTGTTAGGAAGGAACAGTTTTGAATCTAATAATTTGAGTCTCCAAGAAGCTGATAGCAATATACATTCTACTCCCCTTGTTCATGATTATTCACCTGGCCAGGGCCTATATTTATTTAATTGACCAGCTAAATCTTCCCAGCAACACAAAGACAACTTAGAGAAGAGGAGAGATTTGCCAGTCAGATATCTGTGCAGTGACTGAGACCTGGTTCAAGGCTCCAGAGAGCACCCCTGCACTACCAGGCTATAACTCATACCACACTTTTCGGCCATGTAACCTGGACCGAAACACCAAAGGAGGAGGTGTGTCCATATTCATTAAGGATATGTACACCTCCAGGCTAGTTGCTCAGCATAATGCATCTGAGATTATCCAAGTGCAACTAACTCTGGGCAAAACTGCAATACAAATTGAAGCTTGCTACAGATCCCCCATCATGCCCCAGGATTCCCACTCCTATTTTCTTGATGTATTGGAAAATATTAGGGTTCAACCAAACACCCTAATAATGGGTGACTTGAACTACCCAACCATTAACTGGGAAAACAACTCCTTAGCTCAACGCTTTCTGGAATACATAAACTCCAATGCCCTAGATCAACTTATCCACACCCCCACCCAGGGGCAACAATATCCTAGACCTAGTCATTACCAACATGAGTGACCGGTGTTCCACACCTGAAGTCAACTCCTCGTTGGTCCGATCCGACCACCCTTGGCTTATCACCCTTGATATCCACATCCCGCCCCCACCCCCCATTAAGGAAACCACAGTAAAAAATTTCTCCAAAGTCAACTTCATGCTTCTTAAGACAGAAGTGGTGCACTTCATTACACCCGTGCAGATGGACAATACAGTTACAACTGCTGAATCCTACACAAATGCACTCTATAAGCAATTACATGAGTGCATCGATCGTGCTATCCCAAACAGAACCAAGACGCTATCCTCCAAAAAAAGGAAGCCAATCTGGTGGTCCCCTGCCATAAACAATCTGTACAACAGAAGAAAGAAACTGTTACAAAAGAGAGTAAAATCCCATGAGTGGAGGAGGTCCCTGGTCAGCCTCAGTAAGAAGCTGAGATCCCTTATAAGATCCTCTAAAGCTAGCTACGAAAAGAAAATCACCACTAATTCCAAGGACAACCATAAAGCATTCTATAGCTATGTCAAGAATCTAGATGGCAACACCCAGATCTGTTCTGAGTTGCAGCACAAAGGCACGAAAATTACAGAACCAACTGATATTGCCAACATCCTGGCAGATAGGTTCAGTGCTAACTTTACCCCCCTCTCACCCCCTAAAGGGCCCATATCTATACAGGAAGAATGCAGAGTCCCTGTAATCACAACTATGCAGGTAAAAGCTGCACTCTCTAAAGCCAAAAACACAGCATCCATGGGACCGGACAACACCCCAGGCTGCGTTTTACACAAACTTCAGAATGAACTGGCTCCCCACTTAAGCACCATGTTCAATAATAGCCTCGCATCAGGCTTTGTGCCCACTGAATGGCACACAGCAACAGTTATCCCACTCCACAAAGGGAGAGCCACCACTGATCCCAGGAACTATCGAACTATTAGCCTGACGAGCCTGGCCTGCAAGGTCATGGAATGTATCATCATGGAACTCATAAACATAGACATTGGTAACCTTCAAACTCTGGGTCCCACCCAGTTTGGGTTTGTGAAAGGCAGATCATGCCTCCTAAACCTGATCGACTTATTTGAGGCAGTCACCAAAGCTCTGGATGAGGGTAAGGTGGTTCACACAGCCTATCTTGACCTCGCCAAGGCTTTCAACACCATTCCCCATTCTGGAATTATAGCTAAACTCACTAAACTAGGTATAAATCCCTATGTCACAAGATGGGTTGACAACTGGCTCACTGACAGAACCCACACTGTAAAAGTTGCAGACTCCAAATCTGATCGCAAAACAGTGGCTAATGGAGTACCACATGGTTCCGTCCTGGGACCTCTCCTGTTTGGTATCTACTTCAATGAAGTACAGGCTAACACAGAAGGCCTCTGGCTAATGAAGTTCACAGATAACTGCAAACTAGGAGCCATAGTCAAGTCCCCAAATGATGTGGACATCCTAAAGAAGAGCCTCACTGAGACAGATGCCTTTTGTCAGAGCCATAGCCTCAAGCTCAATGCCAAAAAGTGCAGTGTCATCCCCTTTGGTAAAAAGTCTGTACCCATGAACTACCACATAGGCAGCAATCTACTTAACACCAAATGAGTGATAAGAGACCTTGGGACCCAAGTGGATAGTAGTCTCTCCTTTGATAGTCACATCACCACAGTAGTCAGGAAGTTCTTCTACGTGGCACACCTCATCATAAAAGGGTTCTCATCCAGGAAAAAAGAGGTCATTGTTCCCCTCTAATCGTCACTCATTAGACCCATTATAGAGTACAATGCCCCTTTTGGAATGTACCTCACAAGACATCTGCAGCAACTGGAAAGGCCACAGAAGTACCTCACAAAGAGGATTACTGGCCTCAAACAAATGCCCTACACTGACCACCTCAAAAAACTCCAGCTTTACTCTGTAGCATATCGCCTACTCTGAGATGATCTCTGCCTAACATATAAAGCTATGTCTAACCCAGAGCTGTTGGACATGCTACACCTAAAGAAATCCCAATCCCTCCGAGCTACACACTCTAGGGACCTAAACCTTGTCACCACAATAAACAGGACACACTGGAGGGATAGATTCCTGTCCCAGAGACTTCCTATACTCTGGAACAAGCTACCCATCTATGTCAAGCAAAGTTCTTCATTAGCACTCTTCAAGAAAAATCTTGATGAGTGGATGGGAAATAGGAAATACACCCCGGAGATCACTTTGGTGTCTCTGCTGGACAGTGGCACATGGAAATAACTTTCTTGGGTGGCGTAAGCTATGGAACCTTGCTGGCTAGGCTTACTTAGGCCCTTGGGCTGATAGCCTAGTGCCTACCTATGAACATATGAACCTATCTTGGAAGAATTAGAGAATGTGCTCAATGAACAAAAACTTGAACCAAACATATCAAGAACTCAAGAACTCATATAAATGGGAAGGCAAACTAATGATCAAACCTTACTGTTGGAAACTATGATACACCATTCTAATATTAACAAGCACCCTCTATATGCCCTAGCAGTAGATGCTTAAAAGGCATTTGATAGTTTGAGTATAAAATTCCTACTTCTTACGCTACCTTTCTTCAATATCCCAGGCTCATTCATTGACAAAATAAAAACCCTTTATTCTGCAACATACACTATGCTACATGTAAATAAACTTCTCTCCAACAGGATCAAAATTGTCAATGGAGTCAGACAGGGTTGCCCCCTTTCCCCACTTTTATTTAACCTATATATGGAACCACTTTTCATGCTTATTAAACAATCCACTTTCCATCATCCCCCTAACATTTATAACTCGAAGATCTTTCTATCAGCATATGCAGATGATTTAAATATTTATTTCACTCTCCCCCAATCTGACCCCACTAAAATACTATCTTCCATCAATCAATTCTCTAACATCGCAAACTATAAACTCAATAAAGAAAAATCCATAATATTTCCCTTGAATATTCACTCCATGCTGCTCGATACACTTTCTGGAGCAGAGCTCAAATGGAATCAAAAATTGCAATATTTAGGAATTCAATTTTCTCAGGGAAACAGTAACTATCATAATGATAATGTCGCCCGATACTGGAATAATATTCAAAATTATATTGATAGATGGTCAAAACTCAAGCTCCCTTTCCTGGCCAAAACCACGGTGATTAAGATGAATATCCTTCCTAGACTTCTTTATCTGTTTCACGCAACTACCTGCATACTACATGACAACTTCTTCAAAAGAATGATATCATCATTCTCTAAATTTATTTGGGCTCCTAAAGTGGTTAGAATTAGTTATTTAAAGCTTATGTACCCAAAGGAAAGGGGAGGAGTAGGGCTTCCCGATTTCAAAACATATTATCAGTTAATAAATAGTAGTAGAATATTTAAGATTGTGTGCTATCAGAGAGCTAAAGTTCAGTGGGCCCCAACATGGGTGATTATAGATAATAGTTTTGTTAAAACACTAAATTTTAACCCCGCAGCACTCCCCTTCCTAAATGAGGTAAACTTAAGATTACTAAAGCGTTCAAAAAGCCTAATATTCAGCATAAAATCCCTTCAGGCTCTTTTCAACTCGCTGAACATGTCCCATTCATTTATAACTCTGCAACCTCTTCATCTCAATCCCAACCTTAAATTAAATGGTCGTATGCTCAATTTGGATCAATTCCCTCTCCTTAAGAATACTACTATAGCTGATCTCTTTCCTTTTAAACATTTAAATATCACTAATCTAAGAATGGAACTGGATCTACCTAAAAAATACCTGAGTATCCTACGACAAATTAGACAACTGATACAAGATTATATGGATCACCCACTGGCCTCAGATAATGATATTACAACATGTAAAATGATAAAGAAACTCCTTCTTAGTGATAAGAAAATGACTGCTAACTCCTACAAGGCCTTTATAGCAATCAGATATCAGAATGTGCTTGGTTTCTCGAAGCTTTGGTCAAAGATTAACCCCACTATCAATGAAGAACAGATCTTAAAAGCTATAAATTTAAGTTCTAAGTCTATTCCTTTCAAAAGGATGAAATACACCTATCTAATGATCCTGAATAACACATATTTCACCCCGGACATCCTTAGTAGAATGTTCCCAAATCAGTCCCCTGAATGCCAATACTGTCCAAACCAAACAGATGACATCCTCCACTCATTCTGGAGTTGCAAGTGTTCCTACAAACTTTGGTGTGCCTTGAGAGTCATTCTCGAGAAAATTGGTTATGAAAAATCCACCCTCTCATGGGAATTTACTATACTCCATATCCCACCTCATGGCATGTCTGATAGGAAATGTAAGATTTTAATTCCTATATTTATGTTAATCAAATATTACATTTCCTTAAGTTGGAAAAATAGACACTCCCTTTCTTGGAGAGGATTCAAACTGACAGCTATTAAATTCCTCAAGGCTCACAAATTTCTGTTTCACAATATTAAGAATAAACCGGTTTTTAAGGAATTCTGGAGAATAATATCTGACCATATACTTAAATGAATTATTGAACTCATGGGGATTTTCAATAGTTACTTCAAGATATGCTGGACCCTTTCATGAATGTTTTAGGGCGAGGTATGAGTTGTATATAGTTTTTTTTGCTTGGATGTATATGTATGTAGTTGTTATAAGACTTTTATCTTTGGTATGTCTTTATTTTCTGTATGTAGTTATGATGTTTTCTGAAAACTTGCAATAAAGAGTGTTTATAAAAAGAACTCATATAAATGATGTAGATAAATTATTGCTTCAGTTTACAATCAAACAAAAAATCCACCAACCCAATTTAAAATACCTTATTTAACAAATCTCTCAGAAGATCACCTTAACCCATATTTAAAAAATCTTCTCTTTCAATTAAATGTATACTACCAGCATCTGAAAATGCCTAAAAAAGCTGGCCAAGAATTCTGGTGCTAAATCACATAAGATAAGTCCTACAGTAGTAAGAATGGCAACCTCTGAGTAAGGTGAATTCACTATCCACGCTTTAAGACTGCAGACTGATAGTTTCTCCTATAACAAAACTATAATATTTATACAAGTATTTCACCATATTAACAAATATGATTTATGTCCAAGGTAAAGTTTGCTCAATCTATATAATTGTTTTCATATGAAATGCGACATTGAATGCCACAGTTTTTCCTGGTATCAATGACAGGGTTTCTTCATTTAAAGGCAAATGAGATTAGATAAAAATAGTATAAGTGGTTGAATATAGAAGCAATTAAGTTAGTATCTAATATATGTATTGCTATTTATAAATATGTTTTCTTAACAGATGAAATGTTTATTATATATGTGTTTTTTATAGGAGAACTATTCATGCATTATTCATAGCTATATATTTTGAAAGAAAGAACATATTAATGTGTTTTTAACTGGAGACCACACTTAACTAATTCATTCATTTAAGTTAATTGATTGTGATTAATTAATTGAATTGTATATAAAAAAGGGGGGAGTGTGTAAGGTTTTATATCTGACGAAGTTCCGTGTGTACTGAGTGTGAATAAAGGGAACGAAAGTGCTTATAACCTTACTCTGTTTGGTGTCTGGTTATTTTCAAGGAGAAGGTATCCTGTGCATTTTTGTTGGATTATTTGCTTTTATGTGTTTTATTATTGTCATATATAATGTAGTAACACAATAGCACTGGATACAGTAACTAGTGCCATCTATAATGACAAAAACAATGTCCTGCTCAAAGTGGGTAAATTTATATGGTTATTACATGGGTTTTCAAGGCAGTTAACCACTACTTTATCTTAACTAAACTAAAAAAGTTAAACTTCAATCTAAATAATATTTTCTTTGCATTTGAGACAATTAACTGCTTCCTTTCCTTAATGAAATTAGAAAAGTTAAATGTCAGTACAAATAATATTTCTCAGCTAAAACTTTGCTTCATGAGAAGAACCATTTAAGATTGCTTCAAATCAGCTTTGTCAGATAAATGAACTTAACATTACTGGATACCATAATGCTATGTACTAGGGTCACTGTTAATCTCACTTGAACTCAGTACAGTTAATATCAGAGTCAGAGGGATGTGATTTATGTTTCCAGTATTTGGGTGTAGAAGCAGGATGGCAGTGTAATTCAACATTTGCATGTTGCATTGCATTTGTACAACACATTTTAAGGTAGCAGTCCTGCAGATAAGGTCCCTGTTTTGGATCATACATTCTACTAACATTTTATTAACTATGCATGCATTCCGTGAATGTTTTATATAAGGGTGGGAAATTACACAGGAGTTACTGTGTGTGTGTGTGTGTGTGTGTGTGTGTGTGTGTGTGTGTGTGTGTGTGTGTGTGTGTGTGTATTTGTGTTATGTGTGTCTGTGAATGGCTTATAAATATTTGATTTTATTTGGGCTCTACTTTTATTTATGAAACTCATATTAATAGTATGTGTAAGTTTATGTTTTTTAATTATGGAGATTTGAGTTCATCGAAGTGTATATTCTCTACTACTAAATAGTTTTTCACTGATTAAAGATGTATTTTCTGTATCAGTATTTATTAGTGTTAGAGTTTTTAATTTACTGCCTACAAAGATGAGTATCATGTTCGAAAATTCAGAGGAAGAGGTTGCACTATTTGTATACTATTTTATTTATATATTTAACTTGGTCACCATCCTTCACCTACAACATTCAATCCACAGTAACCAACAGGACCATTAATTTCTTCCAACTCTATTATCTTAAATCACCAGGAAAGGAAACTAAGAACCAGGGATTATGCTTGGCATTTGGCAACCAGGGCTTGGAAATTCTTTTGTAAGGCCATTGAAACCTTAAGAATATTATTTATTTATAGGTTCATAGGTTCATAGGTGGGTACTACGCTATCTGCCGGAAGGCATTTATAAGCCTAGCCAGAATGTGTTGGCTTTCGCCACCCCCTTAGATTAGTTCCCTGTGCCTCTGTCCAGCAGAGCCACTGAAATGATCCCTGGGGTAAACTTTCTGTTTCCCATCCACTCGTCAAGGTTTCTCTTGAAGAGGGTTAGCAAGGAGCTCTGCCTAATGTAGATTGGAATTTTGATCCATAGCATGGGAAGTCTCTGGGACAGGAATCTATCCCTCCAGCATGTCCTATTTATTGTTATGGTGAGGTTTAGATCCCTAGAGCATGTGGCTTGAGGGGATAAGGTTTTCTTTAGGTGGAGCATGTCCAACAATTCTGGGTTGGACATGGCCTTGTATGTCAGGCAGAGATCACCTCTGAATAGGTGGTATGCAACCGAGTACAACTGGAGTTCCTTTAGCTGAGCTGCATATGGCATCTATTTGAGGCCATTGATCCTCTTTTTGTGGTACGTTTGTGGTCTTTCCAGCTGTTGCAGGTGTCTTGTAAGGTAGATCCCAAATGGGGCATTGTACTCTAAGATGGGTCTGATGAGTGATGAGTAGAGGGGCACAATGACCTCTTTTGATCTGGATGCGAAACCTTTTGTGATTAGGTGGGCCACATAGAAGGATTTTCTAACCATCTCATTGAGACCCTTTTGGAGGATGTCTGTGTCAGCCAGCGAGTAAATTATAGCCCCTAGTTTGCAGTTGTCTGTGAACTTGGTCAGCCATAGTCCTCTTGTGCTTGCCTGTACCTTTGAGAAGTATATGCTGAACAGGAGGGGTCCTTGGCCTGAGCCCTGGGGAATGCCACTTGTAACTGGTTTAGAGTCAGACCTAGCTCCTGCAACTCTCACCATGTGGCTTCTGTCCATGAGCCAGTTGGCAACCCATCTTGTGACGTAGAGGTTTATGTTCATGCTGGTGAGCTTGTCTATAATACCAGAATGGGGAATGGTGTTGAAGGCCTTAGCGAGGTCTAGGTAGGCTGTGTGTACCACCTTTCCCTCATCTATAGCCTTGGTAACTGTCTCAAAGAAGTCCACCAGGTTTAGGAGACATGATTTGCCCTTAACAAAGCCAAACTGGGTAGAGTCCAGTGTTTGGAGGCTCTCAATGTCTCTGTTAATGAATTCCATGATGATGTGCTCCATAGCCTTGCAGACCAAGCTAGACAGGCTTATAGGGCGATAGTTCCCAGGATCTGTTGTGGCTCCACCTTTGTGGAGCAGAATAACCATTGCTGTGCACCACTCTATGGGTATGTAGCCTGTGGAGAGGCTGAGTTTGAACAGTGTGTTTAGGTGAGGGGTTAGTTCATTTTTGAGCTTGTGTAGGAAGCAGCCTGGGACACCATCTGGTCCCATTGATGCAGTGTTTTTGGCTTTGGAGAGGGCTGTTTTAGCCTGAGTGTCTGTGATTTCAAAGACTCTACATTCTTCTGGTATGGTTATGGGCCCTTTTGGGGGTGAGAGGGGGGGGGTGAAGTTTGCGCTGAACCTGTCTTCCAGGATTTTGGCAATATCAGTCAGTTCAGTGTATTTTGTGCCATTCTGCACTAACTCTGAGCAGATATGAGCATTGCCACTTAGATTCTTGACATAGCTAAAGAATGCTTTATGGTTATTTTTGGAGTCCTTGGCAATTTTTTCTTTCTAAGCTAGCCTTGGATGACTTAACGAGGGATCATAGTTTCTTGCTGATACAGATCGGGGATGTCTTCCCTTCTTGGGATTTTACTTGTTTCTGTAATAGTTTCCTCCTCCTATTGTATAGCTTGTTTATGGCAGGAGTCTACCAGACTGGTTTCCTTTTCTTGGAGGAGTGCGTCTTGGTTTTGCTTGGCATGGCACAATCCATGCATTCTTGTAGCTACTCGTAGAATGCATTAGTAAAGGATTTTGCAGCTTGGACAGTGTTATTCTTCAGCATGGGGGCTAAGGATTATTTTTTATTTATTTATTTATTTTACTTTTGTATTGTCTAGAAAAAAGATTCCTTCTTGATCAGAATGTATGGTTTCATGCCTTTTCTGCTGGGCCTAGTATGAACATACACATCCTTGACTAGGATTCTAGCACACTCATTAGGGTAACCTCCACTCCACAGTGTCCTTAAATGTAAGTGTTATTGTTCTGATTCTTCCCCTAGATGGAATTCTAGGTGTGATGGAACCAGTTTTTCCCTCCCATACTTCTTCAGCTAGTTCGTTAATGCCAAGGTCCCATTCTGAAAAAGACTGATGTAAAAAGCATAACGTTCAAGAAATCTGGACAAAGCCATAAATAATGAGGGGGGGGTTGGTACTTTTTAAGACAATTTTTATTAATTTAACATATTGAATTATTTACAAAGAAAGGAAGAAATTCAGCATCACATGCTGTTACTCAGTGTTAGGAATACATTGACTTATCAAGGTAAACTTATACAATTAGCACATTAAGAGTCTTGGTATTTCAATAGCAACATTTCAAGGCTATCCCTACCACAAAACATTTAGTATGATTAATAGAGCTTATTCTGATCAATCTGTTTTCAGTTTTACGTAGTATTGCTGTTAAATTTAAAAATTCTTTGAATGAGGGAACTGAGTATAATTTCCAATTTTTTATTAAATAACTTTTCTAGCAACAGTCACAATACTCCAAATATTCTATGTTATTTAACTTTTACAGATGCAGAATGTGGAGCATTCATTAGTATTCTTGATCTAGTTAAAGAACACTTATCAGACCATAACCCCTTAAAAAATACTAATTTCTTCCCAACATACATTTAAGTTTTCACAATTCATAAACATGTGTCAATTCAGCTTTTACATCTTTACATCTCCAACAACCCGCAGTGGTGGTGCTGCAGTAGCATTGTCGCCTCACAGTAAGGCACCGTCCAGTTTGATTATCAGAGCGTCTTCTCTGTGGAGACATGCATGAATGGGCATACCTTTGTTGAAGGTTGTGCGTCAGGGCTGGTAACTCGGCACGTAAAAATCAACTACCAATCATTAGCGGACCGGAGTTCCGCTGTGGCGACTCCCTAACCGGGAAAAGCCAAAAGACACAACAACAACTACATCTCCAAAAAAATGAAGAAGTCATGTTACTACATTTAGAGATTTTATAGGAGCTAACACTCATTCTATATATTTCCACATAAAAACTTTCCAGTATAGACTTGAAGAAGTTTGAATAACTGAATTAACTAACAAAGTTTTATTCTGACCATCTATTGAGTCACTCAATCCAATGTTATCTAAAAAAGTTCCAGAATTTTTAATCAAATTTATCATTATTATTTATAAATAACTTATATAACTTGGACAAGCTTCCTTTGTAGGTCAATTTACCTTTGATGTTAGCACTGATATATTCATATAATGGGGAACAGTGTTCTGTTTTTCCACACTCATATTATCTACAAATTAATTTATTTTTTTTACTGCTGGATGATATCAACTGGTTAA
Organism: Protopterus annectens; assembly: GCF_019279795.1. Taxonomy (NCBI): domain Eukaryota; kingdom Metazoa; phylum Chordata; order Ceratodontiformes; family Protopteridae; genus Protopterus; species Protopterus annectens. The sequence goes on from NC_056730.1 coordinate 791,675,695, forward strand.
CAGATTCTTACAACATATAATCTTTCATTGAATAGTCTTTTGACTTAGTGTTTCCTTTTTCAGAGCAATCAGACCAGAATACTAATCCATTCCTTTTTAGAAAATTCATTTTTAACATTGTTCTGAGGTTCCTTAAATCTAGAGGTGTGTGCAACTGGAAAGCACAAAAATTGCCATTTTGATATTAATGTAGTTTTAAAAACATATTTCTTAACTCTTTTAAGAATCAGTTTCATATATGCAGAATCAAAAGACTCAAATGAATTTCATTCTAAGGTAAATTGAATTAACCAGATGAAAGGAATGCTATATATTTCTAGATAATCATAGTTGATAAACTTATAAAAAAGTTGTATAATCTACTGCTGAATGCTTTTCATAGGTTCATAGGTGTGCTTTACAAGCTTAGCCCATAGGATTACCCTGGCATCATGCCACCCAACCTTAGTTCCCAATGCCTCTGTCGAGTAGAGCCACTGGAGTGATCCCCGGGGTGAATTTTCTACTTCCCATCCACTCATCAAGATTTCTCTTGAAGAGGGCCAGTCAGGTGCTCTATTTGACATGTATGGGAAGTCTATTCCATAATATGGGCAGAGTCTGGGTTATGAACCTGTCCCTCCAACTTGTTCTGTTGATTGTGGTAATGAGTGTGAGGTCTCTGGAGCATGTTGTGCAGAGGGATTGGGATTTCTTTAGATGTAGCATTTCTAACAGAGCTGAGTCAGACATGGCTTTGTAAGTCAAGAAAAGATCGCCTCTAAGTAGATGAAATGAGACAGAGAATAGTTGGAGTTTTTTGAGTCTGTCCATATAGGACAAGTGTTTAAGGCCTAGGATCCTCTTTGTGGGGTACATTTGTGGCCTCTCCAGTTGTTGCAGGTGTCTAGTGAAGTACATGCCAAATGGGGCATTATACTTGATGACTGGCCTAATGAGGGAAGAGTAGAGGAAGACAATTACCTCTTTCTTCCTGGATACAAAACCCTTAGTAATGAGTTGTGCCACATAAAATGACTTTCTGACCACAGTGGCAATGTGGTGGTCAAAAGAGAGGTTGCTGTCAACCTGTGTTTTCAAATCTCTTATAACACCTTCTGTGTTCAGTGAACTACCATCGATGTGGTAATTAATGGGAACTGGGTTTTTCCCAAAGGGGATGATTACGATTTTTTTAGCATTTTGCTTAAGGCCATGGTTCTGACACCAGTCATTGGTCTCAATGAGGCCTTTCTGTAGAATGTCAACATCACTTGGGCTGTTAATAATAGCTCCCAACTTGCAATCATTGGTGAACTTTGCCAGCCAGAGTTACTTCGTGTTGGCCTGTACTTCAGAGAAGTAGACACCAAGCAGGAGAGGACCCAGGACCGAACCCTGTGGGACTCTACTCATGACTGTCCGTTAGTCTGACTTGGAGTCAGCTACTTTCACACTGTGGGTTCTGTCTGTGAGCAAGTTTGCAGTCCACCTAGTGATATAGGAGTTGATGCCTAGCTTAGTGAGTTTTTCTATGATTGCTGAGTGGTGAATGGTATCAAAAGCGTTGGCCAGATCAAGGTAGGCTATATGAACCACCTTGCCTTCATCCACAGCTCTGGTGACTGACTCAAAGAAGTCGACCAAGTTGAGCAGGCATGATCTACCCTTCACAAAATCAAACTGTGTGGGATTCAGAGTTTGGAAATTCCCTATATCCTTGTTTATTAGGTCCATGATGATGTTCCATAGCTTTGCATATCAGACTCATCAGGCTAATGGGGCAATAGTTCCCAGGATCTGTAGTCACTCCTACTTTTTGGGGAAGGATGACTGAATAAGTGCGCCATTCAGTTAAAACAAACACTGAGATGAGGCTGTGATTGAACAGGCCACACAGGTGAGGTGCCAGTTCACTGTGTAGAACACAATCAGGGATATTGTCATGTCCCATAGAAGCTGTATTCTTGGCCTTGAACAGTGCTGCTTTAACCTATGCAGCAGTAATACTGGGTGCCTAGCAATCTACTGGTATTGTTATTGGTCCTTTGGTGGGGGACAGAGGGGTGAAGTTGGCACTGATTCTGTCGGCCAGTATATTGGCAATATCTCTTGGCTCAGTATAGGACGTACCATTGCGCAGGTGCTCTGAGCAAATCTGGGTATTGCCATTGAGATTCTTTACATAACTATAGAAGGCCTTGTGGTTGTCTTTACTATCTGATGCAATTCTGTTTTCATAGCTAGCTTTAGAGGATTTGATGAGGGATCTCAACTTTTTGTTGAGGCTGATGAGGGAGTTTTTCCAGTCTTGGGACTTCACCTGATTCTGCATCACTTTCCTCCTTCTGTTCTAAAGTTTGTTTATGACATAGGACCACCATATTGGTCTCCTTTTTTTTGGAATAGAGTGTCTTGGTTGTATTGGATATGGCAAGATCCATGCATTTGTGTATGTTTTCATACAGGGCATTAGTGTATGATTTGGCAGTCATGCAACTGCTCTCCATTTGCATGGGTGTCCAGAAGTTACCCACTTCTATTTTTAGGATCCCAAAGTTAGCTTTGGAGAAGTTTTTCATGGTGATTACATTTGCAGGGGGTGGGAGGGATGTGGATTTCCAAGGTGATTAGTTTGTGGTCGGATCTAACCAGGGAGGAGTTGACTATTGGTGCAGAGCAAAGGTTGCCCATGTTAGTAATGACCAGGTCAAGGATGTTGCTACTTCTAGTTGGGATAAGAACTAGCTGGTCCAGGGCATTGGAATTTATAAATTCCAGGAAACATTGGGCAAGTGTATTGGTGCATGAGTAGTTTTCCCAGTTAATGAAGGGGTAGTTGAAGTCACCCAGTACGAGAGTGTTATATTGGACCCTAATATTCTCCAGGGTGCTTAGGAATATGGAGTGTGAGTCTTGAGACATGGTTGGGGACCTATAGCAGGCTAAAATCTGAATCGGTATCTTACCCAATGTTAGCTGCACCTGAAGTATCTCTGATGCATTATGTTGGGCTACCAGTCTGGAGGTGTGTGTATCCTTTACGAATATGGAAACACCACTGCCTTTGGAGCTTTGGTCCAAGTTCTGGGGCCAAAAGGTGTGGAATGAGTTATAGCCTGGTAGTGCAGGGGTGCTTTCTGCTCCCTTAAACCAGGTCTCTGTTACAGCGCAAATGTCGATGTTCTCCATTTTAAGGAGTGCTTCAAGTGAGTGCATTTTGAGATTCAGACTTCTAGCGTTGAGCAGCATGACCCTCAGATTGCATTTGTTTGTAGATGCTATTGTGGTAATTTGATCTTTGGAACACCACCTAAAAAGGCACTATAGAGGTGGCAAGAGCTTTGCCCAATATCTGGAAGCTCAGGGATGACAGATGCAGGCCATCTCTGGCAAAGTATTGAGGTCTGTCATTCATGTCATCCCAGGCAGACAGATACTGGATCCCTTTAGAATGACACCAGAAACTTAGTCAATTGTTGAAATCAATCCATTTTTTGCTTGTACCGTGATATTATTCTGGGTGATGGCAGGAGGCTGCTCAGGGCTAGGGTCATACCTGCCTGGGCTACATAATCTGAAAGCTCCTCCATGTCTCTTTTCATGTAGTCCAGGGAGGTACATCTCAGGTCATTGCCACCCAGATGTACAATGACGGAGTCATATTTGTACCTGTTGTTGAGGGACCAGAGTGCATGCATTATGTGGCAGATCCTAACACCTGACAGGCAGCTGACTGCTACTTTCTCCTTATTCAACTTAGTGAGTGGGACATCAGTGTGCCTCACTACTGAGTCACTTATGACTAGTGTGCTGGGAATGCTGTTTTGTCTTAGGGGCTTTGATTGAGAGACACACTGTTTAGGAGAGTTATGTGTCTCGTGATTAGTGTTGTCTTGTGGTGGTTGAGTGCATCTCTGCCTTGGAGGTCTCTGCTGTTTGGGTAGATTTTAAGTGAGAGCCTTTGTGAAGGTGGGTGTGTGGTTTGTGTTTTTATGTGAAGGCAGTGCTGGAGTGTGTTCCGGAGGGCTATGTGTTCTATGTGGTGTGGTGCAGGTGTTGACCTTCTCCTCTTGACCAGCTATTCCAGTCTTGGCTGGAGAGTGAGTGGCTTCCAATTTGGATATATAAGTGCATCTCTTGCAAGTCTGAGTATTAGGAGGTAAGAGGAGAGGGTTATCAGTGTACATGAGGCAGTTTCTACAATGCCTCCAGATGCCCATGTTCACCAGTTTAATAGCAGAAAGCACAGGGAACTGACCTTTAGACATGCCTGGAGGGGTGAGCATTAATAATAAGTACTGGTGCTGTTTCCTTGTAGAATGTTTAGTGCTGGTAGCACTTTTGTGTGCTACAATAATTGTTACAAGAAATCAAGTAAAGTGCTAGACTAATGAGCTATTAAAAGTGCAGGAGAGGAGAGGACTACCAGATCTAAGGGAAAAATTGAAGAGCAGACTTTTTGGTACTATTAGAAGCTTACAAACAGCCCTGAATACAGCAAATCTGTATTTGGACTAGACCCAGGAAAGGCGGGAAACAGATTTTTATTTTTTTTAGTAGAAAGTGAAGAGAGATAAGATAATGAGATAATTTGATGTTCAGAAACTAAGGAGTGAGGGCTTTGCTAAATTCTCAGTATAAACAATAGAATGAGGTGATGTAATGTGACTGCGGGGAGCGTCCAGTATCAGCTTTATACCAGAGGCAGGCAACTCAAAGCAACCAAGACTTAAGACCACCACAAGAACTGAGTGGGTGGGTGGGAAAACAGTTATACAGATTAAAGAGATAAGTATTAAATCAGAAGTTCAGAAGACAATTGAAAATAAACACTTATCTTTTTCCAATATCACATCAGGCAGTAGGCCAGTCTCTCTGCAGTTTAGAACAGCTTGAGCAAGCAGGTATATCTGATTTAAAATGCTGGCTATTAATGGCAGAGAAACAGAAACCAGCCCAATTATCCAATCAAAAATAACAGTTTTGCAGGAATGCCCCTAGCTAGATTAAACCAGTCTGATTTACTTTCTGCCAGAAAGAAAAATAGGCCTCTAGACAAAAGATCTCACTGCAAATTGAGGGTCATAACAGTAACAGATATTCAACTCTATCAGACAACAAAAAGGAGATTAAAAACAGTTATTCATATTACAGAGATATGTATTAAATCAGAACTGCAGAAGACAGATGAAAATAAACACATATATTTTTTCAATATCACAACTGGCAGTAGGCCAGTCTCTCTGCAGCTTAGAACAGTTTGAGCAATCAGGTATATCTGATTTAAAACATTGACATTTAAAGGCAGAGAAACAGAAACCAGCCCAATTATCCAATCAAAAGTAACAGTTTTGCAGGAATGCCCCTAGCTAGATTAAACTAGTCTGATTTACTTTCTGCCACAAAAAAAAAAAAAAATGCCTCTAGACAAAAGATCTCACTGCAAACTGAGGGTCACAACAGTAACATATATTGAGCTCTATCACACAATGAAAAGGAGAGTAAAAACAGTTGTACAGATTACAGAGATATGTATTAAATCAGAAGTGCAGAATACAACTGAAAATAAACACATCTTTTTCCAATATCACAACAGGCAGTAGGCCAGTCTCTCTGCAGCTTAGAACCGTTTGAGCAAACAGGTATATCTGATTTAAAACACTGGCATTTAAAAGCAGAGAAACAGAAATCAGCCTAATCATCCAATCAAAAATAACAGTTTTTCAGGAATGTTCCTAGCTAGATTAAAACAGTCAGATTTCCTTTCTGCCACAAAAAAAAAAACAAAAAAAAAAAAAAACATGCTTCTAGACAAAAGATCTCACTGCAAACTGAGGGTCACAACAGTAACAGATATTGTGCTCTATCACACAACAAAAAGGAGAGTAAAAACAGCTGCACAGATTACAGAGATATGTATTAAATCAGAAGTGCAGAAGACAACTGAAAATAAACGCTTATCTTTTTCCAATATCAAAGCAAGCATTAGGCTAGTCTCTCTGCAGCTTAGAACAGCTTGAGAAAACTAGTGTAGTTGAGTCTACCCAGAGTATAATAAAGTTAAAATTTGCAGCAATAGAATAAGATTTTGCATCTGGGAAGTTAATACTACCACACTCCCAGATTTGTATATGATTTCTATAAGCAATTCTTGACTTTTTAGGACACCAGAAGAATAAAGTTAACAATTTTTCCATTTTCTTTAAAAGTTTTGTTGTCAAGTAATAAAGCTATTAAATGCAATATATATATATATATATATATATATATATATATATATATATATATATATATATATATATATATATATATATATATATATATATATATATATCCTTAAAAGTGAAGAAAATAATTCAATTTCTTCATAAGAAGTAGCACTTCTTCAGATTTTTTTTCAAAATTATTATTTAATATTCTTATTCATGTCTTGATAGATTTATATTCCTAAACATTTTAGCTATTTTCCTTCCTAATTATATCTATATTTATCTTTAAACTTATTGTCTAGTATTTCATTTAATACTAAAATGTCAATTTTATTCACTGTCCACAACAGTACTTCTTGAAACTTTTCAATATCCTCATGTATTTCTTTGATTGAATAGCTGTAGTCTCCTATAGTTACTAAAGTATCATCTGTAAAAAGATGCATTTTAGTTTGACAACGTTTTTGATTGAGAATCCATCATATATTTATTACGTATTATAATATCAGCTAATGGTTTGATGACTAGTGCAAATTGTAAAGAGGGCAAGGGTTACTCTTATTTTGTGCCTTTTTTTTAAATTGAATCCTTGAGAAATGTAAAATCTAAGTTTAACATACACTTGCAGTATCTATACAGGTGTTTAATATTCTAGTAAATTGTTTTGAAAATCAAACCCTTCTATAGTTTTAAACAAGTAGTTCTAGTCAACATAATCTAAGACTATCTCAATATCTAAGCTAATTAGTGCTAATTTCTTGTGCATTCCTTTTGCTAAATCTAAGCTGGTTACTACCCTTTTTATATTACATGTTAATCTATTGACCATAAATCCTGTTTGATCTTTATTAATTAATTTATCTCCCATATCTCTTAATCTTGTAGTGAAGGTGGAAGTAAATATGTTATAGTCTACATTTAATAATAAAATAGGTCTTTATGAAGAACCAAACATATTGTCCTTTCCTTGTTTAGTTATATGTGAGATTGCAGAAAATGTCCATTGCAAAGAAATTGTCACTCTGAATTATCTTAAAATATTACCCAGTAATTCTAAAATATTTAGCAGAAGCAGATAATATAAATCATCTAACCCTGGAGCTTTACCATTTTCCCTTTTTTAAAGCTTCTTAAACTTTGAGTATGATAATAGGCTTATTCAACACAAATATTTGTTGGTCATTAAGTTTATTAATAATGTTTTTCTTTAAATACTTGTCATTTTTGTAATCATTAGGATTATTATTTTATCTACATTAAGGTTTTCATGGAATTTTTTAAAAAATATTAAGCATTTCCTCTATGTCTGAAGTAACCTTATTAGCATGAGGATTTGGGATATTATTGATTTGGGCCTTGTTGCTTAACACCTTAGTTCTATTAACTAGTCTGTGTAGATTTTTTGACATCATTGCATAACTGTGCAATTTTATTATTTCTAAAGCTATCTCCACTTCTACATAAAACTGTTTGATATTTTCTGATTAATTTTTAATGCCTTGACTAATATCTAATTTCTTTGTTGTTCAAACCTTGCTTTGTGTATTTCATTGTGTATTTCTAAAAGCCTTTTAACCCACTCTTTCATTTTTTATTATTAGCCCATCTTCCCATTCTATCTTTAATATGCATTTTGAAGGAGCCCCATAATATAACTTTACTAACTTGACCATTATCATTCAAGGATAAACAATTCTTCATTTATTCATAATGCGGCTGTTAAATTCTTTTGAGTTCATTATCTATCCTGAGATTCTATAAATAATCTGAAATGTCCTTATATCCATTAATATAGTAATACTTACCCCGGGATTCATGAAGCTCGGCGCAAGGCCGGCGTAAGGCTTGCGCCGGCGGTGCATTGCATAGCCGGCGCAGTAGCGCCATATGCATATTAATGAGAGTGCACCGTAAACACAGGCATGTGCGTAGTGTACGTGAGCGAGCCCAAGTAGGATGCGTCAGTAGGCGTGTTTAAGCAGGCAGGCGAAGAGCAACCTAACGTGCTGTCCGCCATAGTCCGCCCAGAATAGAAATGGCTGCAGCCATGGCCCGTGCAGAATGAAATGTCCGCAGAGTATGCAACAAAGTACCCGTCCTAACTAAACAGAGAAGCAAATAAAACCCACGCAGCCCGAAATGTACCTGTCCAAGGAACAAAGGATACGCTGTAATACCGTGTCCGTACAGCAATGTACTGTGAGTGTGCATAGTCAGAGAAGGTGTACAGCAGCATGTCAGCACGCCGCACCGACACAGGAGTAGCGACTAAGGTCACCAACCGTCCCACTTTGCGAGGGCAGTCCCTGTATTGGCATACGTGTTCAAATAAAGCATTAAAACGGGAAGTGTGCTAAGAGTGTAGGTCATAATGATTTCCGTATTTAATGTAATTGTAGCCTGAATCGGTTATCTCCGTAACTGAAATACCTAAATGTCCCAAGAAACAGAATAAGCTACCAAACTGCCACAACAATAAGCTCATACTTAGGCAAATAAGTGAAGTTCTATGCTATATAGTGACCGTAGGTGCGTGTCGGGCTGTGAAGTCAGATGTGACTCCCTGCACATACAGGTGGTCAATGTAGAAGTCCCACAGAACCACGATAGCAATGTGTGTGTTGAATGAAAGGCGACCGACAAACCCTGTCCCCTGATCCCTGGTAGTCACCCCTGTGCTGTGTGGACAGCCACCCATACGCTGTACAGGGGTGACCTACTACCCCTCGACAGGTATGACTTTGCATTATGTACCAGTCAGCTGTGGGACATGTCCCTGACAGCAGATATGCATATCCGGGAGGCCTCTGCGAAGGATATCTGTGTCAGATGTCCGTCCCAGTATGGCATCTGTTCTGCAAGCATCTACAAACAATGTTACCCATAACACCGCCGTGTGTGCCTGTACCGTGGAAATGTAGATGTATGACAGGGTGCACCCACGGAATGGCACCATGGGACACCACCTGTGACAGGCAGTTGGTCTGACATGCAGCCAGCAACTCTGACCATGTGGGTTGTGTCACATAGACAGTTTACAACACATTCTGTGATGTACATGTTCACATCCCAGCCAATGGTTTCATTAACGCTACCTGAGGGGGTAATGTTATGAAGCCCTTTGCCAGGACGAGGTAGGCTGTATGGACTGCAACACCCCAGCAATGGGCTGTGTGACCGTCCGAAAATGTCAACCATGTCTTAAAGGCATGAACCGCCCCTGAACAAGACAAACCGTGTGGGATGCGGCATGTATGTCCCCTATGCAGTCATGTACGAACCGCAGTATGATCCCACCCCATGTCTATGCAGATAGGTCTCCTCAGGGTACTGGGACAGTAATAACCAGCCTCAGTGGAGGCATTGGCCCTGTGATGTGGGAATACAGTTGTCATGCGATACAACCTGGGCTCCCTACCTGAGGTGAGGCTATAAAGAAATAGCTGTCCTAACTGTGGGTCCTAATCCCAAATGAGATAGTGGAGTACACAGCGGGCTCACCATCTGGTCTCATGGATGCTTTTCACACTACCCTGGAGAGAGCATGTCCCACCTGTGTGTCACAGAACATTTGGTGACCACAAACCGCTGGTACAGACATCTCCACATGTGTGGTGGAGGGTGTGGAGATGTCCTCACTGGACCTGTCAGCCTGTATGTCGGCAATGTGTGTATGTTGAGTAAACCCCACCTCTATGTGAACCCAGTCAGAGCATATGTGGTAGTGACCTCACAGGTGTCGAGCATAGCAACTGAAGGTGGTATGATTGTCAGCCAGGTCCATGTAGGTATATCTGTGGAATGTGCCCTGTACAATCCCATGACATTGTGTAACTCTACACATATGATGACCAAGGGTGTCACACCTCACAAGGTGTCTGCTCCACCCTGTAGTAGCCACCTCCTCGTGTTGTACATCATGTGTATGGCTGGGGTACACCACACTGGACGCTTGGCAGTGGTACAATGAACCACAGTTGGGTAAGTGAATGCCTGGTACATGCAGTCCTGTAGGTACTGGTAGATGGCAAATGTGATTGATGCAGTGGCTGCTGTACCATTGACCACTGGCTCAGGGTCCTTAAAGGAGACCACAGTACTGCGCAGTAGTGTGTAGTCTGCCTCTGAGCAAGCAATGTGTATGTTAACTGGCAACACTCACAGCAACGGATGCCAAAAGCAGAAGCCAATGTCCAAATAACATAGATCAACTTCTGCATGACAATATGTGTTATCATACATGTATTGACATGTGTCTGCCAATTACAATTGGAAATGGCGGTAAGACTGGCCTAAAGTTCCCATGATGTACACAGTCTGGGGGTGTTGTTCCGATAATAAAGTGGCAATACCTCCCAATCGTGACCTCTGGGTATGGTATGAAAGTGGTTGTTAACCTGCAACAATGGATGTATAGCATTGGTTTCTGGTGTCGGAAGACATGTTTCCTGTAGCACAACACAGTATGGGTAGTCAAGCACACATACACAATTGCTGAACACACAGCATCAGTGAAACCCACTGCTCACAAGGACACAGTCCGACAAGCTCTACACTTTACATATGCACAGTGGTGTCCATTGTAGGACCCAAAAATTGTGGAAAGAACCAAATTATGTCTTATTTCAATGCGCATCTGAACTCATTGTCGTCACAGGTACACATATGCACCGCCAGAGTGTTTAATGTTGCTGATAGCTGTGCATGTAATGCAGCACAGATGCACAGAAATACCCAGGGTACCGGGTCAATACAACTGCATCCACATCACACCTCCGCACACATGACGGATGTGTAATGGGTACTGTCAATTGTTGCAGTCAAGGGATTCTGGGTATGTAGACACTGTGCTCGGTGTTGTTTCGCAGGCAATCCTCCCTCCCGCCCTGTGGGAGGGATGTGTGCGTAGCACCTGCCTCACTCCCCGCTAATAATGCAAAACATACTCCGGAGAATGCTAAATGTAGGTGTGGAATGTGTACAGCCCTATAGTAGTGTCCAGTAGGCAATTGTCATGGATGGACACCCGTATGTCCAGGATGGCACCCACAACTGCAAACCCGGGTAAATGACATAGCCGCGGTAAGGCATGACACAGGAAATACACATAGGGACCACAGTTGACATTCCACAGACAGAGCCGGACTCTCGTGCCAACACCGGCGTACACAGCACTCAGTCTGCCAGCAACAGACTGAGGAGCACCCGCTACCGTATAGCGGAACAGATGTACGACCTGTGGAACACATACTAATGGCACACACACAACGTCAAGTAGGATATGTAAGCTATGGCATTCCCACCTATGAAGACAACATGGTTAAATGAATGCATAGGTAAGCAACATGTTCCTGTGGTGTTATATTGGAAATACAGTGACGGATATGTCCCATTGGGATGTCTGCGGTTTATATGAAGCAGTTGGTAACCAGCATCTTTGGATGTATGTCAATTGTTCACAGTACTAAATCAGCTGGTTATGTAGCACCATGTGGAATGGGTAGTCAAACAGACATCCGCGATACCTGAACACACAGTATCAGTGAAATCCAATGCTCACAAGGACACAGTCCGTCAAGCTCTACACTTTACATATGCACAGTGGTGTCCATTGTAGGACCCAAATTTTGTCTAAAGACAGCTCTTCCGCCTTCTTTAATCACCTAACGGAACTCATTGTAGTCACAGGTACACATATGCACCGTCAGCGTGTTTAATGTTGCTGATAGCTCTCCATGTAATGCAGCACAGATGCACAGAAAACCCAGGGTACCGGGTCCATAGAACTGCATCCACATCACACTTCCGCACACATGACGGATGTGTAATGGGTACTGGCAATTGTTGCGGTCAAGGGATTCTGGGTATGAAGACTCTGTGCTCGGTGTTGTTTCGCAGGCAATCATTCACCCGCCCTGTGGGAGGGATTTCTGCGTAGCACCTGCCTTACTCTCCGCTAATAATGCAAACCATACTCCGGAGAATGCTAAATGTAGGTGTGGAATGTGTACAGCCCTATAGTAGTGTCCAGTAGGCAATTGTCATGGATGGACACCCGTATGGCCAGAATGGCACCCACAACTGCAGACACGGGTAAATGACATAGCCGCCAGAAGGCATAACACAGGAAATACACATAGGGACTACAGTTGACATTCCACATACAAAGCAGGACCGTCGTGCCAACACCGGCGTACACAGCACTCAATCTGCCAGCAACAGACTGAGGAGCACCCGCCACCGCACAGCGTAACAGATGTGCGACCTGTGGAACACATACTAATGGCACACACACAACGTCAAGTAGGATATGTAAACTATGGCTTTCCCACCTATGAAGACAACATGGTTAAATGAATGCATAGGTAAGCAACATGTTCTGGTGGTGTTATAGTGGAAATACAGTGACGGATATGTCCCAGTGGGACGCCTGCGGTTTAAATTGAGTATTTGCTAACCAGCATCGTTGGATGTATGTAATTTGTCCACAGTACTACATCACCTGGTTATGTAGCACCATGTGGAATGGGTAGTCCAACAGACATCCGCGATTCCTGAACACACAGTCTCAGTGAAACCCACTTCTCACAAGGACACAGTCCGACAAGCTCTACACTTTACATATGCACAGTGGTGTCCAATGTAGGACCCAAAATTTGTCTAAAGACAGGAATGCCGCATTCTTTCAACACTTAAGTGAACTCATTGACGCCACAGGTACACATATGCACCGCAAACGTGTTTAATGTTGCTGATAGCTGTCCATGTAATGCAGCACAGATGCACAGAATTACACAGGGTACCGGGTCCATAGCACTGCATCCACATCACACTTCCGCACAGAGGACGGATGTGTAATGGGTACTGTCAATTGTCGCGTCAAGGGATTCTGGGTGTGTAGACGCTGTGCACGGTGTTGTTGCGCAGGCAATCCTTCCGCCCGGCCTGTGGGAGGGATGTGTGCGTAGCACCTGCCTTACTCCCCGCTAATAATGCAAAACATACTCGGAGAATGCTAAATGTAGGTGTGGAATGTGTACAGCCCTATACTAGTGTCCAGTAGGCAATTGTCATGGATGGACACCCGTATGGCCAGGATGGCACCCACAACTGCAAACCCGGTAAATGACATAGCCGCGGTAAGGCATGACACAGGAAATACACATAGGGACCACAGTTGACATTCCACAGACAGAGCCGGACTCTCGTGCCAACACCGGCGACACAGCACTCAATCTGCCAGCAACAGACTGAGGAGCACCCGCTACCATACAGCGGAACAGATGTGCGACCTGTGGAACACATACTAATGGCACACACACAACGCCACGTAGGATGTGTAAACTATGGCATTCCCACCTACGAAGACAACATGGTTACATGAATGCATAGGTAAGCAACATGTTCTGGTGGTGTTATATTGGAAATATAGTGACGGATATGTCCCATTGGGATGTCTGAGGTTTATATGAAGCAGTTGGTAACCACCATCTTTGGATGTATGTCATTTGTTCACAGTACTAACGCAGCCGGTTATGTAGCACCATGTGGAATGGGTAGTCAAACAGACATCCGCGATTGGGGAACATACACCAGCAGTGAAAAGCACTGGGCAGGTGGACACAGTCCAGCAACATCTAACTTGACAATGCACATCGGTGTCCATTGTAGGACCCAAAATTCTGTTCAGAGCATGCCTGCTAGCTTCCTGCATTACTCATGTGATCTAATTGTCGCCACCGCGCCACAGGTACACATAGGCACGCAAGCGTGTTCAATGTTGATGATAGCTGTCCATGAACTACAGCACACATGCACAGAAATACCCAGGGTATCGGGTCCATACAGCTGCGCCCACATCACACTGCAGCACACATGAAGGATGTGTAATGGGTACTGTCCACTGTTGCAGTCAAGGGAGTCTGGGTATGTAGAATCAGGCCTCGGTGTTGTTTCAAAGGCAATCCTTTGTCCCGCCTGGGAGGGACGTGCGTAGCACATGCGCCACTCTCCACTAATAATGCACACCATACTCCGGGAATGCAAAATGCAGGTGTGAAATGTGTACAGCCCCATACCAGTGTATAGTAGGCAATTCACATGGATGGACAAGCGTATGACTAAGATGGCACACATAAATGCAAACCCGTGGAATTACACTGCCGTAGTAAAGCATTACACAACTCATACACATAGGGACTACAGTTGACATTCTCCATACAAGAAACACAGACAACCAGCCGATGAAGTCCAAAGCAAAGACGAGGTACCGTAGGGACCGGCAGTGACCAACCAGAGCACACCAAGAATTAAAGGCAGTCACCATAGTGTCTTGAGCACACTTCGCCTGCTTCATAAGCAGACTTATTCAGACTACATACAATGTAGTTCAACCTACTAAATTTACAAGCATTAATTGGTTGGTACATTAGATGTGCTAGGTACTAATTACATGCCTTAAAGGCAGACAAGCGAACAAACCTTACTTGGGTTACACATCCCACACAGTGAGGACAACAGACATTGCTCCGAAGGTACAGTATTCACCGGAAAATGGAAAAATATGTACATATATGAAACATGAACCAACATAAAATGTTTTCCAAATCTCTGACTGTGTAAGCTACATGTATATGTCCTACGGATTGTGCCAATATATTAACAGAACTGCAGACACCTAGTAATATGAATGAACCATAATATATACACATAAACCGTATGAATATGAGTACTGTAAAATAGACCAACGAAATGTAAAGATTCACAATGTGCTAATGTAACATTCATTTACAAGGTTACAGAAAGAAATCAATGCAGACATCCATGTGTAAATACTAACAGAAGGCCAGCGAGGTGCTTGCCCTTACATGTACTGGGATGTCGCTCCACAGCATAGTGAGTGTCCGGTCATGAATCCGGCCCAACAACACGCTCGATTAATTACAGTGTCATGGTGTACGCCAGCTGCTCTTGTGGTTCTGAGGGATCTACCTTATTTTCGTGAAGCATAGTCATCAGATCTGTTCGACGTAGCCGGCATGCCAGGCACAGGGCACCTCTGGGCAACTGGTATGCAACTGTATACAGCTGGAATACTTTCAGTCGGTCAGTATAACACATATACCTGAGACCCTGCATCCGCTTGTCGAAGAACTGTTGTTGCCTTTCCAGCTGCTGCAGGTGTTGGGTCAGATACATTCTGAACGGGCATTGTACCCAATCATAGGTCTATTGAGTGATGAGTACAAGGGGACAATGACCTCCCTGATCTAGATGTGAATCCCTTCATGATGATGTGGCCAATGTGGAAGGCCTACCCAACTATGTTAGCAACATGTGTGTCTAACGACGGTTAACAACAACACGTGTCCCCAGATCACTGGTAACCCCTCCGTGTTCAGTGGACTGCCACCTATATGGTAGCTCGGGTAACCTTGTTCATCCCGAAGGGTATGCCTATGCATTTCCTGGCATTTAGCTGTAGGACATGTCTCTGGTACCACTTATCCACATCTGTGAGGCACTCCTGAAGGATATCTGTGTCAGATGTGTGTCTGACCTTGGCATCCGGTTTGCAGTCGATGCAAACATTGTCACCCATAACCCCCTGTGTGCGTGTACATTGGAAACGAGATGCTGGAGATAGTGGACCCAGGACTGAGCCCCATGGGACACCACCTGTGACTGGCTGTGAGTATGACATGGCGCCAGCAACTATGGCCATGTGTGTTCTGTGACCTAGCCCGCTTGCAACCCATAGGGCGATGTATGGACTTACATTCAAGATGACGGGTTTATCAAGTATACCCAAGAGGGGTATTGTGTCGACGGCCTCTGCCGGGTTGAGGTAGGCTGTATGGACTGGTTTACCCTCAGCAATGGCCTTGGTGACTGATTCTACAAAGTGAAACACGTGTAAAGGGCATGATCTGACTATGACCAAGCTAAACTGGGTTGTATCCAAAGTATGCGGGTCCCCTATGTCCTCATCTATGTGTCCCATTATGATCCATCTCCATGGCTTTGCAGATAAGGCTTGTCAAACTAATGGTATGGTAATACCCAGGGTCAGTGGAGGCACCATCTATGTGGAGTGTGACTACAGTCGCCCTGTGCTACTACTCAGGCACGATCCTGAGGTGAGGCTAGGATTACACAGCTGTCCGGTGTGGGTTAAATTCAACATAGAGTTCCCGGAGTGCACAGCTGGGACACCATGTGGACCCATGGATGTTGTGTTAACTGCCTTGGGGCCGGATGTGGGTAATGCTGGACATACCAACGGCAGACGTGCCACGCTCCCGAGTCCGATGCCCAAGGGACCACACACATAGCCGGCCTTAGGCATAGGCCAAGTAGGTAGCCGCCTAGGGTGTTGCTATACTCGGGCACCTTTCCAGACTCTATGTGGTGTAGGTAGACCAGGAGGGGGTAGCGGTGACGATCGGTGGCAACCTCTGCCTAGGTCACCACTTACCCTAAGGCCACTCTTCTCGTGGGTAATACAGCAGTACCCACACCTAGACGCTGGTCATCGCTAGGGTCATTGCTAGTATGGCACATCATCTACGTAAGGAAGGAAACCATATATCCCCAGACAGAATGGCACAGCATAATGCCTGTTCGCTGGCAAAGGCAGACATACGCCACCCTGCCGGTGCGGACGCACCGCGCGAGATGTCCGCTAACAATGCCGACAATGTGTCGGTTTGTGAATCAAACTCCACAGAGACATTCAATAATAGACAACGACGGACAACCCGATGTCCTCGTGGTTCGAGCTGTTCAACCTGTTACGCCATGTTAAATGTGTGTAGCACAGCGAACCGGGCCAAAAGCAACGGACATGTCTGTGGCTCAGTGAACGCCGTCACGCAATGTCAAACCCTTGTAATATTGCGACACAGCCCATACATACCGAGGGTTAGTAATGGCAGTAGGTTACTTCGATCAGACCGTGTGCAATTAGTATAACGAGATCTACAACGGATACACCGGACATTCGGCGCACACGGTTAAGACTAATTGGGGGGGGGGGCCGTGACATAGTACCATGGACACGGACAAAACGTGCCCATGTGACTCATCTAACATTCGGACAGGGTGAGGGCGGTCCCGCACTGTGGGCGGACAAGACCAAACCCAAAGCGCCTCAACAACACCCTGACAATCCAAGGCCTGTATGCATATGGGATATAAGCAGCTGTCATCTGAACAGCCCTGTGGTGACGACATATGCATCCTGGGCCATGAGCGAGGGGGAATTAGGAATGTTCAACATGCAGTACCGCACCTTTCCCAGCAGGGGAATGGATGCCTGTGACGTGCGTGTGCGGGGGTGATATGCAAATGTACATAGGTCCCACGGGTATGCATATTAATGACAACGAACAGCTAACGGCACTGGTCACAGTAGTCTCAAACGTGACTGCAGTCACGCTGGAATCATGACTATAGAACATATAGATGTGCACGGTACGTAAAGCGCCCATGCTGCAAACACCGCTACATATATAAAGCTGTCAGTGCTCTCTGCACCAGTCCGTCAATGGGTTCAGACATATGTTACCGAATAGTCAGAAGTAACCCAAAACACGTAACCACACAGACACTGTAAACATATATAAACGGAATACGGATATGCATGTGCGCGTGCGCGTAACACACAATCCGGACATGCGAGTGTACGTGTGCGTGTGTGATCCAGTGGAACCAGAGAAGGTTACGGATGTCTCCTCCACACGTTTACATTCACAATTGTGAAATATATGCTTAAATAGTACCTATCGATTCCATGCTTTGTTATCGTAATGCTACTAATATACACATCGATATACAACAACCTGATCAACACACTACATCCTAAGGTGCACTCTCAACAATTATCAACTATGTGTCCGGATACTGATTGTATTTACCAATATTGTAGATACATTAACACATCGTTGGTGTATTATTGTTTCCATTAAGTAATGTATGCAACACTGATCAGTATATGTCACGTTATCATCAAGACCTGGAGCACTGTCTACTTAACTATGAGCAGGTTTATTGATTAAGTGACTTCGAACTGACTCTGAAGGAAGTGTATAAGGGACGACTATCCAATGTATTTTGTACTCCGACGATGCCTCATGTCAGTGGGTGAAAGAGCTCTGTATCATTTGACTGTGGAGTGTATCTTTAGTGTCATTGTCTGTTTTGGCCTGATATATATGCAATAATGTCTGTTATGAAGATGACCAGGACACAAGGTTTGCTGTATTTCCACACCCCCACCACCACAAAAAGGGAATAGTAAAAGGGCAGTATGTTCGAGGTAGTTGGATGACCTCTAGGGACAGTGATTATGAGGAAGAGTGTATGAAACTAAGAGGGATGTTTTTAGATAGAGGCTACCCAAGGAAATTAATAGATGAAATTGAGAAGGAAGTAAGGGAAGGAAGACTGGACAAATATCGGCCTATTGTAGGACAGGAAGATGACCTTGAGAAGGTGACCAACCTCGACAAAAACAATTTTGAGTTAAGAAATAACTTTATAACAGATTATAGTGGGGAGGCTAAGGTCATACAAAGAATAGTGGAGGAAGAATGGGTACAGTTTGGTGAATTCTCTGATTTAAGAAGTCTGTTTATACAACCCTTGAAATGTACATATAGAAAAGGGAGAAATTTGAAACATTTGTTTGAAAGAAGAATTAAGGAAAACAATACTTCCAGGGAGAGAAAAGGCACATATAAATGTGGGAGGTGCTCCCAGTGCCCGAATATTTGCAATAAAGATATACATTTATGTGAAAAGTAGGGACATATTAGTGCAGAGTAAGCAATATGTTAATTGTCAAACAAAAGGTATAATATACCTAAGTATTTGTAAGAAATGTGAGGCATTTTATGTGGGGAAGTCTGAAAGAAGACTAAGAGATAGAATCTACGAGCATAACTATGAGATGAAGACAAAAGATATGTGTAATGCTCTGTACAAGCATAAAATAAAATGTGAAGAAGCTGATCATACCTTCTTTGTGTTAGAGGTAGTAAACAAAGATATACGTGGTGGACAATGGGAGGAGACAATTGAGTACAGAGAGTTGTTATGGCAACTTCATTTGGAAGCTTATAACCCACCAGGGTTGAATAATTATGTATCTTTGGCCCCAGTATTGAAAAATAAGAGCAGCGAAGCTCTGAGTTGGAAAATTTATAACAGGGGATTAAAGATACTGAGACATTATTAAAGATAATTAAATATATAATTAATCAGCACTATTTTGTGGAAAAAAGGTAAAAAGAAGTGACAGGATAATTATGGGAAAGGGTATCTGTAAGAAATGAATTTGAACCTGGGTAAACTTTGAAGTGTATTAAGTTTGGGCATAACTGTGAAAACAGTGGTTGTAATGTGTTCATCCAGACACCAGAGGGCATTGGATGTTTTTTACTTGTATGTTTGTATATATTATTGTAGATATATTTTATATGTTTAGATTTTTGTATATAAAATGTCAAATTTTAATGTTTTGAATATCATGAATAAAAGTTGATAATTAATTATAGAAAATGTTGTGAGCAGGAATGTAATAAATTGTAACATGATTTCAAGGGTAGACATGAAGGCACTTTGTAAATGTGATGTATAGTATAATATATGAAGAATATGGCAATTAAGTACTTATTGTATTATTAGGATTAATTATTCAATCAGCAATAGTATTTAAGCAGAAGGGGAAGAGCTTGTAGTATTGTGCATCTGAGGAAGTGTATTCAAACGAAAACGCAGGTGTGGAGACATAGCGTTAATGTGTTTGGAGTGTTTTGCTGAAACTACGTGTTGCTGCTTGGTTCGTTACTTTTGTTAATAAAGCTGCTAAAAAAGAAAAAAAGGAGCCGTTTTCTTCCACTAGTACCTTTTGCTTTGTTTAGTTGTGACTGTTCTGGTACTAGGCTCCATTGTCGTGGTTTTGCTGTATTTCCGCCACCGCTCGTGGACATAGACAGGCCAAGTAATACATAATATGGGTAGTCAAACAGACATCCACGATTGGGGAACATACAGCAGCAGTCACAACCACTGGCCAGATGGTGACAGTCCAACACGTTCTACACTTTACATATGCACATCGGTGTCCATTGTAGGACTCCAAAATTGATCCATTCGCAGCATCGACCAGCTGCCATCGACGCAGAAGAAGTGACAGCCCTGACTGCGGCACAGCTAGACATATGCACCACCAGCGTGTTTAAGGTTGGGGACAACTGTCCATGAAATGCAGGACATATGAACAGAAATCCCCAGATTGTCGTGTCCATAGAAGTGCGTCCACATCCCAGTCCCACACACATGACGGATGTGTAATGGGTACCGTGGAGGGTTGCAGCCATGGGATCCTGGGTATGCAGATATGGGGCTCGATGTTGTTTGGCAGATAATCCGCTGTCACGCCCCGTGGGAGGGATGCGGGTATAGCACGTGCCTTACTCCCCACTAATGATGCAAAGCATCCACCGGATAATGGTAAAAGCAGGTGTGAGTGTTGTACAGCCCTATATCAGTGTCCAGTAGGCAATTCCCATGGATGGACAAGTGTACGACCGAGATGGCACCTATAACTGGAAACCTGATGGAATTACACAGCTGCAGTAAGGCATAACACAGGAAATACAGATAGGGACTACAGTAGACACTCCCCATACAAAGACAGACTGCCGTGCGAATATCTGGGTACATGGCACTGGATCTGCCCTCAACAAGATTAGGACCACCCGTTCCCATACTGCGGAACAAATGGGCCACCTCTGGAACACATCCTAATGGCACACAAACAACTACAACTAGGAAGGTCATAGAATGTTTCAAGACTGGCGCACACGCAGATAAAGAACATCCGTAAATGAATAAATAGGGTATACATGTTCCGCTGTGTTATATTGACAATACAGTGGCGATACGCCCTACTGGGCCTTTTGAGGATTACCTAAAGCAGTTGCCAACCTGCAGCATGACATCATTACCATTTGGGTTAATCGTAGTAGGACACGGGTTTCATAGCACAACATAATATGTGTAGTCAAACACACATCCGCGATTGGGGAACATACAGCAGCGGTCACAACCACTGGCCAGATGGACACAGTCCAACATGTTCTACATTTTACATATGCACATTTGTGTCCATTGTAGGACCCAAAAATTTCTTCTTCTGCGAGGAGACCAAGATGAACTACAGCCGTGACTACGGCACAGCAGCAGAAATGCACCGCCAGCGTGTTCAAGGTTGATGACACCTGTCCATGAAATGAGGGACATATGCACAGACATCCACAGATTGTCGAGTCCACACATGTGCGTCCACATCCCATTCCCGCACACATGGAGGATTTGCAATGGCTACTGTCGAGGGTTGCAGCCATGGCATCTTGGGTATGCAGAAATGGGTGTCGGAGATGATTGGCAGAGGATCCATTGTCCCGCCCGTGGAGGGATGTGGGTACAGAACATGGCTTACCCCCCACCAATAATGGCAATCATCCACCGGAGAATGCAACATGCAGGTGTGAAATGGGTACAGCCATACACCAGTGTCCAGTAGGCATTTCCCAAGGCTGGACAAACGCACGGACAAGATGGCACCCAGAATAGCAAACCTGGTGAAATAACACAGCTGTAGCAAGGCATAACACAGGAAATACAGCTGGAAACAACAGTAGACACACTCCATAGACATCCATCCAGCCGTGCGAATCCCAGCGCATACAGCAACCAAGCTGCTAGCAAGTCTATGGGGATCACCCGCCCACTCCATGAACATACGGGCGGCCTGTGGAACACATATTAATGGCACTCCAACAACGTCAACTAGGAAGGTCATAGCATGCTTAAAGTATGGCGTTCCCACTCATAAAGAACATCTTGTCATGAATAAATGGGTTCTACATGTACCGGCTGTGTTATTATGGCAATACAGTGGCGGATAGTTCACAATGGGACCTCTGAGGCTTACATAAAGCAGTTGCCAACCTGCAGGACTACAGTAACACCATATGGGTTAATTGTGGAAGGACACGGGTTCCGTAGCACTACATAACATGGGTAGGCAAACAGACATCCGCGACTGGGGAACATACAGCGGCAGTCAAAACCACTGGCCGAATGGACACGGTCCAACATGTTCTACACTTTACATATGCACATCGGTGTCCATAGTAGGACCCACATATTTGTCCATAGGTGTTGGCGACAGGCTGCTATCGTGCGAACCAGAAGAAGTGACAGCCGTGACTACGGCACAGGTAGATATGGGCACCACAAGCGTGTACAAGGGTGATGACAAGTGTCCATGACATGCAGGACATATGAATAGGACTCCCCAGCTCGTCGTGTCAATAGACGGCGCTCACATCCCATGCCAGCACACATGAAGGATGTGCAATGGGTTCTGTCGAGTGTGGCAGACATGGGATCGTGAGTATGCAAAATGGGTCTCGGCGTGATTGGCAGATGATTCGCTGTCCCGCCCGGTGAGGGACGTGGGCATGGCATATGCGTTACTCCGCACTAATAATGGCAATCATCCCGCGGAAAATGATGAATGCAGCTGTGTAATGTGTACAGCCCTATACTAGTGTCCAGTAGGCAGTTCCCATAGATGGACAAACGTAGGGCCAAGATGGCACCCATAGCTGCAAACCTGGGGGAATCCCACAGCTGTTACAAGGCATAACCCAGGAAATACAGATAGGGACTACAGTAGACACTCCCCATACAAAGCCAGACCGCTGGGCAGATACCGGAGTATACGGCACTTAATCCGCCAGCACATTAATGGGGATCGCGCCCATACAGCAGAACAGATGGGGGACCTGTAGAAGCATACCAATGGCACAATATCAACGTCAGCTGGGAAAGACATACGATGGTCGAACCATGGCGTCCCCACCAATGAAAGACATCCTTCAGTGGATTAATAGGATTGATGTCAATTGACCATGGAAAACACATGCTCAACAATAAAGACCCGCTGGCACCCTATGGCCACAAACCATGTCACACATAGGTAGATGGAACAGTCAACGAAACATTTCGTGCACGGCAGGTCACACATGGTATACAAAGGTTAGACATGTATGCGCTTATCACCCGTAGGCCCCGTGAGACGACACATAACATGGGAGCATCCAGGGTTTAAGTATCCACTCGGACACTTCCATTTGTCACTTTCTATGCGAACAATGAAGATGTAGCCACAGCATAGAAAGCACAGAGGCACTGCTAACGGCACACAGCTTTGTCAACAATTCAGAAGGCATCCTATGAACACACGATACATGATATTGTACTATGCCGACCCCACAACGATCAGAGACCTAACAATGTATATGGAAGATATGCATAGCATATCACTGTAATACAATGGTACAGAACTGACAGAGTAGACAAATGTATGTTAACCCTACATCTGCATCTACACTACATTCCCGTTACGGGTGTTCGCTCCACCTGCTTCACAAAGGATGCCTCAACAGTTATCCATCGGTCAGCCCTGGTGTGTGGCCAAACCTCCACCTAATAATCTATCTACATACGCATTCTTCAGCATAGCTGTGGAGGTCCCTCCTGTGGTGTAATACCCTAGACGTCGTAAAACACCGACTGTAGACATGTGCCTTGTGATGTGCCCATAGCCGGCCGTAGGCATACGCCAATCCTGCGGCTGCCCAGGCCGCTGCCCTAGTAGGGACACCTGTCTAGTAGGCGTGTCACGAGGTATATCAAGATGGGTGCACCATGTGTTGTGCTGGCGCAGCCATGTAGCCCCACAGCCCAGGGCACCAGCCGATCTAAGGCCGCTGCCGTCGCAGGGGTAGTACAGTCTGCAGGTATGTGCATACGTGCACATGTGACAGCGGGCCACAAGGATACCCATAGTGGCGACAGCTGCACACATGGCTATAGTGGGACACACACACGGCCATGCATACAGCACACATAGACATACACACAGCATTAATAGGCAAGTACACACAAGGTGTATGTCATGTATGGGTAAAGTGTAAGGACAGCAAGGATAGCTGTCTGCCATGTAATCCAGCGATGTCTATGAGGTGTTCTGGAATACGGACAGTGCATGGACAATGTGTGGATATGCAAAGTACCACAGTTATATGTGTCAGCCGTGCAAATATGCGATACATGGGGAAGACGGCTGTCCATGGGAGAGCAGCGGTACGGCCACAACATAGGTACATAGATATACAAAGAAAGAGGTACACACGAGCACATCCGGCAGGCCCGTGAGTGTAATGTACACAGCAGCAACCCACAACACCATAGTAGGGTACACGTGGAGAACACGCTACGGAGGTCGCCGACCAGAAGAAGCACACAAGCAGTACACGATCTGCGACCCACCATCCACAAACACAAGGATGGCGCCAGGATATGGGTGTTCCGCGAAACCTCAAAGCCATACCCTATGAACCCATGCAGCTGGGAGCATGGACACACACACACATGTGGCACGCATGGTGATTGACCACACCCCCACATAACCAACCGCACAAACGTACAACACAGGTATGGTATGCGCTACGTGGACCACCGAGCACACCACCAGCAGAGGCACATGTACAGGTGGGTGACAACAACCGTACAGGAATGGCCGCTGGTAGGCAAGGTATGTGTTGCGGGTCTAAAAGCATGTACATCCGCAGAGGCAGCTGCAAAAACACACACACACAAACACACGCAAGGGCCGGGAGTCGAACCTACGCCTATCTACATGAACTCACTACAGTATGAAGCATTTACAGAACGCGCTACCGAGTTTGCTAAACAGAGCGCTGTCACAGGCATACTTGTAGGCTGCTGACGTCAGCCGCAAGACAATAGGTGGCAATAGCCAAGGCATGTGTTGCGGAGCGTCTATAAGCATAATCAGTCGCAGAGACAGCTGGAAACACACACACACGGAAGGGACGGGAGTCGAACCTACGCCTATCTACATGAACTCACTACAGTATGAAGCATTTACAGAACGCTACCGAGTTTGCTAAACAGAGCGCTGTCACAGGCATACTTGTAGGCTGCTGACGTCAGCCGCAAGACAATAGGTGGCAATAGCCAAGGCATGTGTTGCGGAGCGTCTATAAGCATAATCAGTCGCAGAGACAGCTGGAAACACACACACACGGAAGGGACGGGAGTCGAACCTACGCCTATCTACATGAACTCACTACAGTATGAAGCATTTACAGAACGCGCTACCGAGTTTGCTAAACAGAGCGCTGTCACAGGCATACTTGTAGGCTGCTGACGTCAGCCGCAAGACAATAGGTGGCAATAGCCAAGGCATGTGTTGCGGAGCGTCTAAAAGCATCTGCAGTCGCAGACGCAGCTGGAAACACACACACACACACAGAGACACACACACACACACACGGAAGGGACGGGAGTCGAACCTACGCCTATCTACATGAACTCACTACAGTATGAAGCATTTACAGAACGCGCTACCGAGTTTGCTAAACAGAGCGCTGTCACAGGCATACTTGTAGGCTGCTGACGTCAGCCGCAAGACAATAGGTGGCAATAGCCAAGGCATGTGTTGCGGAGCGTCTAAAAGCATCTGCAGTCGCAGACGCAGCTGGAAACACACACACACACACAGAGACACACACACACACACACACGGAAGGGACGGGAGTCGAACCTACGCCTATCTACAGGAACTCACTACAGTATGAAGCATTTACAGAACGCGCTACCGAGTTTGCTAAACAGAGCGCTGTCACAGGCATACTTGTAGGCTGCTGACGTCAGCCGCAAGACAATAGGTGGCAATAGCCAAGGCATGTGTTGCGGAGCGTCTAAAAGCATCTGCAGTCGCAGACGCAGCTGGAAACACACACACACACACAGAGACACACACACACACACACACGGAAGGGACGGGAGTCGAACCTACGCCTATCTACAGGAACTCACTACAGTATGAAGCATTTACAGAACGCGCTACCGAGTTTGCTAAACAGAGCGCTGTCACAGGCATACTTGTAGGCTGCTGACGTCAGCCGCAAGACAATAGGTGGCAATAGCCAAGGCATGTGTTGCGGAGCGTCTAAAAGCATCTGCAGTCGCAGACGCAGCTGGAAACACACACACACACACAGAGACACACACACACACACACGGAAGGGACGGGAGTCGAACCTACGCCTATCTACAGGAACTCACTACAGTATGAAGCATTTACAGAACGTGCTACCGAGTTTGCTAAACAGAGCGCTGTCACAGGCATACTTGTAGGCTGCTGACGTCAGCCGCAAGACAATAGGTGGCAATAGCCAAGGCATGTGTTGCGGAGCGTCTAAAAGCATCTGCAGTCGCAGACGCAGCTGGAAACACACACACACACAGAGACACACACACACACACACACACGGAAGGGACGGGAGTCGAACCTACGCCTATCTACAGGAACTCACTACAGTATGAAGCATTTACAGAACGCGCTACCGAGTTTGCTAAACAGAGCGCTGTCACAGGCATACTTGTAGGCTGCTGACGTCAGCCGCAAGACAATAGGTGGCAATAGCCAAGGCATGTGTTGCGGAGCGTCTAAAAGCATATTCAGTCGCAGACGCAGCTGGAAACACACACACACACACAGAGACACACACACACACACGGAAAGGACGGGGGACGAACCTACGCCTATCTACATGAACACACTACAGTATGAAGCATTTACAGAACGCGCTACCGAGTTTACTGAGCAGAGCGCTGTCAGGAGGCATACCCCTACGTGAGTGGTATCATTTGCAAAGGCAATGCGCCCGCTCGGGTGTTCGGACAGAGTGCGCAGTCACGCAGTCTGTTACCATCCCAAGGTCGCCGTACACTGACACGTTAGTGCTGCAGTCCAGAATAACAAGTAACTACTGATCACTACATCACTGCATACTGGGCATGCTCAGACACTTAGACTCGGCACAGGGCAGACATGCATACACATGTTGCGACGGCATGGGTGGCGACATGTGTACCGTCGTGTGTCTCCAGCCACACAACAGAAACCTGGCCATGCCACAGACGTGGCCGCTATGTAGGGGATAGAGGCATGCACCGGGTATTACTGCAGACGGCCGCGGTGTGCACTGTGCTGTGTGTCTATCTACACAGCTGCCTACTGGGCATGCTCAGACACTTAGAGTCGGCACAGATCAGACATGCATACACATGGTGCGACGGCATGGGTGGCGGAATGCGGACCATCCTGTGTTTCCGCCACACAACAGTAACCCGGTCATGCCACAGACGTTGTTGTTGCTGCTGGGAATATGTAGGTACAATTAACCATGTGTAGGACTGGTCTACAGTTTGTTGCATGCTACAGACAACCCTCACATACACAGGATACCTTCACAGATGTCCTGAGGACACTGGTGAGTGGGCATGCTCTCACAACAGCACCCCTTGTGTGACATGAACCACCCATGCATAGCCTGGGAACATTACCCATGGCGCAACACAGTACGCCAGCAGTCCCAGGTGTTCACACACCTGGCCACTGTTAAACAGCCATGCACCATACATACCAGGGGGGGGGATGTCTGACAGTTCTGCCCATCACGCATGGTGAGGATAGGCCCCACACAGGATGTACAGCCCTCAATGGTGATGCAAGAACGTATAGTGGATCCACTGGTCATCCACTCACTGTAACCAACACCAGCATGGGGGACCTCAGTGATGACCTCTCCACAGAAAGCCACACACATCATATGACCGGTGGTACCCTACATGTCCTCCATGCCAATGTTGAACAGAGGCCAGACCGAAAACACCTACCAATGCCTTCCCCGACCACCCACATGCATGTCTGCAACAGGCAAACATGATGACATCAGGACCTTGTCCACCACAGGTAGGCACATGGTGTGGTGGACCGCAGCCACTGACTACCTGTACATCAACAGTTGGAGCTACTACATGGCAGGGCAATGACAGTACCAGGGAAACCATCACCCATTCATACCAAGGCCACCATACGGCCCCACATACCAACATCCAGGTCCGCCGTGGGAGTGGTACTGCAGAGGACACATGAGACAACCACAGGTCCTTCCCTACCTGTGGTAAGGTAATGGTTGGGAGCACACTGACATGGCTGGAAATGGTCCAGAATGGTACAACAGTCACTGCACCCACAGACATTGTCTGCATACCACAGGACATGTTCCATGCATACATCCCCCAACAGGGAACATATCCATCCCACCAAAGTGTATCCTCCAAAACATGTCATATGGCCTGGGGTGATCCCATATCTCTATGGCGCTTGACACGCCAGCAATGGGCACCGATGGTTTCCATGGCTGTGTGCTACCCATCCTCTTTGAGGCCCTCGGCCCCCACATGCGCCACTGTGTCATGTTAGCCTTACTATGGGCTATGTCCCCAATGGATGCCATATGGCATCTGTGGTCCCACTATGCCAGGGTAGTGCTCCTATGGACTGTCAACAGCCACACCCTATACGCTTGACAAATGTTGTCTGCAAAGCTGTGTGGAGGTCCATACAGGTGGTCATGGTTACAGATAGCGTGTACAGCCAATACCGGAACATACCCACAACTACATAGTCAAGGGCGGATCCTGCCTCCCAAACCTGCTCGTCCAGTCTGGAGTGTTCACCAAGGCCATTGATGGGGATATGTGGGTTTGCACACAGTACCATGACCTGGTGGGAGCGTTCAGAGCACACTACACATGGGACCCATGTAAAGGCTCGCCAGCATACATGTGGGGACATATGTCACCCGATGCTTCTCACACAGGTTGGAGGTCACACCACACAGGGTTGGTGCTGAAGGTGCTTTGTCACACTCATATCTGGACCCAGTGGAGGGCCACAGGGCTCACTCCTGTGCACCCTGCCAGATAGCATCCGACCTTCCAATGTGCATGCAATCATAGGGGGATTGTAGCAGACAAGGTATGCAGATGACTACGCACCGCCGACATACCCAGCACCCCATGTTACACGACATCCACCTAGGGCGACATAGACATGGCTGACTGGTGCCAGAGCCATGGCCTGCTAACAAATGCCAGAGAAGGTGCAGCCCTACCCAGTGTGAAGAACATGTTCGTCCCAATTTCACATGTAGGTGGTACGCCATTAAAGATGGTGGACATGTTCAGGGTAATGGCTACCACACCTGTTGGCAACCTCTGTCAACACACACAATGGCAATGTGGGTGTGAAGACATTCCATTGTGGCCTCCTGGTCTGGATGGAATGGCAACCACATCAGGGGTGTTCATTGTACCCCTGTACACATCACACACCAGTGCAATGACTGGCGCATAATGGCACATGTGGCCTGTAGCTAACCTGATGCCTGCAGCACTCGGAAGGACCGCAAACGTTCCACAAGACGGGGATGACGCTGCTAGGACATGTGTCACAAGGTGCACGGCCAAGGGGACACTGGCTGTGGATCTCCACAGCACAGCTGCTCCGTGGTGATCTGTGCCCGACATACACGGCCATGTGTGACCTGGGTGACATGGGCACATTCCACCTCCCAGGCCCCATGCGAACATGGGCACAGAAGCGACTGTCAGACACCTCAACCCAACGATGAGTGGGACGTGCTAGGGGAACAGGGTAACGGCCAGACACACACTACAACACGGGGAGGGGTGCCAGGCCATGTGAAGGAAAGGCCCTGACTGCCTTTGTCCAGGACTGCTACTGACGTGTGGATGTGTGACTATAGTTATGCGCCAGTCAACCTCTGTGTGTCACTGCTAGACCAGGGACTGGGGACTGATGGATATGGCATCACCATCCTGAGGGGTGTTAGATGCCACACACAGTCATGCTAGGTCCACACATGTCGTAGGGCACATATCCTGTCACGTTCATGTGTGCCTATGTACCCATGTAGGGGTCCATGCCAGATGTGGGTAACTGTGCTATGCTGATTTTGCCAGACATGCCTGTGGGTACACCACGACCACACGTGGGGAACTCATTACAGTGCTCTCAGTAGGCACGTGCAAGTACACCATCAGTATCATACGGGTTAACTGCACCGACATGGTGCTACACATGTAACCGCCACACATACTGTGTACACATATCAATGAATGCTGCACCTGTCCTGCATGGTATGTCTGCTGCATGATGTCCGCAGAACACACATCACATACACACCTGTCACCAGCCATACACACACACCACAACATACACAGCACGTACTATGCGGACACAGGTATCACATACACCTCTCACTATTGTGTCCACCCTGTGCATCATAATATGTCAGCTTAACCGTGCATTGATGGTGTGGGTCACAGTTATGCGGCAGAGACTTAATCATTTGCACAGGGTGATATAAAGCCACAGGCATGGGCTGTACCAATGGATGACATCATGTGTGTGTGTAAGGGCCAGTGCATTGAGTGGGCATGACTATGTAGATTGCATGTGAGTGTGGTGGAGCCCTACAGTTGTGTCTGCTGTGTGTGGGTGTGTGTGTACACAGTTCAGTCATCTGTGATGCCTACACGGGGTATGCTTGGCAGCCCCTGACTGTACAGTGCAGGTGTTATGGCTCACTGTGTCTGCCGGTGGCGGCGACCCGCGCCAGCCTGGGGTCGCACGGGCACGACCGGGTGGAGGTACAGACTGTCCACTCTCCGATGTCACATGTCCGCTGGAAACGTGCCCACGACGGGGCCGCCCAGGGCCACGCCCACGTGGCCTGCTCTGTCCAGGTGTGGATGGTGTGGTAGCAGCTGCAGTCCTACTGCGACCATCGCTGTCTGTGGGGGCATGGGAGGTGGCACGCACACGCTGACCTGCAGCAGGTGGTGTTGCTGGCACACGGCCACGTGCCCTATGCCTCACCCCTACCTGGTGTTCCTGCACGGAGTGCGACGCCAAGGATGGCCAAGCCTCGGTCGATGAGACCAGCCATATCGCCTAATCTCCTATCCAGAACATCGGCAAGATGCTGTTGTGCATTCGCCAATGCCTGGATGCTGTCATTTAGGGTACGGATTGCAGACCTCTGCAGCCTCTGCCCCTCCTGGTTCTGCCGGTCGGCACGTGCCTGCGCCGCCATAACAGTCTGGAACATGCGCCTGGTTATACCAGCTGCTGCACCCTGGACGGCAGGTGTATGTCTAGCGGTGCTCCCCCACGGGCAGCACCTGCCACATGCCTGCGTGGCACTGCACCAGTCCTTACACTGGCAACATCGCGGTGTCCCCACACCTTCTGCAGCCACCACACATTCCTGCTCGGGACAACAGACGCTGACTGACCATCATCTATGGGCAATGGTGTTGGGGTATGTGTTGGCATCTGAACTGTGTGCAGGGATGAAAGGGACGATGTGTGATGTTGTCCAGTGGCACAGTCTCTGCCTGTGACGACCCTGCCTGTGCCTCATGCACATGCTCATCACCACTAGTATCTGTGGGGACACTAGCATCAGATTGACCGCAGGAGGGTAACGCACCAACAGCACCTGTCAATACAAAGACATACCATCGGTTACACACACACACACACACACACACACACACACACACACACACACACACACACACACACACACACACACACACACACACACACACACACACACACACACACACAGCATGCATGTGATTATGCAGGTGGCATGCAGCATTCACACAACACAGACCAGTGAATGCAGACCAGACATTCTTAGTGGCAGTATGTACACTGCCCTGGTGGGGACAGTACAACAGGCAGGTGTCATTTAGTAGGCATGCAGTACACACATTCATGGTAGTTTGCATGCATCAGCGTGATACACCGTGGTGGCCATGGGCAAGTTGGGAGTACACATGGCTGGCAACAGTATGAAATGTACAGCACAAAAATGTGCGGCATCATGTGGACGGTGAAGATGGTGTCCCACCGCATGCACCACATCATGATGGCTGTCATGGTGCAGTGTTATGTGTACAGTGTACAGATACAATGTATGTGTAACAGTGATGTCTGTGTAGGTACGCTTGCTGTGAGCTGTGTGCATAGCTGTACGGTGTGTGGTGCGGGCTCTGTGCCACTGCACAGTAGCAGGACACAGCTATGTGTCTGTGCGATGCGTGACCTGGACGCATTACATTGCCATGTCTGTAAGCCAGTTCAGCTGCTCAGCAGCACATATATGGTGAACATTGGAGGCACCTGTAGTAGCTGTGGAGAGGAATGTCATGTCACTGGTGTACTACATCAGATGTCCAGGGGGTCCACTACATTGATGAACCCACTATGTGTGTACAGGGTGCAATGGTGAGTACCCACTGTGGATGTGCTGTGTGGCAACATGCCTGTAGGTATCAACCATAGCCTTGTCTGTCTGACTCATTGACAATTGTGTGTGGTAGACATTGTGCACACGGCCCTGTGGTGGCCCATGTGACATACACCCATACTAGTGTGACGGTCACATTCTCTACGGATATGCTGACAGTGTGTATGTCTGCTATGTTGTGCATAGGTCATATCATGGTGTGACAATGCTGCAGCCAGACATCCACGCAGCATGGGACATGGCATGCGCCATGTCACAACGTGGGCACCGGATGCAGGGGCATGGGTCACATTGGTAACACCTGTGCTCTGGCCAGATCACAGCTCACTCTGTGGTACTGTGTCCATACTGCACTGGCATACCAATGCATACTACACATGCAGCCATTGTGTAACACCTACACTATTGTATGCATAGCTGAATGCACGTAACACACCAATTGGTTGTGTGGTGTCATACCACTGTACGGTAACGGGTGTATCTACTGTACATGGGTGGTGTGTATGTCGGGTGGTGCGAGCTGTATACCGTGACGGGGCACACACAGGTGAGCATGTCATGCCTAGACACATGGGGAATATCAATACAGCAGAACATGCGGTTGACTGGCAACAGACTTACCTGCAACAGACCCTTGGCCTTGCGACACGCCAGACGTACCTGTAAAGGCATTACACAAAGGTATACACATTAGCCATTACTATCTCCACGGTCAGCACTGTGCATGACACATCATGCATGTGTGTGGTTGCATGTGCTATGCACATGTCTCTAACACAACATAGCATACAATGGTTTGCATCTTGTGTGGCCATATACCTGGCATGTATTGCTATATCATGTGTTGTACTATGACACCCACACCCACGGCGCCTATCATACAAACATGCAACACTGACTTACCAGGCAGCTCCAGGATCATAGCTCGGGAGACACCCACCTCCACGATGGACGCAGGTGTTTCTGCGTGTTGTTCCGCGGGTGTCCCCAGACCAGCCAGGAGCTCCTCTGTAGCTGTGAGTGGGGCTGTGTTGGTGGCCCACCACCTGTCCCACGCTGTTGCCTGGCGATTGCAGCGCACGCTGTCTTGCATGCCGGATCAGGTCTGTGCAGTGCCTGCGGATCTGTTGGTAGCTGCGGTTGTTTCCGCCCACGCTGTTCACCCTCCTGCACAACTCCTCCCACATCTCCTGCCGTTCTTGTGCCTGCTGTGGCACATGGCTGAACAGGGCGTTGTAGTTGCTCTGGAGGTATGGTATGATGACCTCCTCCTCCTGTCGGCTAAATGGTGGAAGCCGGAACGTGGCATTATCTGGAAGACATAATGATGGTGGCAGGTCACATTCACACTGCTGTGCTGGCATACTGTTGGAAATGCATTGCTATGACATGTACGACATCTGCACAGTGATCTGTGAAGGGCATCGTGGCGGTGACACAGCCGATGTTGTGGCTTCACACCATTGAGCACTGGGTGTCACATCATATCTGTGTGCCACCCCATCACACTGTGCACGCACCATGTAGATGTTAGCCTGCCATGGACATGTGTACCTGGCTGCACCTATGTCCATATCAGTTGGCATATGTCCCCATGTGACGGCTGTGCTACTGTTCACCTGTACACTGTGTATATGTCAGTACACATCACGGCTGTGTCCATTGTGAAGGGCAGCAGCGGCACTGGGCACATACACAGGGACACCTGCACATGGATGTGTTGTGCCATGTACTTCCACACAGCACTGTACCGTGCTGGACAACTTGCCCCAGCTCACCTGTGTTACGATGTGATACACATGGAGCAATGTGTAACCATGACACATTGGCAGGAAAGGTCATGCATAGCGTGTACACGCACACATTGTGCAGAGCATCACACAGCACCTGTAACATGACAGGGTGCATCGCCACCACATTACTACTGTGTATGGTTGATAGTGAGAGTGCCTTTTGTCCATTGCACCATGTGGGACCGTGATAGCTCATGCAGCCTTGCTGGTCATCTCTGCATGATATGGCAGGGTATGCCACATACATGGCAATGGGTGTGACCCACTCAGGGGCTGACGGTATTGGCAGGGTGGCTGTCCATTGCTTTTGTCATAGCTGTGTGAAAATGGACATTCCACATGTTTATCACCATGGTGTGGACACTGTCCTCCAGCGAGGTATGCTGTACGCTGCTTGTTGAGGGTGTGTGTGGTGCATGCAGGTATCACACATCCATGCATACACTGTAGCCCTGGCAGGTGCTATGTGCTGGGATGTTGATCGACACAATGCTGTATGTGTACACACACCGCTATCCCATGCACATGGATATCTGCCTGAACTGATGTGGGTAACACATATGTGTACATACATTGCCCGCTGCCACCCACATGTCTGCTGCTGCACTACACACCGCCATCCCTCCCTGTGTGAATGTGGTGTTGGCCTCAGCAGAGGTATCCGTGTATGGGGACATGGATGTTCACATAGCAGGCCCACTGATGGTATCGTCCATCTGACCATACACATATGATGCACCCCTCACACATACGACCCATTCATATTGTTGTTCACAATGGTGACACGGCTATATTGCTATGCCGGAGCCATTCACAGACATACATACACAGAGGCATGCACGCCCATCTGTGTCATTGGCCGGACTATTGGTGTTGTTTGGCACCTAATGTGTTTGACTGCAGGTGGCGCAGACCTACTGTGCACATGTCTACATGGTAGGCCTGTTCTACGGTAGGCATCTGTGATGTGCTGTGCACATCTCATACCTGCACATTTGCTTGTTGTCCATCGGTCCACAGGCCAGTGGTGGGACATACAGGGATGTTGCGGAACATATGTACATGCGACCCTGTACAAGTGTGACACTAGCCTCTCAGATGCTCATGTGTCGTGGACGTGAACACCGTACACACACATGTGGTTGTGGGCCGCCGTCCATACCCATCTCCACCTGTGGGTTGCTATCATCCCACACACTCCTTGTACTGTATGTTCAGGCTATGCAGCTATGTGGGGCTTGTGTGCATACAATACGATACTATGTGCCTTTGCACCCATCACAGACATTGTCACACAGGTACACCGGCAGCCATACACATCGCAGATTGTTGTCAGCATGTCACATGTGGTACACACCTAACACATCTCCTGCAGGACATGGTACTCTGTATGGGCATGTCCAGTAGTGACATACCACAGCTACCCCTACATGACGGCTATGCAGGACATGTCTGTGTACATCTACTGTGACATATACACAAGCAATGCCCCCCTACTGACATCACATGGTACTACCTGTGGAGTATGTGTGTCTGCATCCATGCTATGGCCATAGATGACAATTGTACATCTATATGTGCAACATACCTCAGTGGGGGTTGTCATGAGCACATGTTCCATGTGTCAATGCATTGTTCATGTCTGTTTGGCAGTCATTGTTGTGCATGGTTTACATGGCTGACATAGTGTACTGTGTCTGATTCCAGGTACTTCATTGGGCTACCAGCATTGTACATTTCTACAGCACATTCCAGCCATCATGTAGACAGCTTAGATGACAGTGGATGGTGTTCCGGCATGTGCACATATGTCACACGGTGCAAGGGTGAGTGACACACATTGTCGGACTGGGTTCTGACTGCTGTGGATGTGTGTACCGGTGTTGACAACCATGACTGCACCAGATGGTGTCTTCTGGATGTGTGACATTCACAACAAACACCCACATTCACATAGCAGCACATCGTCCACGACAATTGTCATTCCTGCCTGAACACTGTGTACAGTATGTTTGTATGACCACTGCATATATCACTGGTGGCCACCAGCATGGCTGCCTACAACAGCAGTGTGTCTCCTGTGCAAACATGGGTTACACCAGTCACACCACACCTGTGCCAGCTGGCCCTGTAGTGGGTGACAGTGCAGTTCCATTCATCATGTCACAGTATACATCATGCACCAGTATGTTGCAGACATGTGAACGGCTGTGCTACTCAACATATGCAGACATGACACATCACCTGGTACACCGTGTCTGCCTTGCCACCTGCTATTGTGATCACCCTGTGATGACATTGTACGGACCACATGGACGTGGACATGTGATGGCTCAATGGTGAATTAACCGTCCAGGTGTGTGTCTAGCCAGGTGTCCAGTAGCCACTGGTCTGCATGCAGGGATAGTCTACATTGGCCTACTCTGTCACTGGGACTGTTGACTATGGTCATACTGTTGTTATGCAGGCATGTGCTGTTTGTCCAGTCTGATAGTCGTGTTGAACCACACTACCGTGGCACACATGACGTGTGGACATCTGGCTAAGGGGTGCAGCCCACTTGTACATCTTCTCATGCTATGCTGCCTGTGCAGCAGTGTCACATGTCTGCCTCTGGCAGGGCTGTCACAGGTGGGCACAGCATGCAGTGATGTGTGACAATGCTTACACCCTCCACTGTGCTGTACAGTAGCACTGCACACACAGTACAGCACACATGTCATTTATCTACGGTGCCTGGGACATGCCTCCATGCCCTACACGGCACACCTGCCAGTCCAGATTGTACACAGATCATACCTCCCAGTCACATACCTGGACTGCAACACACACAGGTGGGTGGTTCCCAAACCACACCGTGATTTACACACATACTGTATTTTCCCATGACACATTGCATCATAGGTAGTCCATGTTCAGATACCCATGTTTGTGACCAGTACACACATTGTGACACGCCACAGTGCAGACACTGTACACCACAGGTTACATGCCAGTCGGGTTGGCATGCTGTACATTGCACCTGGGACAGTTGCTACTGCTATGTATTGCGGGCAACAGGACCTTCCCTAGTATGGACTCCCACGCACTCCACACATGCTTGGCCATGCAGTACGCATAGCTGGTTGACACATTACACGACACATACCATACCTGCAATACCCTCAGCATGCACCAAACCTCCATGTGTCTGTATGCTAGGCCTACACACCTCCCCTCTGTTTGCTGAACATCCATGCTTACCATCCCTGCTAGCCACACCCTAAGCACACAACCATAGCAGCATGCATGGTACATACACACTACAGCCGGTATTACTGACATCCACTGACAGAGGTAGTTGAGGGCATGGCACCCCATCCGATGGACAGTCTATGTGCCTATGCCAACAGTGATCACAGTGCACTTCTGCTACATTTACACACCGGTAGGGACCATGCTATCCCACACTGAGACATGGTGGTGCTGGCACTTTCACAGATGCCACAGTGGTATTCCTGTTCCATGCACACGTGCTGTATGGGCACATGTGCAGGCTGTTGCACGGTAGTTTTGTTCACCTGTGTGTTGTGTGTCACTTGACAGTCATGGTGTGTCCTGCTGGTGCATGACATACTCCACAGCTAGCTACCTACACATGACTGCCAGACATTGCAGTGTGGGCCCTCACGCAGTGTGGTGGTATGTCTCTGCTGTTTGACTACATCCACATTCAATGCAGCATACCACAGTCATGCAGGCATTGACGACACAGATGTTGCTGGCATCCTGCCTGCCAATGGGGTACCTACCAACAATACACACTCTCACTCACTACAGGGTTCCAACACTTGGCTGGACATTGTATTAACCCTGTGGACACATACATAGTACTGTCATGCACATGTTATGTCTGGGAACACAGTCCCAATGTCACCTCCAACCGCCGTAGTTGTTGTATCCCGCCAACCTGGCTGTTACATGTCTCTGCAGCAGCACACGTCAGTGACTGCTAGCCCATTCATGTACGATGTGCACCCTGACCACCACACTACCACATCTATCACACTACACATGGATGGTACTGCATTGCACGTATGGGGCTGCATCTCTACACCCATGACTGGGCCATTCAGTATGGCACTGGGCCACATCTTGACATACATGCTTCACACACTCAATGACTACCTGCATGCCTTTCCTGGCACCCTTGTTGGGCTTCTGTGCACCACAGCACACCACATCCCATGCTGGCCACCTGTCATATTATTGCATGGGTGGTTGGGGTGCTACAGAGGGTATCACATCAGACATGATCCGCTCTTTGCCCTTCAGCACCATTCCACTTTATGCTATTGACAGTGTACACATCCTGTATCACATCATACCGTATGTTTCGCATGTTACGCCATGTGCCTTCTGTACAGTTCACACTGTGGTGCAGGCATATCATGCTGACTCCGACATTTCAGGGACGCGTGGCATCGCACATTCCTCACACATGTGGCCCCTCATGCTCAATATTTGCATACGTACACTACCTGCTGTCACACAGTACTGTACATGCCTACATGTACCACTTCTACATACCTGGCAGCATTCTAGGTCATCCTGCTCATGTTGCTGTCACCCATACAGGTGTCAGTGTGGCAGATATATCATGTAGATATCATTGCATCAGTTACATCACACATACTGCATACACATCACATTTGCATACTGACAGTCATGCGGTGTGTATCACATGGATACTGTCCGTGTACAGGCATATCACGTTGTACATGGTTGATGTACACACACATGGCCCACATGGTGCTGTGGTTGCCATATTACACCATAGCGTGGGTACACATGTGCAGGACTACACATTTCTGGACCGTATGTCTAGCTGATACCTTGGGTGCCCTTGTACCTGTGCCATACACACATGTACACGCAGGTACAATGACACATGTGTGGTGTACCTTACACAATGGATACAACGTTACATGTCTCAGTATAGTCATGCTGTGCTGTCTACCCAGCTCAGACAGTTGACATATGCAAATGACAGTCATGTAACACATCTGTGCTCACCTGCATGCCACGTACACAGGGGTGTAATGTACTCTGCCATGGGCCATGTTCTCCACAGTACTGATGCATGTAGTACTCCTACATGTCGTTTGCTGTGGGCAGGGGAGTAGCAGTCCTGCATGTGTGCACACATGCCACATTGCTCAGCCCGGCGCCTGTGTGACATCCACAGACTGGACACACACCATGCTGTGGGACATAGGTCCTGTGCACATCCCACAGGGGCACACTGTGTCACTAGTCGTGTGATATCTGCCTTGCTGGTGGGTGACACACACCCATGGTACCACCACAGCGGACGTATTGTATAGACATGACAGTTGACATCCAGTTCTGCCGCTCAGTGGACACTACCATGGGGGTGTCAGTACTGTGTACATTGCACATGTGTTTACACACGGCCCTGCTGGACATCATTGTGGCACACATTGCACCTGCTATGGAACGTTTGGACATGGTCACTTGCTGTTACCTCCATTTTGGGTACCTCTTCTGCTACTACATTGTCCCATATGTGCAGGCCATACATATCTTGTGTATGTATATAACATTAGCCCATCGCAGCATCATGCATGCTATGCCTGTGATACTGTCTATGATTTGTGAACATATCCATCATGCCAGCTTTGCATTACACATAATTGACATAGTCGCCCCTACTGCGTTTTATAGGTGCACGTCGTGCGCACATTCCGTATGACATCGACGGTATATGCCCATGCACATGTGTGCTGTGACACTATACATGAATGTCCTATCCCCTGCTGTGGCACTTCAGTGTTGGATATCCACTGCCAACATCGGCGTGGGTGGTGGCATTGTTCTGTGTTTGCAACCCCTATGGCAGAGCTGGGGTAGGGTTACCACCTGTGCCTCTTTGCAAGGGACAGTCCCTCCTTGGGCAGTTGTGTCCTGACAACTGTATCACAAATGGCAAATGTCCTGAGATTGTGGGACATCACTATATCCCATTCTTATGTGGGAGTTGCATAACATACTTGTTTATGTATGTACATTCCTAACTGTTACCAGACACACAATAAGCAACTGACCTGCTACAAGACTACACATTTCATTATGCAAAAGAGTAGAGTTCTAACCTTTGTACTGACCATGGGTATGTGTCCACCTGTAACATCTGCAGTGTGTCCCGACGATTTCACACTTTGGCCTTTTGAAAGGGTGGCAAGCCGGCCCTGGGGTTATCGCGGGTGTTTACATGTTGTCCCACTGCTGTGCACACGTTGTCCACAGTTGTTGGTATGCTGCGCTTTAGCATTACATATCCAACCTTCGCCTCTCTCTGCCTGATGGACAGGTATCTTTACCTACACACACCGTTCACATACTGTACAGATTCGTCATACGTATCGTGCGTTACACACCAGTACATGTCGTGGGTTCGACATACCTTTCCGGCCTTTTGTTCGGAGTTCGTCTCTATTCACTTGTTTCGCTTGTTTATCTTTCTCTGTTTGGATTAGTTCGGTATGAACATACGGTTTGAATATCCAGGAGGTCTTCCTTATATTCGTCGTCGCCTGATGCATGTGGGTTAATCAGGCCAATAGCTGTTCCTCGGTGTGTACTTATGCGCATATCAGCGGTGATCCCCCCTCCTTTCGTTCGTTACGCGTCGGCACTAGGCCATGCTTCTTTCCTCGTGTGGCCGTTGGTTATTTGCAATACCTTCGTGAGGATGGTATGTATTGTATCATGTTTGTGTGACTGCATCCGCTATGTGTGTTGTCGGGTACATTTCGCTGTGGTGTTAGCCGTGGATTGTGTGTGTTGGGTATGGTATTGTGTTCGACATGTGGGTCCCCGTGTCCTGGCGGCGTCTGTCGATGGCGTTGTGCATTCAAATGTGTTACCTGGCTGTTATTTTCCTGTACATAGCGAATGCATGGATGCATGAGCCGCTGCTAGTGTTTCCCAGGAGCTTGTTGTGGGTATGCCGCTGTCATTCACTGCCTGTATGTGTTTGCTACTGTTTTAGCTGTTATCCCTTTGATATGTGCAATGGGGTATATCTGCGGATGTGGTTGACGGGACGGTGTGTGAGTCTTGCATTTATACATACCAGATATGCTTGTGTGTGTGCTCCATCCGTGCTTAGGAGCCGCGGGTTACCTGTGTGTTGTTCCGGGAATATTTGTTTGGTTGATGTCGCCTGCTGTCGGTGTCGCCTGCATGTGTGCTTCCTGCACGATTCCTCCTTCACATCGGTTATATATCTGCGGATGTTCGTCCGCGCCTACCATCCATTGGCATTTTGTCGCTGATAGTTACGGTGATTGTGGTCCTATACTTGGGGCGGACTGTATGCTACCGTAGCCTCCTATTCGTGGTGCCGCTTGCTTACGCCACGGTCGTGGAACACACCGCGGTATTTACCGGACCGTGACTGTTCACGATCGGTGCCGGATGGCACATTCGCTTTTCGCCATACATGCCTGATGCTGTGTAACGCTGCCGACGGACCGTGTGGAGTGTACGTTATGGCCGCCATACCTACGGTCGTGGTTTGTACATGCCCCCTTTGCATCTCCTGTTTGCTATGGCCCTGTGGTACAGTTTGGGACATTTGGCGCTTTGCATCATTTTACGTCGCCACGTGCATAGCCACTGAGGAGATGTCGGTACTACTTTGTGGGTACTGCTGTACATACGCCTATGGTTCCTGTACTGTATGCCTACGCCTATTATTACACTCCGCTGTGACATGTCACCTTCATACACAGTTTACAGTGGCACACACATTACACACACACAGCGGAACACACGACAACCTCACCTCACACATACACATATTGCCGCCATGGCTGTCAACCTTCTATTGCCGGAGTGGGGAACACACACAGTAGTAATGTGAAACACATGGGCATAATGTGGAACACATAGTAATGGCATAGTGACAACTTCAGCTAAGTAGGTCATAGGTTGATTATGATATGATGATTTACTTACAGTGAAGAACCTTTCATGACTTACTATGAGTACATTGTATTTACCAGGATGTCATTTATATACATTCCTAACAATGGTTGTTTGAGAGACATTTTCAATGTGGAACTTGGAGGAACTGCGAGGAACATGCACTGTTTTACACCCCAGATGAGGTACGAGCCTCAAAATGTCGTACACTTCACTGGTATGCTTTCCGCCGCACCGACGGTTGGACACAATACCTACGTTGGCGCATCGCCGGTGGCGGCGTGTATCTCCGCACTCATGTCCTATGGATATGACACGCACATATGTAGGGTTGCCACCTTTTCAAATGGCCAAGGTGGGACATTTTTAGTACGTCAGGTTTTGCATGCCAACACATACCCACGGCCAGTACAGAGGACAGCGATTCACTTTTTGACGGAATACAAAGCTGTAGCATTACAGTTGCTTATTCTGTTTATTATCATATTTAGATGTTTCTTCTACAAAATAACTGTTTTCTGCA
Source organism: Protopterus annectens (assembly GCF_019279795.1). Taxonomy (NCBI): domain Eukaryota; kingdom Metazoa; phylum Chordata; order Ceratodontiformes; family Protopteridae; genus Protopterus; species Protopterus annectens. The sequence goes on from NC_056730.1 coordinate 791,718,563, forward strand.
ACTGATAGCGTAATTATGGGGAATAGTTTTGTCCTACAATCTCAGGACATTTGCCATTTTGTCATTGTTTTTGCAGGACACAACTGCCCAAAGGTGGACTGTCCTTCACAACGTGGGACAAGTGGTGACCCTACACATATCCCGCTACTGTACCGTGGACCGGTGACCATCCCGACACGCGGATATGTATTGCTGCAGGTTAACATTTCCATGGCTGGCGTTACCTGCCCTGCCCACCCTCCAGGATGATCGGGTTGTCGGTCACTATGTTTAATATGTGGTGATTTCGCGTCTTACTTATCTGTGACCTTGCATCCCTGGGTTCCATATTACCCTGTTGTCCTTTCTATCTGTGTATGCGTACATATATTTCTACATGTGTACTGATATGTATTTCGGTATCTGTGTATGCAAATGCGTACATGTGTGGTCGACTTGCGCCGATAGTGGCAGCATATGTCTACGCCGTGTGCTGTTGAACCGGCGTGCGTTGAGTTATTGGCGTTCCATGCTCTACTGACTATTGGGTGTGCAGTGTTTGGCCGGTGCCTTTGTTGGAGTCACACATACGTCCGCACATACGGTACACATTACGGGCGCACATGTTTGTGTGGCGTCCATTTTACTGTGTGTGCAGGTCAGGAGGTGTCAGTCCATGGGGCCTACACTGTCAAAGTATGTGCTATGCGTTCCCTCTTTGCCAGGGCGTAGGCATATTGGGTACGCCTCTGTCTACCTACTGGGGCTGGCTCAGTGTGTCCGTGGCGACGCACGCCCTGTGCCTGTGCTTGCCCTGGCAGTTGTGGCGGGCTTGGTGGCCCTCCGCCATTATGTCCCTGCAGCAGCTGTTTCCGCAGAATCATATTGTGTAGCATACAACATACTATGAATATGTGGGCACTTGTGCCTGGAGAGTACTGCAAGGCTCCACCGGATGTATCCAAGCACCGGAACCGTGATTTCAAGATCCCGAACACACGCCTATGATTATTCACGCTTGTGCGTGTGCCTCATTATGGCGTTCTTGCATGTGTGTGTGTGCATTTCTGATGGGTGTCATCAACCACGGCTCCAGTGCGTAGCCAGCATCCCCCACAAGGTGACCTTGTGTGATGTCCCCACTGGCGAATACCTGATACAGCTGTGAGGCATGCCAGATATGGGAGTCGTGGTAGCTTCCAGGGCTGCCAGCACACACATCCATGATAATGCCCCGCGCATTGCACACGACCTGGCAATTGATGGAGGGGGATCCCCTGCGGTTTATGTAGCGCCTACCCTCCTCCTCAGGTGGTGACTTGATCTCTATGTGCGCATAGTCTATCGCACCCAGGACCTCCGGTATTGTGCCACACGGTGGAAGCGGCGATATTGCTAGCCAACTCCTCCTGAGATGTGGGGAACTTTATGTGCTCATGGGCATGTGGAACATGGCATCCAGGAACTGGTGTAGTACCCTGGATGCTGATGCCTGTGAGATGCCCATTATGTCCCCGGTGGGCCTTTGAAGGTACCTGTAGCCAGTATTCGCAAGCTCACACATACCTTTGTGTCCACTGGGATGGGCCCTCTGTTGTCTCTTGTTCTCAGGCGGCCGGCACAGCTCCACTATTTGCTGTAACGTGTCCCTGTCCACCCTGTAGCGCCTACTATCTCCAGGTCTCGCAGCCCCTGGTAGGTCACCCTTGGTCTGAACACTCTCCTTCTCCTGTGAGGCCTACGGTAGTTGTCGGCACCACCCTCCGCAACTCCGCCTGTCTCTGCCACATACCTATTCATCACGGCCACGGCGGCACCCAGCATATACATGTTAAAAGTTCCCGCCTGTTTACACCCTACGGTGCGGCGTTTGGGAAATCGCGCTGTGTGTTGTGCGATTCACATTTATTACTGTTGTGCTGTATACCCGGTGATGTCATTGGGTGTGTCTGTGCGGCCCTATCCATGGATTATTTCCGTGGTTTTACGCTTGCAGCTGCAACGGTACTGCCTGTAGTGTAACATTACAGTTGCCTGCATTGCCTTCGCCTGGCATCTTACATTACTGCATCCTGCACGCACATGGCATATGATGCATTTTATCTGCGGCCGCAGTTATGCTACATCTGTACTTGGCTGTGCTATTTCGGTTCTTTGCTCTTTGCATTTCTACTACATCCCCTATTATCTTTGCTCTCATATGCCTCCCCTTTCCCGTTCTGCAGGAGTCTGCATGCAGACTTATCAGCTGCCGGCGATTGCCCTTCCTGCATTGATTGGTGTTAATTGCTCGTTACGGATACATTTACACTGCTTCCGCATTTCCTCGTATTCTCAGCATTACCTTCCTATATCCCTGGTTGTTGCCGGTGAGGCCGCCACATGACTGTTTTCGGGAACGTAGTCGCCCTCGCACATGCATTTGTACGCGCATTCTGTACTGTCAGCGCATCTATTTCCTAACACGCCAGTCATGATGTTGTGATGTGCATTGTACAGCCCAGATTTGCTGTCCTCCAATATCCTTCCTCCCACGGTGGCACACCCTGTGTGGTTGACGGTATCTGGTGTAGGCCACCGGTGTAGTACCGCCACGCCGCTTGCTCCATCCTTACGCTGGCGCCGCTTTTGCGATTCACTATTATCTGCCTCATTTGCATGGAATTGACTACTAATACCTGGTTACGGCTGGACACCGCCTCCACTCCTTGACAACCATTGCGCTGGGGTTGCAGCTTTACATACATACTATGGTGTGTGGTGGCTGTGCAGCTGATTTGTGTTCTAATGCTCTTTTCGGACATTATCATATTATTTCATTGCTTTACAACTTCTGTGCACACATCCCGGGGTCTGCTGTTCTTTCTACGTACGTGCCATTTATGTCATTTTTTACATTTTGTGCATATTTTCTTTGGACATTCTCGGTGCCTTTCCACATTGGCATATTGCACCTATATGATACCTGACTTTGACAGCCTTCCGCTACTCCTCCGGTATGTTTGGGTAAATGTAAACCGTTTTTTTTGGTTTACATTTCCGTGCCCTTACGCTACGCCTGCGCCACTTCGTGGATCGCTATTGCCCTCATTTGCATGGTGCAATACCGCACACAGTGTGTTTTGCATACCTACGCCGGGGGGCGGAGACGGTCCGGCGCACGCCGGTAGTGCACGTGGAATTCATTCATACCTGAATCGCTCAGCAGCCATATTTGGCGTTATAACGCCAACGCTATGCGGGCGCCTGGCGCAAGGTTCATGAATCCCGGGGTTAGTGTATTATGATCAGATAAAGGACAAGGAATCATTTTAAAATAATTCACATTATTAAATAAATCTGTGGAGGCATAAATCCTATCAATTTTAATATGCATCCCATCTGCATAAAAATAATGAGCAAAGAAGAATGACTTATCTTCTGTGTTTACTATTAAATCAGCTAAATTATTACTACTAATTGATATATTTAGTGTTACAGAGTGTTAGCTTTCTTCTGTTAACTTGTATCTTCTTACTATATATGCAGTTAAAATCCCCTGCTAAAATTCTAGTATCCATCCATTTACTTTATAGTACGTTTAAGTGAACTTTAACCACTCTTGTACCTATTCCAGGGATTAAAAAAACTAGCTAGTGTATAAAGTTTGGCATTATATTTAATTATTGCAAATGCTTATATTTCTTTGGGATCATTAATGGATTCCACGACCTTAAGCATTACAGTATTTTCTTCCAAAGTATAGCAGTTCTTCTACACTTGTTAAAAGAAAGAAAGAAAGTGTATTTGTGTATTTGCCTAAGGTGTATTCCTTTGGCTTGGTAAAATCTACTGAATTGCATCTGTCACTTTAAAACTATTCAATTAGTTTTAACAATCAGTTAATTGGCATTGTATGTGTTATTTATAAGCTCTGCAAAATGGTAGTACCTTGTCTGAAGAAGGAAAAACACAGTTTGTTTCCGAAAGCGCTAACTCAATAAATTGTTTGTTTCAAGTAATTTGCTAAGCCTTTGGTGCTTTTGATTCTTAGTTTGTGTGTTTGCCTTTTTATGTAACACTTGTTAAAAGAAGCAGATGATAACATTTCATATATATGAAGTGAGCCTCTTGAAAGAATATAATTTCTGTTCTATATAATTTTAAATAACTCAATGATTTCCTTTTGTTGTCATTATTTAATCAATTTACATTAATAGATAATAGATTAAAACTATTTATACGATGTATTTAAAAAGATTTCTTTTAAAAGATAACAGATTTATTTGCATATTAATTTAATTGTATATAATACTGTAATGCATTCCTCCAATGCTATCTTAACGTTCCACATTTTTTATTATTTATTTGCACAAACTAAACTAATAAAACTTATATAAAAGAACAAGTCTAAAACTGAAACCTTATATATTGCTAATAAAACATCACCTACCATGGATACCAAAGGTCCTAGTTTGCCTGTTGAATAGAAAAGCTACTATACTATTTCTCTATCTACCTACCAATACCTAAAAATTAATCAAAAATCTAGCCAAAAGTTACCATGACTTACAAATAATTAATATAATATTATATATAAGTTAAAAAAGACAATATTAATTTAATTATATTATGCCATTTAAAACCATTCTCTCATTACTACATAAAATTATAATAATCGTCTGCAATTAATTACCGATATTAAATAATCCAACAAACTGCAATATATAACAATTTAACTAATAGTAGAATACATTATTAATTAAATATCCCTAAATTATTCACTCATTCAACAATATTATACCTAATTTCCTAAATAAATACTTAGAACACAGTAGAACCCGAAGAGATAAATACATATGTAAGGTTGCAGGTGACAGACAATCTTATCATACTAAACTATTATACAAAATGAAAATCAGTGGACATATATATTTTTCAAGCTAATGGATAGAGACATATTTTATAGTTATAACAAGAGCTCTGAACTGATATTAAAACTACACATGTCTATATCATAACATTTTGTAACACTCTTAATATGATAGATATCAACATATTTAAAAATCCTTTAGCTTATTAAACTAATGCATAAAAATATGCATATTTACTGAGGTCATAGAGAATGTCTTGCTATTTCTATGTAGTCAAACAATTGCAGTCTACATTGTATTTAAAAGTTAAAATGTGCGTAATTCAAATTGTAATATTATCCTTCCAGGGTTCAAATATACTGAAAAAATCTACTTTACTTTCTATCAAATTAGATGTACTAATGCCACAGTATATCACTCACATTTCAGCTCTGACTTATGAAATGAGTTATTTTGGTAGTCCTACTGAATTTTATAACATACAATATGCAAAAAGCTTCAAAATTCACATGACCAAGCTTCAAATTTCAGCTTTCTGTATATTTTCAAATATTTTATATTACTTTCTAAGTAAATTATATAATATCTTGTACATTCATATTTCTGCATATCCAGGTATGTGTAATACATATTTTTCTTATAAGCAATTTATTAAAATATAGTTTTCTGTCTTATTTGCCCACTAATATTCTATCTTATTCTATATAACTTGTATTATTAAATTCTCCCATCAAATAGCTATTTAATCATCAGTTCTCTATTAGAAATTACAATATATGTATATATTTCCTGGCTTTCTGATACAGTTATTTTATTAATCTTACATAGCAGATATTTTATTCTTTGTGCATTTGCATATTATTCATAAGATGTGTATTATTCTTATGAATTATAGTATCACATGCCATCCTGAATATATAGACTAATTCCTGCTTGTTCAATTTGAATGTGTGCTTTTAGCCATTGTGAATTGCTGTTCTGATCTAAGATTCACATCCTGACATTAGAGTTTGATTGCAACATCTGAAAATGACAGCTCACAGCACACAGCAGTTGCTAATTTCCTCTGCAAGTTTCTCATTCTCCTTAATTATTTTAAACTGTTCTAATCAGTAACAAACATCTAACTTTACTTCTTTCCATTAATTTGTACAGCTAGAGTTAATGGCACTACAACATAAGCTAACATTCAGCAAAATGCAAGCAAATTTCATGTTAGCAACAGTTCATTATAAAATATTACTGCAGCTTTTGTTTTACTAATTTTCCACTTCTAGATAAATATTTAAAAAAAATGTTATTTTGATTTTTTTCGAATATATACTTGGAAAAAGGTAAGAATTACAAATTCTTCCTGTTTTTAATGACATCAGTGATGAACTTTGACCTTGATTTTCTTCAAAACAACCCAGGGAGCAGGTGGGAAGCAAAGCAAACAAGAATCAAGTATTTTGACACAACTGGAACATTCTTTCATTCTCAAGATTTTTATGTGCTAATTGCTTTATAAATGAGCTGAGAAAGGAATGTATTACACAGGAACAAGGAAAACAAAATCACCAGCACTTTAACACTTCTAATGAACATATTATGTATATCTGACATTCAGTAAGCCTAGTAATATACATACTAAGCAAAGTTGAAGAAATACAATAAAATTAATAACTTACATAGTCTTATGTGCAGATTCAATAAACCCTACACGATCCTCCAAGACTGTGTCCACTTTGTGGCATGGGTTTGTATTCAATAAGTGTCTCTACATGGTGTGTAAAGCTGCACAACCAAAATATAAACTGTGGCATTCTAATTATGACACATACAGCTGAATTGTATGCTAATAAACCAAGCCAAGATAAGGGAACTATTCAACAAGCTATAAAGCAGCCATGTAGACTCAGTGCTGTTTTTTTCCTGTGAATTTTAAAACCTATTACAATATAGCTACAAAAAGGAATCTACACAGAAAGAATATTAGTGGCTGCTGTTGCTATAATTCATGTGTATGTGCAACAGAATTAAGTCTATTACACTGCTAATAGACCATGACCAAGAAAGAGAAGACTTTTCAGGCCTCAGGTAACTTATCACCATCTGCATGAGGTGGAAGTTGTACAGTGCTACAGGGTAGTTAGAGACAAACTACAGGAACTCTGTAACCTCTGTTGTTTTGAACTCAGATCCAGGGCAAACTGAGCAGAACCAATTCCAATAGAGACAAAAGAATATGTAGCACTTAGAATTTTAGCTACAGAAACCATTCAGAGATCAATAGGGAACATGCTGTGGGTATCATAAGCATCAGCATCCAGGACCCTCTATCAATTCCTGAATGCTATGCTCCAACATGCCAGTCACCACATATACCTTCCCCATACTCCTGAGGACAGGGCAACAAATATGAAACAGTTCTACCCTGTAGCACACTACCCTGAAGTACTGGGTGCCACATATAAAAATTAAGCACCAACTGGGGAACAGGGAAGGGTCTACATAAATAGAAAGGGCTTCCACTCCATTAAATGTCAAGCCATGCAGGTTATGCACAGGAACTGTGGCCAATGACACCCATCAGAAATGCACACATGCCCACTGAAGAACATCATAATGAGACACACACTCAAACCAGAAATATCATAGAGCATGTGTGGGCTGATGAAGTCACAGTCCCTGTGCTTGGATACATCTGGGGGAGCACTGCAGTACAATCCACATACATGTACTGAAATCTTCATTATCTTTGCCATGCCTCACAACACCATTCTGAGAAAACAACTTCAGCAGGATTAACAAGGGGAAAGGTCACACATCACACCACCAATGGCAAGGTTTCCACAGCAACACGCAGGTTAGGAATCAGATGGGGAACCATCAGCTACTGTTGGTGTAGGTAGAGGTAGACATGCTCAATATAGCCTTCCATTAGCTAAGAGGCAATGCATAGTACACTCACTCACCACCTAAGGGGATAAGACCTTCATCCTATGTATATACATATGGCAACATTGATGCCAGGTAATACTCACAAGTTTTGCCTAGCCATGTAATTTCTGTGTACTCCTAGCATCAGACAAACTTAGCCCTGAACTAAAGCTTTAGCAACTGCTGGATTTATAAGATAATTGTTGAACCTGGAGTTTTAAAACAAAAGTGTGCAATAATACAAATGAACGGCATATCCTTGCATATTGTTACTTGGTAATGTAAGTAAGTAAAGGTGGGTGATTTGTACAGCACTGGCTTTAACATGTGACAGCAGAGAGTTATCTATCAAGCAATAGACCACAGGCATCAAAGATTCACACATTCATACCATTGAAAAGTACTGATGGTCTCTGAATGTCCTCAGTTTGGCCTCATACTTTAGTACTGAAAAGACAGAAGTTAGAAAGTAATGAGACACGTTTCAGTTTCAGACTTCACAACTGTCAGAAGATTCTTAAAAATACTGATGCAAAAATTGTTTTGATTCTACCAACTGCCCAACTTTCTAAGACCAAAATATGTCAAAAGTACAATTAGCAATATAGCAGATATACTAAGCACTAAGTCAGCTATGCACCCTGAGCATCAGGCACAAGGCTTATAAATCCCTGAATCCAAAAGAGAGAAAATAAGGATATAACACAGTTATCATCACTTACACAGGCTGTTGTGTGTGTGTGGGGGGGGGGGCAGGAAGCCTAGACTAACACAGAAGGTAAGTGAGTGCATGTCAGTAAGAAAGAGAAAGAGGCAGACATTTGGATAAAGAAACAAATGTCCAGTGAGACAGAATGAGCTTTAAGATTCATGGCTAAACTTTGTAACGCCTGTATTTCTGTCTGTATGGGCCCTCCAGGTGAAATTAGTGTGTGAGTGTCTGCAAGAACACAACCAAGTTATATGCTAGCTCTATGTCTTGGTATGTCAGGTAGGTGTGAGCTGTGCATGGTAGAGGTGGTGGTTCATAATTGTCATGCCTGACCATGGGAACTGATGCACTGTGTCTGTATGGGCCCTCCAGGTGAAATTAGTGTGTGAGTGTTTGCAAGAACACAACCAAGTTATATGCTAGCTCTATGTCGAGGTATGTCAGATAGGTGTGAGCTGTGCATGGTACAGGTGGTGGTTCATAACTGTCATGCCTGACTGTGGGAACTGATGCATTGCTGCTACTCGAACTACACTGATGTGTGCTGGATGAGCTCTCCTTATGAAGACAGTCATGACCATGAGCCCATGACCTGTCACATCAAGGTGTGGACAACTCAACCACTGATGGAGCAGTGGAAGTAGTGCCACTTTGGGAGTGTGATCGGGCATGGCCATATTGGCTGACATCAAATGATGTGGCTGTCCTATGTCCACATGGATGCCACCCCCCTCTCAGCAGATGTTTCATCACAGACACTCCCCGTTCCAATGTGTCATTCATCCCATCCATTGAACTGGCAACATGGTAGAGGCAGTCACACATGTCTGCCTGTGCCACATCTACAACCCTAACCATGTCTCTGGTGGGCCTATTAGAACATGTCTGAACCTCCACAACAGCCCTAAATATACATCGAGTGGCATGGGAAGACACACCTGGGCAGACATCTCCCAACCACCCCTAACAACCTCCTGTGTGGCACCTCGCCCACACTTTGGCTATGGCTATACTGAACAGGTACTAAAGCTGCAGTAACCACACTACCCTGATTCAAGTGTCTCACCCTTCACCTGTCCAATATCTGAGTGCTCACTGAAATGGGTTGTATAGACCGACTGGCTGTGTCCAATGGAATTACAGGGAATGACTAAATGTCAACCTTAGTGTCAGATTAAACCTGCACACTCCCACAACTGTGCCTATGTTTGACCACCATCATCATCAGAGTCTGCTAATACTCTAAAATCAGGTGGTAGCAGTCCCACACTTCCCCTGTCATGATCACCTTTGATGATAACCAACAAACGCACAAAATAAATTAATACCTACACTACTATAGTCCTGTACATGCTACCAAACAAGCAGTAATGCCACTATTACAGACAGCAGAGCAATACACACAACAGTCCTGACATCCACATCACAACCTAAATATTTCTTTGACTGCTCATCAGTACTGACATAAAAATGTTTGGCTTACCATGTGTAACATCCCTTCTCTGGCCAGTGACCAAGGAGTCTCAGTCCTCACCATGGACACTGGTGAGGGACATTCACTCAGGACAAAGAAAAATACACACAGTATTTTCAGATGCAGCTCTCTGCACCAAGCACAATTTCCCTTATGAGCACACAGGAAACATACTCCTGACCTGGGACTGGGTTTCCATCTCTCTCACCAGGACCCAAATAAGAAATCACACTGACCAATAAGGACCTCTGTGTCCCTTTTCTAAGTAGCTGACACATACACTCCTTAAGGATTTATTTTCACACACACACACACACACACACACACACACACACACACACACACACACACACACACACACACACACACACACACAACTGGGAAAGGCTGGCACAGATTTAATAACTCTGCCAAGACTATGAGGTAGTTTCACTGCCACCAGCCAGCTACTTTAAGGGTCTTACAAGGGTACCCAATTACACTGAATAAAATCAATACTAATGCAACTAATAGTGTTTGACAAATGCAGCAATGCTTTCAGAAGTGTCCACAGTGTTACCAAGTTAATATAAATACTCTATAAGGTCATAATATTCTCTAAATATTCATAATATTCTCTAAAAGACCAGCTACACTGAATAGTTTAAATAAATTTAATAATGAATAATAAAACAACATGAAAACACTAGCTATCTATTTACAGTAAACACCAGAGTTTCACTCACAGGAAATATTAAAAATAATACAGATGGCTAGGTTCACACAGGTACAGAAAAACAGTACTTAACTAATCTCACTATATTTTCCTGATTGATCTAAAGAATTATTGTTTCCTGGTCACTTACTAAAGCAAGGCAAGATTAAATGGGTGAGTGGTCTTTATTTGTAAGGTTTCAAACACAGACTGCCCTGAGACTTCCGTCTCATCTAGTATTAAAACATAATTTCAGTGCTTTATTACAGAATGACATCACATATATCTGGTCATCTGACTTCTGGTTCCCACACTACCTCATTTACTAGAAACTGAGACAGAATCTAGCACATATGTGTCATAATACATGCATGTAGTGCTTTGCTAAGAAGTTTTATAGCATCTGAAAGATAAAACATATTTCAAAAACGTCCACCTTTCTAGTGTAGCAATTAGTTCACTTCTAAGGAAAATACAGTAGTATTTCTAGTCCTGATTTTCACAGACATTTTCTCTCTGGCTTCAATCAGAACTGTAAGATACAATCTTTATGATCTAACCAGGTAACTTAATTTCAGACAATTTTTCAAAGTTAGCTGGACTGAGATTAACCTCTTCTCTTTGAGTATCATTGGTTACAATATATTAATGTCAACAATTACAATACAGTCTGACATACAGGTGTATTTCTTTTCTGTCCAGCAGAAACCACTTTCAGCACATTTTTAACACAAGCAGCTTTACAAATACATTTTAAACACAAGCACCTGTACAAGTCAGTTTGATATACAAATGGCATATAATTATTTTTAAAACTCCAGCTAGCTATGCTGGCATATGTTACACATCTACTGGCTTACTTTCTCTGGCATAGCTTGCACTACCTCACATCATCATACTATGTGCAGAAGATTGTAGGCTCCCTGTGATGGATGGTCCTGGAAGACGCTAAGCTAAAGGTAAAGGCACCCTCATCGCATAGTAACACAATGGTGTTAAAACCTTTTGCCCTTTATATGTCCATTAACAATGCTTTTGCCAAGAACTTGGATGACACATCCACATCAAGCCCATGTGTAATCAACTAAAATGTGTTGTTAGCTATATCAATCTACAACTCTTACTCCCCCGAAATAATGTTAAACAGAACTTAAGTATTGCTGTCAATATTTTACTATACAAGAAGTATTTAACAATTGAGACAGTAAGCCTACCTGGAGCTCCTCCTTGGACATACTTATTCTCCCTGAAAAAACAGCATCAAAATCAATGACATGCTGCAGTGAACTTTCCAGTGAGCTCTCCCTGAAAATTGGACAAGAGCACTTTGCTTAGTGTCATTGGTAGCTTTGTAGCAGGACTCCCCCAGTAGCCATCAATTCATGGGCCACTGCAGATGCAGTCTTTGGGGCTGGTGAAATCATGTCAGTGGCCCTATGGTGCACCTAATCATATGTCCTGTTCTGGCTACCTACTGATTCACATCAGCCACTATTTGCTGCCTAATTTGCATTCTGCCAAACATGCACCCCATCCCATCTAAAGCAGAAAGGCACCATGTCACCTAAGTACTTTCACAATTCCTTCATTCACAGGGTCACTGAAGGGGGGTTTGGGGATTTAGATTCCTGTTTGCCATAGTCCTAGGTGACACAAAACACGAAAAAAGATAATACACATAAGTATCACATAAATAAAAATCCTGCTTAGATATAGCACATAAAAGGTAGTACTTCTCTATTACCCACTGGAGAAAAATAAAACAGTCAAGATATTCAAATATAAAAAAGACGTGTGGTTGTAACATATTACAATCACATACAAATGAAGGCTGGATAAAAATCAAGAAGAGTAACAACAGCAAAATTTGTTTGTGTCAACACAGAAATGGAACTTGGCTTCTCCACCTCCAAAACAGCAGGCAAATTACATATTTTGCTAACAAACCATAAGTGAGCTGCTAAAAGTGTTATCAAATAAATTGTCCTAAAAACATGTGCACACATCTACCACAGAACATACAATTTTATGCAATTGACAGTCACCTCTACCTGTGGCAAGCACTCCCCTAGACATGTGTATGGGCCATCCTAAAAGGCTAACACCCCTATGTCACTGAAAATATAGGACATTTACATTTCAATTAAATAACAGTAAAAAAGTGTAAAGAGAAAAACAGTGGCAATACTAGCACTTGTGATGACAGTTGATAAGGCTGTGCATATGCAAACTTAAAATGCACTGACAATATGCCAGTACTATCAGTAGACTTCTAAGAAATGCATACAGATTAAAGTAGCATTTACTAATGTGTATATATATATATATATATATATATATATATATATATATATATATATATATATATATTTTAACAGATTTTCTTAGTGACATTTCATCATATCCAGTATATAGCTGAAAAATGCAAGTATACCTTATCAAGATCATTAGTCTTCTGTGCAGATAAATCCAAAAGTAATATTTCTTCTGTGTTAGCCACATAAACAAGTCTCTTCACCTTTAGGTTCCCTAGCCTCATGGTTTCTTTTTGTAGTGTAGATTCAGGGCAGTGTGCATGGTTAAGATGCAAATGAGGTGTGAATTTATTAGAATTCCTGAATCCCAAATACTTGGCTGCATGAAGTTAATGTAAACATACTGCAGGCACTCATCAGTTTTTTTTTGATAATGGATTGCAACTGTGAATGATTCCGGGTAGGGAAAAGTGAAACACAACATCGATTCAGACTGTCTTACCACCAGTGGGTGTGTCAGCCAGATTAGACATACAAAGTGTAGAATAATTTTATCAAGGTTTTAAACAGAAGTAAGCAGCACATATTTCACAACTTCTGTTCAGTAACATCCAACCTCCTCTTCATTTCTTGACAACTGTATAATATTGCCATTTAATATCCTTACACATTTTATGGACAATGACACAGGATACCCTTACAGACTGCATGTCTCAGATTACTCGTCAGATAAGAGACAAACGAGCAACAAATACAGAGAGATAAGACAGAGCTGCATTTTTGCAAGCAGTATTCTTAAATGGTTGTGTGATCACTCAGCACACTACATCTAAAATGAGTACATGTACAAACAAATGTCATATGTTTTGTTAGTATTGTGGATGATGTTGCAGTTGGTTGTATGCACAGTGGTTTTCATTCTGTGCTGCAAAGCTGTTTCTGTGCAAAGATGGATAAGAGACCCTTACTGTGTTTTGAAGGTTTATTGGAGTGAGAAAATATATCATGTGTACCATCATAAACTTTTGTAGTGTTATTGACTTAATATATTTCTTGTTTTCCTTTTGCATAATTTTCCTATTTTCTTTTTCATTTTTTTAATGCCAGTGTTTGCTTGCTTCACAGCTTAGTATAAATAGGGGAAACAGAGAAGTGCAATAAATGTCATCTTTAGCTGTGCTTATCTCATTTGTGTGATGCTTAATAGTGCACAAACATGGACTACAGGCCCACACAGGAAGCAGAGAGAACATCTGCTGACAGGGCGTAAACAGTGTAAAGGTCAAAAATTATACATTGTTGCAGTTTTTGCTTTTCATCCCTCAACACTGCTAAGTGACATTGCATGGCAATTAGCAAGATTCCCCAACACCTGCCACAATCAAACACCTGCAGACAAGAAGTAGTCAACAATTTCATAATGGACACATTCTATTAATTCTATAGGCAACACATAAATACTCTAAGTGGCACTGCACAGTGATTAATACACAGAAGTTAAGAATGAATAGGGAATTGCACAACTGCTATTTAGCTATGCCTGTGGCAGAAGGTATAAGTGTAGGCCTGTAATGCAGATGGTCTTAGGTTGTAATCCAGGAAGTGCAACATATTTTACCATTGTGACAGTTCGATTCATAGTAATGAACAGGAAAACATACAATTGTTATTTCAGTATTACTGCGGCAACAGGTGTAAGTATAGGGCTGCCATACACATGGTCCTGGGTTCTAATACAGGAAATACAGGTGGCAAAGGTGGAACATCACCACCATGTAAGAAAATGTTTTTTCCCTTATACATAGGTTTGAATCCTACACTGTAAAAATCAATTTTAACAGTGTATAAAACCAAACATGTGTCTGGTCATGACATTCATGCCCCCACTGCATGTCTGCAAAGTTAAAGCACCTAACAATTACAACAGCCACTCACACTAATGCCAAGTGTCAGATTAACCTTCTAATTTCAAAAATTGTGTTCCTCCCTGCTTGGCACTGTTGCTCTCCTCTTAACGTCTCACAAACACTATTGGCATCATTTCTCAGATTTGCTTACTACCAGTAAATGTGATCACAGGAATCGGCATGAAATCATTATTTGCTATTGCTATTGCTTTGGGATTAGACATATCTGGTGTTAGAGGGTTAGAGGAGAAGGTGCCCAATTTAGGTTGCAAAGATGGGGTGTTCAGGAGTTCAGAATATTTAATGGGCTCATGGTAAAGCACCACAGAAAATGCTTCTGCAGGTTGACTATTCTGGCTCCCAGTACAATTCTGAGGCTTGGAATAGTCTGGCATCCCACCCACTAGAGACCAGTGTAAATGCCACTTTAATGACCTAAAAATGTGCAAGAGGGATACACTCAACCAGTGGTTTGATGAGTTTCAAACTAGTGGCATCCCACAGTTGTGTAAGCATGATAATACAGAGAATTTATAATACATAGAAAGCTAAAAATAGGCAAGACTGATAAGCAAAATGCTCCTCTGTACTTTTTTCTTTTCTTTTCACAGTTAATCCTGAAATAGTGGTGAACAGGCAGGATCATGCTGATTGTCTGGAGAGACTGAGAGAAGCAAGTGGTATGCATGCAGCACAAGAGAAGTATTATTGTAAATTTAAAAGTTAAACATTTTTTTGTTTTCTATACAATAGTAGCAAAGTAAGCATGCATATCCTAACTGTTAAAGCAAATATACATTTATAAGTCTGTAGCACAAAACAATTTTAGGAGTCAGGTGTAAGACTGCTGTCAGAGGTTGTGGGTTCAAATACCACTTGTAATAACTATACAGTGCTGCAATTCTTTAGTAATATTTCATAAACTAAAATTTATAAAAGTGGCAGAAATACCCTGCTATTAACTGTAATCTGCATAGCTGGACTAAGCATATGTGCAATATATGAATATTGCAAGGATTATTCTGAAGTATACTTAGATATAATACTTCAGACAACTTAGGGTCATGCAAAGCACAATTGATGTGTGCCTAATTCATGGCCCATAGGAGGAGAAGGTGTCAAGCACTCTAGCAGCCAGTGGAGTAAGGGGACAGTTATGTCAGTCCTGTGGGTAAGGAGTAGATTCTCATGGTCCCCATGTTTGATGGGCATGGGTTTGCATTGTCTCCTTCCTCACCCAATTCATGGTGTGCCTCAGTCTTTTGTGTCCTTCACCATCCCTGTGCCTTGTCTTATTTGCCCTGTTTGTTTGCATATGCTTCCTCACCCACCCAACTTACCTGACTCAGAAATACCAACTTCCCTTACCCAACATTCCTCTTTTACCGAAGTAACAAAAATGGGCACCTGTTCCAAAAAATATGTCATCCCATACATAGCTCTCCATTTCGTACATGTCTTCTTGACACACTTGATTTGGTCCAGTTGGCTATACAACATGAGTGTGTTGTTGGCATCCATCTTTGTAGAGGTGGTAGTCCAAATATAGCTAGTATTCTGTACATATTTTTATTTACACTGTTGAAGAAATGGATAGCTATGGTTCTTTCCTAATTCCCTCCTGCACATTCCTATATTGCTTTCCCTTTGTTCTTCTCCCTGCTTTCCTCCAATTTCATCACTTTCCTATCTACTCCAGTTTAGCACCTATAATCTGGTAAAAAATAGAATCACACACAACACACGTAAGTACCAAAAAAGAAAAAAAACAATGGAGCCCCTCACTTTTTGGCCTCTATCTTTGTGCATAGCTGGGCATCGCACATCAATGCAAAGTGCTGGTGAACTGCTCTTTCTTGGAGCAGTTACCTCCATGCAATGCCTGTTAAACATACTGCTCTACATTAACACACAGTAACACATGGCAAAGGTAGTGTAAAGTATAATATCATTGTATTATCATTACTTATTTAAAAGTATTACATACACCTGGATTTGAACATTATATCATCTGGGCTCAAAGAGAAATGTAGCAATGCATTTACACCTGCTGCCATAGAGCCAGCTAAGCAGCAGATGTGTTTCATACAGTCAACATGAACTCTTATAATTTTAGTAATGAGCCTCACCTTTATGCACTGCTTAACTACATGCAAGCAGGAAAAGCATTCAAAATATGTATTTAGCATGCACAAACACTTTGCCAACCACTGCACAAACCCACTGCTCAGCAGAGCTCTATGAAAAGTGGACAATAGTATGTATTATCTTTGTTTACTGTCTGTTTAGTGTTCATGACATGAAACTACATGTGGAATCAAAAAATGAAGACCTTATCTAAAAAAGTGTCACATATTTATAATCCAGCCATCTGCTTACTCCCCCCATGCATTGCAATCCTGTTCTCTCAGTACTTGTTCACAAATATATCAACTACATTAAATACATGTTATTGATTTATTTAACATTTGCTGATCAGGAAAATATAACCGGGACAGACCCTATTTTCAGTGGATGCACAAGGTGAAATGCCCCAGATGCATGTCTTCAGAATGTGGGAGGAAACCTGAGTACCTGAAGAAAACCATGTGAACACAGGGAGGACATGCAGACACCGCACAGAAGTCACCCCAGCCAAAAATCAAACTGGAGATCTTCTTGTTGTGAGGTGATATTGTTACCTCTGCACCGCAAATCTTGTGTTATATACCACACAGTTCTTTAACATGACAATACACATTCAGATTTTCCAATACTTGTAGTAATGTGGACACCTGTTTGCCTATAGTTTGTAAAGCTGTCTCTTAAAGTATACCTGCACACTGGAACACAACCACCAAATACTAAATATTGCACACTCATCGAGCTGGTAACTTGCAGAGCTTGAAATATCTTGACAGCAGAAAGTACTTACAAATCCCTTTCATGCAGGTCTCTCAACATCTTCTTTCCAACATCCATGTCATCCACTATAAGTTATCCTGCAACCTTGTAAAATATCAGACTTGTGTCATGGTGCTTAAGTAAAGTATTGAGTTCTGTATTCTGTGTTCTTAGGTAGCAGTTCGGTTTTCACTGCAGGCAACTGGGAGGTGTGTGTGTGTGTGTGTGTGTGTGTGTGTGTGTGTGTGTGTGTGTGTGTGTGTGTGTGTGTGTGTGTGTGTGTGTGTGTGTGTGTGTGTGTGTGTGTGTGTGCGCATGTATGTGTTTCTAGACAGAGGAACATAAGTGATTATCCAACAGTTACCTCTCCAATTCCATGGATTGTCAATATTTTGACACTTGCACATGCCTACTCATCCATTTCATGCAGGCATCCCAACATGTTCTCTTCAACATCCAGTGCTGTTGTCATCCACTATAAGTTGTCCTACTGCCTTGTAAAAGTCAGTTTTGTGCTGTGGTGCTTGTGAAAGCACTAAGTTCTGTAGTCTATGTACTTAGATAGGGGTTCTGTTCTCACTGCAGTTAACTGGAAGGTGTGTGTGTGTGTGTGTGTGTGTGTGTGTGTGTGTGTGTGTGTGTGTGTGTGTGTGTGTGTGTGTGTGTGTGTCTATGTAGTCAGTGGAGCATAAGTATGTATCTGACAGTTACCACTCCAATCCCATAGGTTGCCAATATTTTGACATTTGCATATGTCTACACATCAATTTGATGCAGGCTTCCCAACATCTACTCTCCAAAATACAGTGCCGATGTCATCCACTAAAATTTGTCCTGCAGCCTTGTAAAAATCAGTTGTGTGCTGTGGTCCTAGTGAAAGCACTGAGTTCTGCAGTCTGTATACTTAGGTAGGGGTTCTGTCCTCACTGCAGTCAACTGGGAGTTGTATGTGTGTGTTTGTGCACTTTCTTGACATTAGAGAGATCATTTTACACCAGCATGTGGGACACTAATATTACCATTTTCTCTCTACCAGACATTGCTGATGTCTTCACCTAGAAAATAGTGTCTGGCACTTTCCAAATCAGACTTAAGCTGTGGATCTTGCCTTAAATACAGAGTTCTGTATTCAGTGTGCTTAGGTACAGGTTCTGTTCTCATTGTAGTCAGCTGGGAGGTGTGTGTGTTTGTGCACTATCTTGACATTAGAAAGATCATTTTACACAATCAGGTGGGACATTTCTATTACCATTTTCTCCCCACCAGGCACTGCTGATATCATCATCTATAAAGTGTTGTCTGACACTCTTCAAGTCAAACTTGAATGGTGGTGCTTGCCTTAAATGCAATGTTCTGTAGTCAATGTACTCAAATAAGTAGGGGTTCTGTTCTCACTGCCTTCAACTGGGGAGTGGTGTGTGTTTGTGCACTTGCTTGACATTGGAGAGAACATTTTACATCAGTATGCGTTACACTGCTATTATCATCTTACTCTCACCAGACTCTGCTGATGTCATCAGTTTTAGTTGAGTTGCGGATGTGCAGTATTCCCATCAGGGCAGGGTCAGAGACTGACCTTTAGTTCAGACACAAGTCATCTCATCCTATATGATACAGATTACATTGACAGGGCTTTCAGTCTATCCACATATGTCATGGAATGGTTTTTAGGCCCTGTATTTTCATGGTGAGAACCCCCTGTGTTTTTTTCAGCTGTTGTAGTTGTCCGGAAAGGTACATAGAAAAGAGAGCATTCTGATGAGATTTGAGTAGAGTGCAGTTATATCATCCTGAGATCTGGATACAATGGCCTGACTTATGAGGTACAAAATGTAGCCTTTCCATACAAATGTGGACTTGGTGGTCGAAGTTCAGATTGCTTTCTATGTGTGTTCCCAGGTCTTGCATCACTGGGTGTCAGCACAGCAGCTGTGTTGTCAATGCTGTATTTAGTTGGGAATGCCACTTTACAGAAGCAAAATAATGACTAAGTTTGTGTTTATTTGTAGACTGTTTGGGTTTGGCACCAATCATTTGTTTGTGTTAGCCCCTACCATAGTATGTTAATATCATATCACATCCAATATGCAAGAATCAGCAAACTTGATAACTCAAAAGCTGTATACTTTAACCTGGACTGTTGAGAAATAGATTCTTAACAGTAAAGGGTCTAGCACAGATCCTTAAGGGTTTATATTATGTGATGGAACAATCTCTTCATTGAACACGTAATTGACACATATACAGTGAATGCTGTTAACCACGAATGGTCACATCCTTGAATTTTTTCCTTGGGAAAAAATTCAGTTGCCCATTATTGGGAATTTCCATTTTCTTCAATGTAGAGCAATTCTGGAGTTGGTATATTTAGTTAGGGGGTGTGTGGGGGGGGGGGTGGCAAAGTCCACCACTTAATTAGTGTTTTTTTGTTTTTTATTCTTCGGCCATGTGAATTTTTTTCCCAAGATAAGAACTTGAGGACGTGGCCATTCAATATACATGTTGATTATTATGTGTTCAAAAAAGAGATTCTTTGATCAGATAATATAGACCCATCCTTAGCATACACCAGTGATGACAGTTCTACTGGTAGAGGTTAATTCACCAACTTTCACAGTATGTGTTCTATTGGTGAGCCAAATGGTTCACCATCTAGTGATGTAAGGAATAATCTCCAGCTGGGAGTGTTTCTCAATGATACCTGAGTGGGGTATTATGTCCAAACCCTAGGCCAGATCAAGATAGGCAATGTTTTACCTTAATTCAGGCAATCACAGAGAATCAATGGGCTGTAGCAACATTAGAGATCACCTATAGCATGACTCAAAATATACAGCTATCAGACACGGTTGGATATGCACTTCAACACACCCTATAGATGGACTATGTTCATGCAGAAGGTTGTACATCAACATGGATTCATCTGGGGGCGTGGCTAGGATGCTGAGTTGATAGCTGCACTTCATTTCAGCTCTCTTACCTCAATGCAATTCTTGACAGGAATTTTACAAAATAATATTTATTTTGAAGAAATATTTATTACTAAGTTATTTCTAATAACTTTGAGCATCTATAAGAAAAATGTTATTGTCAGAACTTGAATAATTCCTGTCAAATTAATTACTGGAAAATCAGCACCAATATCAGCTTTACAGCATGAGTCATCTAAGGAATACAGCACAAGACTCTTCTCTCAAAAAAGACCTGCAATCTCTCATTACAGATATACAGGAACTTACAATAAAAATTGACAAGATGGAAAATAAAATAGATACTTTTAAAGAAAAGTGCTCACAACAACTGGAACAGCTTCAAGAAATGTTTACACAGCAGAAAGGACAGATATCACTTATTGAACAGTCATTAAATGACATTGACACTATAGTCCAAATAGGAGAACAACAAACTGAATTCTTACTTCAACAGAACACATATTTACTAGAAATGTTTGATGATATGGAAAATTGCACAAGAAAAAATAATATTAGAATATATGGTCTACCAGAAAAATCTGAAGGGGACAATATGATAAACTTTCTTACCACCTGGATACCAGATGTAACAAAAATACCTGAAGCTCTTTCATATGGCATAGAACGTGCGCATAGATCATTAGCAGCTTCTGGAAATACTTCTTCTCTGGGTAAGAACAAGCTGACATCTATAATTGTGAGACTTTTTTCTACACAAGATAAAGATCTTATATTAAGAAATGCTTGGTCAAATTCTCCCATCAAATACAATGATTCATTAATAAGATTTGACAATGATTATTCTACAAAGGTGGTTTCAAAAAGAAAAGAATTTCTACCAATAATAAAAACCTTGAAGAAAAAGCAATTGAATGTCCATCTTTTATTCCCAGTAAGATTGAGAGTTTTTCTACTAAATGGAATAAAAATCTTTGAAACAGTAGATTCAGCAATAAAATACCTTACCAACAACAACATCCTAACACATGAAGAATATATGGACTGGACAATAAGTACACCGAAAAGAAATGCTGCAGTAAATAATTGGAAAACTGTTGAGCAAAAAAAAAAAAAAAAAAAAACTAAAGGACAAATAATCTTACATATGTCATATTCTGTAAAAATCTAAATAATAATACTAACAACAAAAGAAAAGTTCTTACTGTCGTCAAGTTACACCGAAACAGGTACTGTTTTCAATTATACTTTAAATATCAAAATTAGCATAAATTTAAATACATTTATCTGAAATCACATCAATATACTAAGCATAATTTAAACATTACTCTATTTTTCATTATTATCCATCTATTATTTGCATATTCTTAATCAGAGTAATCAACGCATAATAATGTCCTCAAATATTTATTTATTTGTATATTTATTTATTTATTTATTTTCTCTCTTTGTGTTTTGTTGTTTTTATTTTTCTCTTCTTTTTATAAAGTCTTCATTAACTTATAATACTTTAATCAGTATATCGTTATATTGCTTAATAGGTATAGTAATGGCTGCTATATAACTTATTATCAGTTACAGCCCTGACGGCAATACTTTTTATAAGTTAAAAGTGTCCCTGTTTGGATAAACGCTAATGCTGGGCGGAATTGTGTTGCTTTTGAAATGAAGTATTTCAGTTCAGATGTATTATAAGACTACTTTAAATAATGTTAAAAGATGTTCTGCCTTTGACCCATATGCACATATTGATATAGTACAGTGAAAAATATTGTAAATCCACAAAACAAGTGCCAGGGAACATTGAAACACAGTTCACAAAGTTTATTCCACCAAATGGCTTAAAAAATCACAATAAATGTTTAAAAACCGACAGTATGCAGTATTAACATATTCAGGTATGCGTTTTCGTCCTTACACATAGGACTTCATCTGATGAAGTCCTATGTGTAAGGACGAAAACGCATAGCTGAAGTATTGATGTTAAGAGCGTTAATACTGCATACTGTCGGTTTTTAAACATTTATTGTGATTTTTTAAGCCATTTGGTGGAATAAACTTTGTGAACCATGTTTCAACGTTCCCTGGCACTTGCTTTGTGGATTTACAGTGTTTTGAAGTGCTACTTCATATTTCTTGGACAGTGAAAAATATGTTTTAAGTGATATTTTGAGGCTATAAGTCAGGTGTGTTGTGGCTCCGGACATCCAGAGTTGAGAGATGCTTGTGACTAGCTTAGATATCCTGTTGTCTTTTCTTTTGTAGAGAAATAAGGCATAGCATGTTTAAAATGCAAAGTTTGATAGTTGCGAACACTACTCCGCAAACTAGAGTGCTCGCATGCACACTACATGAGTTTGTCACGAAGTAAGAGAAGGAAAAAGAAAAAAAAAACACATACCTTTTCCCGCTTGGTTCTCGAGACAATTTAACAGCCACAAACATCACTAGAAACTCGAGTTACTTATTGCTTGTCACATTTACTTGTCTATGCCATCCCCTGACTCTTTTTAATTGACGCCTAGTCAGGAAATAAGTTAGGTTCACATTTAAAGATACAGGAACCTAAATTCCTTCTAAGGAAACATAAATAACATATGAGGTTCATCTAAATATACACAGATATATTTTTGAAGCACTTTCAGCTTATGGCTGCTGATGTCTTCTAGCACCTTGATAGATAAGGACATATATCTGCTTGTCTTTCTGTCAGTTTAGTTTTCCAGACACGTTTGCTATCCCTTACTATGTTTTGTAGAGCAGAGTTTAAAGAGCAGAAATTAATCATCAGCAAATAGAATCACTGCTGTTTTACAAATTATCTAAAGAAACTAGTAAATGTCAAGCAACGGGCAGGTTTATTTTAAGGAAAATTGCCATTTGCCACACTGGTGCTCCTACAAAATACTACTAATGTCCTGCTACCAAAATATGCCCTCAAGTGGACAAATGGGAAGCAACAAGAAGGTTAACTGTACATTTAGCAAATCAAGCATTTAAATAACAGTATAATATACTAAATAAAGTAAAAGCAATAATCATATAAACAACTATAATAAGTAACATAACAACAGAGGATTTAACCCAATGTGTCATTTATACAATATTTATATCCCATATAGGTTTGAACTTTGTCGAAGCATCTGTGTTCTACACACATATTGTATTAAATCCAATTTGAGTAGAAGAGGGAGAGGCTTAGCCCACACCCTAATTTATTACTAAGTTACCATGCACTGTGAACATACATTGTGGCAGGTACTCAGCGAGCTATCCATCCTTAGATGGCTCATTCTGTTCCCATTTACTCATCTGAATAATGACTGTGGCTGGACTCTTCTTATTATATTACCTGGCTGTGGCTTCACCCTTCTTATAATATTACCTGGCTTTTTGCATTATCAAGAATGACACAATACTAGTGTATATGGGTATATCATGTTACTGTTAGTGTAAACAAAAACGCTTGACAATGCAACCGTAATTCTCAAACTTTTCTGCAGACAAATGTATAGCATTGTCTAGCAGTTGAGATCCTGATTGTACCTGATCAGCAGACCTGTATTTTCATGTTCAAATATGACTACATGAAAAGACACCAATATTAGTCTGCAAGTTTAGTAAGCAGTAAATTCATCAGGAATTAATTCGAGGGGACACTTATATTATAGCTAAAGCACTTGACATTTGATAAGTGTATCCTCTCAATGATGCATTCTATCTAGTCATTAACTGTAAAACAACTTTTTCTGAGAAACATTGTTGTAATGCCACTTAATTATTTGAATTAAATATTTCTATATACAGTCATAAAGCAATTACCAGGATAAATAATACTCTTGCAGTGCATGGATCTCCATAGCTATCCTCTGATGTTAGAGGAAAAACAAACTTCTTAATCACCATTCTGACGTAATAAAGGTATTACCACATAGTTTAAATACATTTTGTCTATTTACTGCAAAGTGGGTTAGGAATTTAACATGTAACATTTTCATACATAATAGTTTAAATCTTAACAGTTCCATTATTTTGATATGTTCTCCAGTGTACTTTTTAAATACTATAATGAGAAGCTCCGGATGTTTAATTCTAAACTTTTATTCAATCATAAGATTAAATTACTGGTGTTAAGTAAGCCAAAATTATATCTCCAGCACTTATTGCAGCAGATAAACTCATTGGTTAAGTGTCAGTCTAAGCTGTAAGAGTTAATATGTGATATACATAGATGTTTGCTTTGAAAATGTGGTCAAGTGCACTGTAGTTTTACCTCTGTACTGTGTCTTTTTGATTATACAAAGTCCCTCTGAAAGTGTTAACAACAAAATGATCAAGTAACAACATTATAAGTAGTCTCTTGGATAAGGGAGATGTCTAAATTTTGATCTTGTTGTCTCCAGCCATGGGAATTGTCTTTGAAAAGCTGAAAAATGCAATCAGAGGAACATATTTAATGTCTACTAAAGAAATAATATACTTGTACATTGTATTGTATTTCAGTTTATGTTAAAACTGAAATATGATGTGGTTTCAGAACTATTCATGTTTTTATTCCAATATGACTTTGCAAATACTAATTTAAACACTGGTTTCGGACTTGAGTAGTCTAAAACATTTACACAATAATGGTATTGTGTTATACAGTAATGTCAGTAAGTAGTTTTCAACAGATGTCTGCAACATACAGTTATAGATTTTAACATGTTGTTTATTAATCCCCTAAACTATTTTGAAATTATACTAACTTAATCTAAATAGTTGTACCTTTTTGAAACCTGATTAGAAATAAGTATTATTGAATTACAATAAGACGAGTAAAGAATCTATTTATATATTTTAGCTGATTAGATTATCTTAATATATTATTCAATTATCTGTATTTAAAAACTAAGAGGATAAAAGAAACTGATCCAAATATTATTTGTGAAGGTAGAAAGTTTGTTTGGTTAGATTCACTAACCAAACAAAGAGGTATATTCCCTCATAGCAATAGGGAATGGTTTTTAAGGTTAAGAATTACAAGTTTGGAAGTTATTTTTTTTTTTTTTTATTCTATCACTTGGGTGTCACTCAGAAACATGCAAAAATCATACAAGAAAAACTTTTTGAATTCTGTATCCAAGATGAAACTAAGAATAAACAATATTTACATAAACTCACACATAAAACAAACTCAAAACTAGGAAATGAAATGTTTATCTATAAATGTTAATGGTCTAAATAATAGTAATAAAAGGAGAAGCCTATTCAAGTATATAAACTTAGATAAACCACAAATAGTCTTCTTACAAGAGACACACTTATTAGATAGAGATATAAACAACTTAAATATTAATAATTACACAGTACTAATAAACTCTCAATACAAAACAAAAAAAGAGGAGTAGCCATACTACTTTGCAACTCAACTATAACACCTAAAATGATTACTACTCATCAAGATGCATCAGGTATGTTTTGTCTAGCTTCAATAGAATTAAATAAGAGAATCTATACGTTAGTAAATCTATATTGGATCCCAGGACTAGGATTAAAAACAGTTAAACAGCACTTTGAATAGATAATTCATTTAACTAAGGGTAGCCTGATATTGGCAGGAGACTTCAACTGTATAATGAATGAAAAAGATACAGATTCTAAATCTAAAAGAAGAAAACAACCTATCTCTAAAGCAGTATCAAAATGTATAGATACATCATATTTAAAATATATAAATGAATTTGCAGAACTCACTAATCTTCACATTTTGTTCTCATAGATTTAAAACTAACTCTAGAATTGATAGAATATATGTTACCAATGACCTAATAAAAAAAATTGACAAAGTCAAAATTATAAATTGTCCCTTATCTGATAATAATGCCATAGTCTTTGAGATAGAGCGTACACCATTTAATTCAAATCCCATTACTAGGATACCTTCATGTATCACAAAATTGATAGATTTCAAAGAATTTTATGCAGAAACAATCAAAATCTTTCTAGAAATAAATTACAGAGAAGATATTTTAGAAATATATGTCTGGGATTCATTGAAAGCAGTTATATATGGGAAAATATTATCCTGGTACATAAATAAAAGGAAGTTATGGAATAAAGATATGCTAGACTTACAAAACAAAGCAGATAAATTGAAACTGGAAATACAAATGGTAATACTACTCAAGTTCAAGAACTTACACAAATCAATAAGAAGTGTACAGAAATGTTACATCATAAGATTATGATTAACTTAGAAAAGATAAAAATAAACTCATACTCTCCTAATTCAGCACACCTGAGATACTTAACTAATAGAACAAAAAATAATTAAATCTAAGCAAATAAAAGAAATATTTATTCCTAATACTAACAAAAGAGTTATGGAACTAAATGATATTTTAGAAGCATTCAGACTCCAATTTAACATTGATAATTCCATAAACACTCAAGATACACTTACTAAGGATATAAAAAATACTTAGAAAATAATATTCATATTAAATTAACACAAGAACAAACAGACATTATAAGCAAACCAATCAATATGACAGAATTAAAATCACAAATTAAAAAGCTCAAGGCAAATAAAGCACCTGGCCCAGACAATATGCTACCAGAATTGTATAAATTAATACCCAATCAAGCCATATCCTTATTATTAAAAGTATATGATATAGCCAAGAAAGATTTGAACATAACACCCTCTTGGAAATATTCATTGATATTCCCAATTATCAAACCAGATAAAGATGAGAAGCAGTGTTCCTCATATAGGCCAATATCATTACTCAATATAGACTATAAGATGTTTATGGCTATATACGCAGATAGGATCAAACACTTTCTTCCTTTCTTAATTCACAAAGATCAAATAGGCTTTGTTAAAGGAAGAAATACTTCAGATAATATTAAAAGAATACAAACATTAATAGATTATAGCAAACATAAAGTCCTAGATTTAAATGTAATCTCATTAGATATCAATAAAGCTTTTGATTCGGTTAACTGGAACTTTCTTTCACTAGTTTTAAAAGAATATAACTTTCCTTCTAATTTTAATAATCTTATCCAAATACTATATGAAAAATCTACTGCATATGTTAAACTAGGATCACATAGATCAGGCCCTATAACAATCAAAAAGGGAACTAAACGAGGTTGCCCTTTATCACCATTGTTATTTGCATTACTCATAGAACCCTTTGCAAATCAAATCAGATCAAACAATAACATAAAGGGCATTTGTATTAATAAAATGTTAAACCTTAAAATTCAACTCTTTGCTGATGACATACTATTAACTCTATCAGATGCAAATGAGTCTTTGACTGCTCTATTTAACTCCATGAATAAATTTCAAAATATTTCAGGCTTAAAATTTAATGAAAACAAAACTAAAATTATGCCCCGTAATTGTAAAAAAAAACAATAATATAAACAAAAGATTTTCCAAATATATAGTAACAGAAAGTAAATTATTATATCTGGGAATACATCTACTCAATGAATTAACAGATTCTCTAATATTTAACTATAATAAAATACTAGACAAAATAGAACAAACAATTGGTTACTGGAATAAATATATCTTTTCAACAGCAGACAGATTATATCTTATTAAAATGAACATATTTCCCAAAATATTACATTTAATACAACATTTTTCATTGCCACCTCACAAATATATTATTCAAAGATACAATAAACTCATTTAAAATTTTCTATGCTTTCCAAATAAACCCTGTATAGCCTTAAATAAACATTTACCAGATTGGGAAGATGGTGGAATTAATTTACCGGATATTAGTTGATATATTACCGCATCTGTTATTAAAAACATAACACTGTGGTTAAATAATTCATGCACACCTATATGGAAACAAGCCCATGAGCAGATTTACATAGAAATCAATTATAATCACATACAAGACAACTTAACAGTAATATCATAACCCCTTATATGGATGTTAAAAGATTATTTTTAGGGAAAAGGAATAATATTAATAAATTGCCATCAAACTATATAAGCTCTACACTTTCCGTGTTCAAAACATATATAAACAAAATGCCAAATATTAATTCTTGGATTTTTCTTATTTTCCCTATAGCTTTTACACCAAATATTCTAGATACATTCCAAATATCTAAAATAAATATACTTAAAGAAACATTACTCTTTTGGCATCAACACATAGAGAAAGGGATAATTCTAACAAATGAACAGATCATTTATAACTATAATATAAATAAAGCAATTGGTTGCTTTTACAAAATCTAAGGCATTTTCTTATAAATAAAATAGAACAAATGCAACATTCAGTTAGACAATGCACTCCAAATCTCACTGAATACCTTATTCTTATCACAAAACAGCCTTATCAGGGTACAGGTTATTTGTCTAATATCTATAAAATTGTTAAAAAAACAAAAAACTATCATGAAAAATCATACTGGGATTATTATACTTTAATAAACAACCATCCTACAATTGAAGAAGAAAAAGGTAATATTCTAAAATCTTCCAATTTTTCTACATTATCAAAATACTGGCATTTATTCACTTGGAGATATCTACACAGAAGTTTCTATACACCACATAGGTTAGCCAAAATGTATTCTATTGAAGATCAGTGTTGGAGATGCCATACCAAGATAAAAGCAGATTGGCAGCATGTTTTTTATGAATGCATATGTCTCAATATGTACTGGAAATCCATGAACTATTTTTTTCAGACTGTTTATAATGAAAATTTTCAATTAACAAAATCTTTAATTTTATTCAACTCTCCTATTCCAAACTGTGTACCAAAAAAAGGCACTAAAGTCTTATGGTCACTATTGGCAATTTCATGTAAAATCATAACTATACACTGGAAAAATGAGGCTTCTCCTACGTTCAAGGAATTTGAGAATTTAACAAGAGTTGCTCACATGGAAATATTAACAGTGAAGAACAGAACTAAAAGATCTACTTCTTACTATTTATCTTGGATGAAAGTACTGGAAATACTCAAAAAGATCGAAGAAGATATATCATCTTATGTTTCTAACTTTATATAATATAGAATTTCAATGCTATTTGCATAGACACCAATGTAAATAGTTATATAATGGTTTGAAGTTAGTAATGTTTTAGAATTGTAAATATGTTATATATCTTTATTTCATGTAATGTTTCTTAAGACATCTTATTTGAAATAATAAAAAAAATGTAGTAAAAAAACATGGATTCATCTAAGTGTGTGGGGGGCTACCACCTGATTCATGCATGTATAGACACATCCTGACTCTCCTCATCTGTAAGGTTGGCAAACATGACATCTTGGACCTTTTCTAAATGGGCACTAATAATATCCCAGATGCATGCAAAACACATGTGAGTTCTTAATGCTACATCCATGTTTGTTTCATCTGTTAGACGTCTTCAGAGAGGTCATTGAGGGCATGCATGATGACAATGATATCATCTTGTGGAAATTTTCCAGATCAAGGCATTTGACACAAATCCACACTGAAGTATTCACTCCACACTGTGAGATGTGGACATAAACACCTATATCACCAAGTGGGTAGACCAATAGATCACATACGTGGCATCTAAATATGTTGAAATATGAGAAGTGACCTATATCTTTGGTCCAGTGATCAGTTCTATACATCAGGGCTGTTTGCTAGGCCATTTTCTGTCCATTATTTAAGTTACAGACATCAAGAATGACATACAAATACTGTGTCCAAACAGCTGTCTGGAGGACTATAGACTGTGGGCAATCATTGACTTCAACTGTAATATTAGTGTAATACAGACAGTATCAACACACACTAAAAGTGGATGCTACAGCCATGATAACACATGAGATGGTACCGAAAAATGGGGGGACTTGTTACATTATGAAAACAAGCACAAAACACAAGGATAATGCAGACATCATACTATTTAAGCAGACTGATTGGTATGTGACCTTTGTCCTGGGGTATATAATATGTGGAACATCTACCAGCATGTGGCCACAGTGGTGACTACTCTCTTGTATGTGTCATAGCTACTATGTATGTGCAGGACATCCACATCAAAGGCCATAATACCTCCATAGGGCACAGCCTTCATCACACTAATAACCAAGTACAATGCATGCACCCTTCTTTGTGTACCTCCATACACATCTTCCAGTGATGTGTAACTGAAGTGTTCCACCTTTGCCTCAGTGAGCTGTCACACATCCTGTTGGCCATATCTAAGTATTCTTTTTGTTGCATAAACATTATTGTCTGACGGTGAGGATTCCCCATCAAGGTGTTACACCAGATGCATGTGAGATACCTGTTCCAGTGATGCACACAGTATATACATAGCCATCTGGCTACATTGATGACATGTGTTACATTCATGACAGTGTGGATTGTACCATATCTATATATATATATATATATATATATATATATATATATATATATATATATATATATATATATATGCCATACACAACAGTAAACTACCCTGCATTGATCATAATGTCACATACAGGTATAGCAGTGTCCCTCCTAACACCTCTAGCACATGTTGCAATGTCAGGACGGTGTGTTTGACTACCCACATAGATTGATGACATAGCACAATAGTTGCACATGTTTGTTCATGGAGAACTGTCTATGATCATTTAGAATCACATATGCTGCATCAGAGACATGAGATTACTGGTGGTATTAGTCAGATATTGTCCATGATTGTTTGTTCTTCTTTCACTGTTGCCCATGAGCCTATAACTGCGTCCCACTTGTTGGAAACATCTGCTGACATTACAGTCATATTCAGCCAAATCAATTTGTACAGCTTCACAATATGCATTCAACCCTGATTGTATATAACATACCTGATAGATGTCTTTTCTATTGTTCATGTCAGGATGCTTTTATGACAAAGACATCTTCTCCATTATTACATCACCTTGTCTGACAGCCACATAATATAAATGTTTACTGTGCAGTCCATACTGTACTATGTTGATATGTGATTAGTGTTGCTGCTACAACTGTCTTCCATTTACAAGTCCTTATCTGCTGTACATTATGTTTCGCCTGTCCTTTTTCCCTATGTTCATTCTTACAATTCATATGTGTGTCTCTACTCAATACAAACACTTGCCCAGTTTATTTTACATAGAAGTCCATGTACTCTTATAGATCATTTACATAACCTTTGTACAGATATACTGGGATTCCACAATACTCTGCACTGTATACACTAACCTGTACTGTGTTTGGACTACACATTACTGTATAATAAATGGTGGTAATCACTGTGGCAGTCTGTGGAACCCTACTAAGCTAAACAAGTGTGCTATCTGTGTTGGGTTACATGGTTTCCTGGCCAGCAACATTGTTCCCAGCAACTAAGCAGTGCTTGTTTGCATTTAAATGTGGCACTCAGGATGAATATGTAGATAACACAGTTGCTCACCACAAAAACATACAAACACTGTGTAAGCTTCACAAGAAGCCTACACGGAGTTTATTGAACCCCACTGACAAAGTTACCAACTCTGTTGCTTATAATCTGGTGACATTTATTACAGGATCTATTGGTTTAACATTTAAAAATGCATTTATATGTTTAGTTAAATGAAATATATTGTCTTTCATTATAAATCTAATGCAGTAAAACTTACCATTTATATTCCTTATCATGAAA
The DNA here is from genome assembly GCF_019279795.1 of Protopterus annectens. Lineage (NCBI taxonomy): Eukaryota > Metazoa > Chordata > Ceratodontiformes > Protopteridae > Protopterus > Protopterus annectens. Next base: position 791,750,846 of record NC_056730.1, read on the forward strand.
AAATAGCTTAAAATATAAATACATACTTACATATGTTTTGACGCATAAATTTTAATACAAACCTTTTACTTAAAGAGGAAATCTATTGTTTCAGAAAATAAAAGTCCTATAATCAGAGAGTAAACATCACTTGTTTTTAAGATTTTTAATTCTAGAAGCAGTTTTCCAGGAATTCAGCTCACTCTATGTCTTGAGGGATATACTGTTCCAATCCATTTCTTCAATATTATTAAGGATTTAATTTTTGTTAACAAAAGTGGATGTCTCCTCTGGTGTGTCAAACATTTTAGTTCCTTCAGAAAGAAATAATTTGATATTTTCAAGAAACAGCAAAGTGGCTTTAATATTGTTCTTTTTAAATTCATAAGCAGGATTTTCTTTTACTCATCACTTTACTGGTATAATCATTGTCAAATCTGACTACATGTTCACCTATTTTAATAGGTAGGCTGGACCATGCTGTTTTTAATATTTGATATTTTTCTAAGCTGGATATAAACTTACTATAATTGAGCATGGTGAGTCTTCCTTCCTCGAAGGTGCTCTCAGGGACCTGTGTGCCTTTTCAATTTCAAAAGATAAAGTTTCAGATGTATGTAATGTTTTATGTAACCCAGTTGCTAAGAAGTTTATTATATTGTTTCCCTCATACTTTTCAAGTATGCCATAAATTCTAATGTTATTTCATCTCAGTCTATTTTCTAAATCATCAACTTTATGCACCACTTATATTGTTTTAAATGAAATACAATCTAAGACTCACCTTCAGTTATTCTCCCTTTATGATTATTTAAAGCTTATTCCATACTGTTGATTAGTGCACTTTGTTGTTTCATAAGACCTTGTAAATCCTCTATCTTCTTTCTGGACTCTTCTTTGAACCTTTCTATTTCTGTATCTGGTTTATCTAGTTTAAGTAATACATCCTGCATACTATATATTTATATTAGTGACTAGATGCCCTTTTAAACACAAGAATCCTGACTACAATTTCTTGAGTGGTTTATGTTGAAGTATTTTCTTTCTTAACCAAGCAGTTGAAATTCTGAAAGGAAAATTACAGCTTTTGAAGAACTTGAAGATATACATCTTTTCTTTATTGTGAATAAAATTAGCTAACAAGTATCTCCAAATTTTAATTCTTTGATTATATTTTCTGTCAGAGAAATGTTTTTAGTCACTGGATTTTCACTACTTGCTGCTATCAGTTAGCCATCTTGACCACACCCCAATATTGACAATTTCGAAATATTGCTCTTACAAACGTCAGAAGTTGACAAAATAACAGGTTTTGCATTAATTAAATTTTTGAAGGGTATGAAGTCTGAAACTAATATGTATGTCATTATTTTCTGACTTTAATTCTCAATGATTTGCAAATGATTCTGCCAGAAAATACAATTTTAATGAGGAACATGTAAAAAGTACGAGACAACAATCTGGACATTCTGAAAATCTGGACAGTTGAGAGGTATGGTGAGGAGTAATCAGTATGTAAACATCTATGATGTGTAGATCGTCATAGCACTATACTTTTACTTATCTTCATTTTACAGTAAAATAAAAACCTACCATTTTAGAAAATCATTTTTTTTTCAAATGAAATGTGAAGTGCTGCAAGCTCACCTGTAGGAAGCTATCTGACATATTCCCTTTGTTGGTTTTCTTGTGACAATGTAATAGAATAATGTGTATTACACATTTTGCATACATGCTGGTTGGAGCATACAGCGTACAGAGCATATCACACTATTATCATGTCATATGAAGGGCTACTGATGTGATAGCATAATGTGTACACAAATGAGATAGCATTCATAGGTGAACAATGCCAATATCAGTACTTTTATGACACCTCTCACAGTATCTAAAGTACAAATGTGATGTAAATAAACACTAGCTCACATGAACAGAAAATGAGCAAAATGCAGTTTAGAAGCTCTGGGAACTCTACTACCCACTCTTCTGTATTAGCGTAGCAAAAATTACATTCTCTGTCTGTCACCTAGGCTATATCTTATATATAACTATTCTTGAAATCAAAGAACTATGGACATGTTATTGAGCCTCAGTTCTGTACACTTCTTTCAAATTCCATGTTGTACTCTCAACAAAATGGAAAACTTGATTACTATAAGTGACATGCAAAGTAAACTATACTGTTTTCAGTTTTCACAGGAAAGCACAACCTCATCAGCAGAGGAAAATAGTGAATCAAATCTCGTCACTCACCTAACCTACCCCAATTCCTACCCACCCCTCCTACTGTACATATAAATGATCCCATCCTTACCCCTACACTTCCTACCTATCCCTGCATCACAACTGTTAGAACATGGCCCAGTCACCATTGCCCTACAGTTACCATCACTGACTCTTTTACTTAAAGTGCAGTTCCTAGCTTGCCCTTTTAAAATTTATACTGTTGTAACAAGAACTACTCTTGCCCAGTAACATTTTACTCTGCAAACTAATATCTTCAGCAAAATCTAACTTACATATTATAAAAATGGCTCTGACTCAAACCTTATTAGTGTGCCTCCTCAGCATCTTTGCACTCTCTACCACCAGCCATTCCTCCCAAGTAAATCTGATTAATAGTCCTACAAACCCAAACTCACTACACGAACATTTGCCAACTCTAACAATCACCTCAGCAACTGCACTATACCAGCAAACTTTCTTACATTTTTTTTCATTTACAGGTATCTTAACACTAAGTATGTTACCATATGAAACAGTAAAACTAAAGCACAAATGCATTTGGCTCCATACTTTCCTTCATACAATTTCCACCCAAAAATCAGTGGAAACATTCACCCAAACCCTGGTCCCCACAACAGCAATAAGCTTACACTAACAGCACAGTATTAAATAAACCGTTCTCTTTTCCTCCTTTGTCCACCAATTCCAGCCTTATCTTCCTAAATGTCATTTTTAGATGTATATGCAATAAAATCCAAGACATACATGCTTGTACTACCACAAATTTCCCAGATGTAATCACAGCTATGGAAATGTGGCTGATAAAAGACGTAAATGACAATGAAATTACCCCACCTGGTTTCAACATAATTAGGCTTGGCAGGAAAAAAAGCAGCAGGTAGCATACCTATCATGTACAATCATTTCCTAAATATAACATCACACTCCTAAGATCTACCATAGTTTAATAATGTGGAACTCCTCATACCACATCTCAAAATTAATAATAGGAATATGTTTGTTTAGCAGCCATATATATCCCACCAAATAAAAACATTACCACTGTGAAAAATATCCTAAATTGGATAATTCACCATATACAACATGAGACAAGAATACTAAGAGATCTAGGGTTAGACTGTCAAATTATTAATAGCAATACCCAATCTGATTTTGTAAGCCTGTATGGCTTTACACAGTTACTTGCATCAGTTACTAGAGGCCACAAAAGTACTGGTAAGCAATCGACCTTAGACTGGATTCTTACTAACAGAGCCAACAAAATTAGGGTAGTTGGTAGCCTTCAAGACAGCTTGAGTGACCATCAACCTACTTTTGCCCTTAGAAATTACACTATTCACAATAAACATTTAATTTGCAACCAAGTTTCTGACTCAGAAAATTTTGACCAACCCATTTTTATCAAATCTTTAAGAGTATATAATGGGGAAGTACTAATATCAATGCCCTTAGACTCTGCTGTCTCACACTTCAATGAGATATTTCTAAAAACTCTCAATATCCTTGTCCCAGTATTTACTAAAAGGGTTAAATCCAATCCTGCACCACGGCTAACTAAAGAAACTAAGAAACTGATACTATAGCATGATGAAGCCTAGTAAGAATGACTCCAAAATAGAACACAAAATACATTTCAACTTTTCATGCAACTAAAGAATAGGACAAAATACCAAGTAAAATATGACAAGCAAACATGTTATAACATCCTCCAAAATAAACATCAAAATAACCCAAAACTCTTCTGGACATCCATAAACAAACTTTTACATCTAGGCCAAATTACCACCCCAACCCTTACATCCAACAATAATATTGATTCAATTCCCACACAGTGTAACAACTATTTTATACAGACCATATTTCCACTTACAAACATTATTACTTCAACTACCCTCTCAGTGCCAGAAAATATCCTCACTTATTTGACTTCTGCCCAGTACCTGCCTCCACTATTGAAAATCTCCTACATAAGCTAAGACCAACCACACTAGCTGCTGACCAAATCCCCTCATATTACTTAAAATGGCTGGAGATGTAATTGCTTTTCCAATCTCTATATTGATAAATAGATCTATATCTGAAAAAGACATCCCTTCCATCTGGAAAAAAATCCATTATTATACCTTTACACAAAGGTGGTACATCTACAGAGTTTAATAACTACAGACCCATTGCAATTCTCTCTTACCTATCAAAAATACTTGAAAGATTATTCATGTATACCTTCTATATCACCAGATTTGAAATAATCTGCTCTCTGAAACACAGCATGATTTTAGACTACACGACAGCACAACTGCATCCCTCTTTCACTTCACCAACACTATAAACCGGCATAGGAACAATGGTAACCTAGTGTCAACTATGTTCCCAGACTTAGCCAAAGCTTTTGACACTGTATCACGCAACCATTTACTTGCTGAACTCTCATCTAAAGGTCTCTCTCTGTCTTCCTTTAAATGGTTTCTTAGTTATCTACCTGGAAGGCAACAAGCAGTCAAATGGCAACAGGACCCCTTTTTCTCTCTTCCAGTTACCATAGGTTTTCCTCAGAGCTCTATACTAGGACTTTTTCTTTTTAATATTTTTATAAACATGCTTCACAATGCTATACACCAAGCAAATATAGTACAATATGCAGATGATTTGACTTAAATATATACACCCCCCACAATATCCAGACTACAAGAATTCATGCACATTTCTTTCTCTTCAATTAAAAACTGGCTGAAAAATTCAAATCTACTCCCTAATGCAAATAAAACAAAACTGACACTCTTCACCTCAAAATATTATCTCCATCAAAAAATGTTTTCTTGGTTACATCAGTAAATAATACTAAAATTGAGGTAGTACCACTGACTAAATTACTGGGCATTATTATAGATGATAATCTTAAATCCGATTAACATACTCTTCAAACAGTTAAAAAGTCCAGCCAGAAACTTGTCTCCTTTTACAGGGTAAAACAGTACCTTACAGACCCAGCAAGAAAACCCCCATTCTCATCCTATTTGCTTGCAATCCTTTTATATGCCTCATCTATCCTTACAAACCTAAGTGCTACAATAAAATCTAAACTCGCCCTTGTTATAACAAAATAGCTAAATTTACTACCAACACTGCACACTGAGCTCACCACTACCAAGGCTGATTTGATGATAGGAGGTACTGCCAGCCATGCCTTGAGAAGTAGGGCAGTTGATTTGTAACATATGCCAGCACAGCTAGCTGGATTTTTGTAAATAATTATATGTCCTTTGTATATCAAACTGATTTGTACAGATGCTTCTGCTGAAAATGTATTTGTGAGGTTTGCTTGTGTTAAAATGTATCAGCAGTTTTCTCTGCTGGAAGAAAAAGAAATGTACATATATTATTGTAAGTGAAGTAAATGTATACGTTGTAACATAATGCACTGGGATGGATGAGGTTAATCCATCTGACATTGAAAAAAATATTCTTGAAATTAAACTACTGTATGGGTTAAGCCATAAAAATATTATCTCACAGTTTTGAAGGAAGCCAGAGATGTAATGCTGGTACTAGAGGATAGGTTGTAGCTCCTGTATGAAGAGAGGAATGGTTTTATAGTTTTATGACTTCCAGCATCTGCACCACATCTGAGCAATGCTCTATCTGTGAGTATGGTAACATGTAGGTGCTAAACCCTTACAGCTTCAGGCAGTGGGACATGCATGGGAACTAGATGTCAGATGACTGGATGTATGTGATGTCATTCTGTACTGAAATAATGTTTTAATATTAAAAGAAACTGATGTCTCAGGGACATTCTGTATTCTGTCTTGGATCTGACAACAAGGACCACTCCCCCACCTTGCTTTGCTCTATTCAGTAAGCAGGAATAGTAATTATTTTGGTCAATCAGGAATAGATAGTGACACTAGCTAAATTCTGTTTTTTCTATTACTGTGTGAGACTTTCCATCTGTGTTATTTTTAATATTCCCTGTTCTGAAACTCTGGTGTTTACTGTAAATAAATATTTAGTATTCTCATGTTCTTTTATTATTTATTATTAAATATATTTAACCTGCTCATTGTGGCCAGTTCATTTAGAAAAATATTTAAGTTCTGAAAGTATTTGCACATATTTATTTGGTGATAACTGTGTCCAGTCCTGAATGCCTGGTTGGTTTGTCAGCATTACCTTTTGTATTGAGTTTACTCAGTATAATTTGATACCCTTTAAGAGCCTTATAGTAACTAACTGGAGCAAGTGAAACTACCTTATAGTCTGGACAGAAGGTGGCATAACTAGTAAATCTGTGATAGCCTTTCCCAGGTGTGTATGTGTGCGTGAAAATCAAATCTCAAGAGTGTGTGTGCCAGATACTTGGATCAGGGACATGAAGCATTGGTCTCACAAAGAAGGTGCTGGAGGACTTGGCTTGGACACCTGGTTGATGACCTAATGCTACAGCTGTGCCATTGGGGAGTCTTACTGGTGACCTGGGGAGGAAGACAAATATAGAGAAACCCAGACACCAGGTTGTGTTCCCTGTGTGCTGTTAAAGGAAATTGTGCTTGATGCAGAGAGGTCTGCATCTGGAAATACTAAGTGCATCCATTTGTATTCCTAGTGAACATACCTCTCCAGTGTCAGTGGTGAGGATTCAGACTCCTTGATTACTGGCCCAGAGTGGGGATGTCACACCTTAAAGCAGCTAAATTGTCTAGAATTTAACTACCATATAACATACTCTCAGTTAGTTATGGCATACAAATTGATATATTTTCTTGAACAAAGTCCCGCATTAAAAATATATTATTGCCTTACACCCACCAAGGGACCTCCATTCTGGTGATAAATTTTGCTAAGGCAAATAATTCATCAGGGAATCATTATACTCCTGTTACATATCCAGGCTCAGGACCACCATCACCACACAAGTTAAAATGATTAACCAACTTCTGAGCTATAAAATTCATGTTCATAACCAGGTTAATATCTCTAGGGAAAGCATAAACTTCTTTGTTTATCCCAAACTTTTGCCCTCCTCTACTTGAATCTTTGCACCCCTAACAATTTTCTCTCCTGCATTTGAATTAATACACCCCTTTTCACCCGCTCTTAAACAACACTTCTCATCCTACTCTTTTTCAAACAGGCGCCATCCACCTCTCTACCCCTTTCATGTATCTCCTTTATACCTAAATTATAAACCTTGTAGATGACACTAATTTGGAACAGGCAGCCTAAATAGAAACAACCCTATACCATCCTCTCTGTCTTATGCTATTATCACTATCCTCTTATATAATACTAATATCTTCCATCCCCTCCTGCATTATCACTTACTTCAAAATATTTACTGAATCCTTTACAAACCTATATAATACTAAAATCTCCCTTCCTACACAATCTTATAACTCAGTTCATTACCTACCTTAAACTCCTTGCAAACCTTTCTTTACTGAAATGAAGGAACACTAAGTTTGCAATAATGTTTACCTTCTGCAGTAACAATCCATGCAAGATTTTACAGTTAGAAGAACTGTACAGATTTATAATTGTTTATATAAACATGTTAATGTATAAACCTCTCTGGTAATTATTTTTGTTTCATGAGAAATGTCGCTTGTTTTTCTGAGAACTGCTTGAAATTCACTTGCTGATATAAATGTACTGTGGTGGATGTTTTCTCCCCGGGCCTCTGTTGAAAATGGAATTTACCCAGTTGGATTTTCTTGGTCAACAAAGACAAATAAATAAATGAATAAATAAATAATTAGTCTGCTTATTTACTGCAGTGGCTGCCCCACCACACTCACACACTGTTCCTCCCATCTCTATAGGAATCCCATGCTCATTTAAAATCCTTAGCAGTCTTAGTTTCTGTTACTACCCATTCTCGTGACTTGAGTGCCTTACACACAAGTACTATGAAAAGCTTTTTGTCATGTTTAAACAGGTTCATCTTGATCTGGTTACTGTGAGCTTCTTACATGCTCTAGACTTCCTTTCCAGTGTTTTGCTTCTGCTCTGTCATCTTAATGCTTTGCATACCAGCATAGTTCATAGTTCTCAAATTAATCAGGCCAAACCTCATCAGAATTATGAGAAAATCTAGAAATAATCAAGGATAATCAGCAGCACTTTTTAAAATGTCAGTATTATTAATATGAGATGCTTTCAGAATAGCACAGTGTGAATTACAATGCATTTTCTGCATTAAAAGTAGCATGCACCTCTAATTATTGTCATTATTTACTTAAGTGTAATTTACCACCTTTTCTCCTGAGGACAAGAGATTAAGAGAAACAGAACAAAATTGGTTTCAAAATCTGGGACATCCCTGAAAATCAGGGACAATTGAGAAGTATGCTTCTGTTTTTTTTTTTTTTTTTGGGGGGTGGGGGGGACCAGAGCTATTGGATCTCTTATCTGGTCCTTGTATGTGTTAACCTCTGTTCTCTGCAAAAATGTAATCATGTCTTTTGTGTTTTCGGGTATATAATGAACTCATTTTCAGTATAAATCCTCCAAAAAATGCAAAAGGTACCCCCCAGGGTGGCAGGATAAATGTTGATAAAAGAGCAGTATCATCTTCTTATACCTGGATTCCATTTCTAGATATATATCCCATCTCTTGATTATGTTTTACGTTTTATGCCATTACTCCGTTGTCATGTCTGATGATTTAGGTTTTCTACAAGAAGAAGTCTCAGGTTTTTTTCCTGCTCTGGATTTTTACATAGACTACTCCAGTGGCATATTTAGCTCCTAGACTGTTACACCCTAGGTAGGGAAGAAACTTCAACCATTTACACCATGACTACAGTATTCTGGAGCAATATCACTCCATTGTCTTTCATCAGCTTTTTTAGTCCTGGTGTCATCTACAAAAATAATTACAAAGTATCACTGCCATGCATGATTATAACACACTGAGTATGGTTAGATAAAGTGCTTCCTAGAGACACCAACTGGCACTTTTTTACCCCTCTGCCTCCTGACAATTAGCCCACTTGTGACATAGGTTCATAGGTTCATACCAGGCTATCTGCCCTAGGGCATTTATAAGCCTAGCCAGAGTATGTTTGGCTTTCGCCACCCATTTTAAATTAATTTTGCTATGCCCTTTTTCGAGGTTAGTATACTGTGCCTCTGTCTAACAGTGACACAGAAGTGATACCTGGGGTAAACCTACGATCTCCCATCCACTCATCAAGATTCCTCTTGAAGAGAGTCAATGATGGACTCTGCCTAACCTGGACTGGGATTTTATTCCAAAGTGAAGGGAGCCTCTGGGTTATGAATCTGTCCATCCAGCATGTCCTATTTATTTCAGTGCTGAGGTTCTAGTCTCTCGAGTGTGTAGCTTGATGGGATTTGGATTTTTTGAGGTGCAGCATGTCCCTTAATTCCGGGTTGGACATGGCTTTATACGTCAGGCACAAATCGCCTCTGAGCAGGCGGTATGCCACTGAGTAGAGCTGGAGTTTCTTTAACCGGGCAGCATATGGCATCTGTTTGAGCCCTTTGAGCCTCTTGGTGAGGTACTTTTGGGATCTTTCCAGTTGCTGCAGGTGTTTGGTAAGGTATATCCCAAAAGGGGCATTGTACTCGATTATGGGCCTGATGAGGGATGAGTAAAGAGGCACGATGACCTCCCCTAATCTAGATGTGAATCCCTTCATGATTAGGTGGGCTATATAAAATGTTTTTCTAACCACTTTGGCCACGTGGTTGTCAAATGAGTGATTGCTATCAACTTGGGTCCCCAGGTCCCTAATTACATCTTCTGTACTTAATGGATTACACACTTTTTGGTGTTTCGCTTGAGCCCATGGCTCTGGCACCAGTTGTCTGTTTCTATGAGGCCCTTTTGGAGGATGCTTGTGTTGGCTGGAGAGTCGATTATGGTGCCCAGTTTGCAGTCATCTGCGAACTTGGTCAGCCACAGTCCTTCTGTGTTGGCCTGTACCTCTGAGAAATATATACCAAACAAGAGAGGTTCCAAGACTGAGCCTTGTGGGGCACCACTTGTAACTGTTTTGGAGTCTGACATGGCTCCAGCAATTCTTACCATGTGGGTTCTGTCCTTGAGCCAGTTTGCAACCCATCTAGTGACATAGGGGTTTATATTTAAGCTGGTGAGCTTATCTATAATGCCTGAGTGGGGTATTGTATCGAAGGCTTTTGCGAGGTCCAGCTAGGCTGTGTGGACCACCTTCCCTTCGTTAATGGCCTTGGTGACTGTTTCAAAGAAGTCGACCAGGTTTAAGAGGCAGGATCTGCCCTTAACAAAGCCGAACTGAGTAGGATCCAGTGTCTGTAGGTCCCCAATATCTTTATTTATGAGGTCCATGATGAGCCTTTCCATAGCTTTGCAGACCAAGCTAGTCAGGCTTATGGGGCGATAGTTTCCAGGGTCCGTTGAGGCACCACCTTTGTGGAGAGGGACCACTGTTGCTGTATGCTACTCTTTGGGTACATATCCTGTAGTAAGGCTGAGATTGAACAGTAGTTTTATGTTTGGGTTTAGCTCTTCTTGGAGTTCATGTAGGACGCAGCCCGGGACACCGTCTGGTCCCATTGATGCTGTGTTTTTTGCTTTGGAGAGGACAGCACTTACCTGAGCATCTGAGATGTCAGGGGGGCAGCACTCTGCTGGGATAAATATTTGCCCTTTTGGTGGGGGGGGGGTTTGCGCTGAACCTGTCAGCTAGGATGTTGGCAATGTCTGTGGGTTTGGTGTATTTTTTGTCATTTTGGACTAATTCTGAGCATATCTGGGAATTCCCACCCAGGTTACTAACATAACTAAAGAAAGCCTTGTGATTATCCTTAGTGTCATGTGCAATTTTTCTCTCAAAGCTGGCCTTAGACGATTTTATGAGTGCCCTTAGTAGCTTCCTCCTTCTATTGTATAGTTTGTTTATGGCTGGGGTCCACCAGCCAGGACGTCTGCCTTTGGAGGATTGGGTCTTGGTTTTATTTGGGATTGCATGATCCATGCATTCCTGAAGGTGTTCATAGAATGCATTTATAAAGGATTCTGCAGTCTGGGCCGTATTTTCCACAGGCCCGGGGGCTTTGAAGGATTCCACCTTGGTTTTGAGGAGTGTGAAATTTGCTTTAGATAAGTTTTTCACTGTGGTTTTCTGGGCAGGGGGTGGGGTCGGGATGTAAATATCCATTGAGATCAGTTTATGGTCTGATCTTACCAGTGAGGGATACACTTCTGGTCTGGAGCATAGAGTCCCTATGTTGGTGATGATCAGGTCCAGTATGTTTTCCCCTCTTGTGGGAGTGGTAACAAGTTGTTCCATAGCATTTGAGTTTATGAATTCTAGGAACCTTTGGGCTAGGGTGTTGGAGCTCGAGTAATTCTCCCAGTCTATGTTTGGGTAGTTGAAGTCGCCCAATATAATGGTGTTTGGAGAGACTTTCATATTTTCCAGTGTTCTCAGGAAGGCCGAGTGGGGTTCCTGGGTTTGGGTGGGTGGTCAGTAGCAGGCTATAAACTGGAAGTCAGTTTTACCCACTGTTAGTTGCACATGGATAGTCTCTGAAGCTTCATGCTTTGCCACCAACCTGGAGGTGTGGGCATCTTTGATGAATATCGATACTCCCCCTCCTTTTGTGGTTCAGTCCAAGTTTTGGGGCCGAAAAGCATGGTATGAGGTATAACCTGGTAGTGCTGGAGTGCTTTCGGGAGCCCTGACCAGGTTTCTGTTACTGCACAGATATCAATGTTCTCCATGCTAAGGAGAGTTTCATCCATTAATTTCTCATGGGGATGATAGTCATTACCAGTCCATTTGTTCATCTACAAAGTGATAGTCAATCATGTGGACATCATCCAAATAGGCATTTAGGCATTAAGGTCTCCTTTAACTCACAGAAACTCCTAGAGTCTCCTCAGCAGCTTCCAGGGATGCTAGGCTAGTGCTGCATTTTTTTTTTGGTGGGGGGGCATGCACCTTTCCCAATGTGACTGCTCCCTCTCCTGTGGGTCTTTGTCACAACAACATATCCATCTGGTCTGGGCTCTGCTGGCTGCACCATTCATATTTTCCACTGTGTGTTACCCAAGTTGCAAGGCAAGCACACTCCCTTCTCCAAAGATGCATTAGCCATATTCCACTTACTCTCATCGTCCCTTCTCATCAATCCCGCACGCTTTATCACTAATCAAACACATGTCAGTTTGCAGTTTCTTACCATCTGATAATTTCCTGCTGATATCCCTTCAGTTACTTTGTTAAACACTGATACAAATATTCCTTTAGCATTCTTTGCCCATTGTTTAGTCTTCTTATACTTTCTCAGTCCTTTTTTTTCTTTCTCTCTATTTTTTTTCCCAGGGATTCTTTAAGAAGTATATGCACACCACAACAAGGTTTAAAGAATGAGTAGCATTGCTCATCGAATATGCAAGATGATAAGCACCCCTGCATGTCAAATAGCACTTGTTCTGGTCCAACACACCAGCAAGTGTACACGTTGAAGAGCAAAGAGCAGCTGGGCTTTAGCATATAGTATAAACAGTGTATGTAAATAAGCCTAATCTTAGTAATTGAGTATGCATGAATGGTACAGTACTAGTGTGAATACATAAATAAGAGGCAAAGTGAGATTAACAATATACCAGTTGTTATGAATAAATAGATTCATGTACAAACACCCCTTATCATAATTAGGAAGAAGTGCAGAAATAATCAGGGCCACTCAGGGACACATTAACATGACTTTAAAACTGAAATGTTGACAGAAGAACATACATGTGAATTTATCATACATTTGTTCAATATGAAAAGAAGGCTATTCCTGTGATTATTGTCACTAAACTCTAGTAAGTATGATTCAGCCATCTTTTCCACAAAGTCACCACATTTATGACAAGGACAGAGCTGCAATGTAACAATAGGGTTGCCACATTTTCAAATGGCTAAAGTGGGACATTTTCGGGACAAACATCATATTTTACAGGCTGACACATACCCACGGTCAGTACAAAGGATAGAACTTAACTTTTTGCCTAAATAATAGCATTTTAGTTGCTTATTCTGTTTCTTATAACATTTAGGTATTTTAGATACAGAATAACTGTTTTATGCAACAAATACATAAAATATAGGACATAATTATGTCCTACAATCTCAGGACATTTGCCATTTTTAATATTTTTTGTCAGGACACAACTGCCCAAAGAGGGACTGTCCCTTGCAAAGTGGGACAGGTGGTAACCCTATGTAACAATCTGAGGAAATTCATAAATAACAGGCAAAGCTGAGAGGTCAGATAACAGTTGATAAGGAAAGCTGATACAGTAGGAGACACTGAATAAACTGCAGGTAATACACAGTTAGTGAACTTCACTGGTATTGTTATACATATTGTGAAATTAAAGGCAGCCATTTGCACAGAAATAAATTGATGTTTAAACACACATACAGGTTAAACAACTTTAATGATTTCTTTGTCTTATATGTATTAAAGAAACAAAAATGAACGTGTAACGGCAGCATACACACATGTAGATATGTGGACATATTGAGATGATTAATGCAGGCCTTCCAACACTCATTGCGGAAACAGTCAGTTGAGGCAGGAACCTGAATATCGTGAATGGCAGAAGTAAGACTGTTAATACATCCCATAACTACATCTTGCTCATTGGGTGCTATTTTACTCCAATCTATGATCTCATTTCTACTGAAACTTGCTTCTCCTCATTATCTAAAGGTATATATTCTTGTATCACATGTTAATGTTAATGTAACATCTAAAGAATTGTATTGTCCATCTTTGTACTATTGCTGATTGTGAAAGCTACTGGAATTTCCTTGCGTTATTGTTAACAATTTTTTACAATGTTTGTATTTCTTACTGCTGGAGTTTTTCTCCCCAGACCTCCACTGAAAAAGGACCTGTGTCCAGTCAGATTTCCCTGGTAAACAAATCTAAAATAAATAAATAATAAATAATGTAGTTATTCAGTACAATACTGAAGGACTTGCTACATATGGAGCACTGTCATTTTGAAAAGCATATAAATAGAAAACTATGCTGTAATGCATAGCAACATACAAATGATGGGAGATGTATGTAGTCATAAAATGAGGAAACAGTCATGTGATACAGCTATCTATATACATATACATATGTATATATATATATATATATATATATATATTTATTTTTATTTTTTTTATATATACATATACATATGCATGTGTGTATGTCTGTAGGTATCATACCTCTCAACCTGAAAACATCAAAAATCTGGACAAATGCCCATGAAAAATAGGTACAAATCAGTATGCTAATTAACATAAATTTTGTATACATCGTTATGTAACCCCACCCACTCCAATGGAATTATGGGATACCAACTTCCAAATGCAAACTGAAGAACAGACAACCAACATATGCCCCTAGACCCCCCCTGCAGCCATTCCAATGTCCCATTACTTGGCTATTTCACCCCATTTACCATAAACACTGTAATATGCATACTGCTTTCTTCTACAATGATTATTTGGATTTCATTTAAAACTTTTATTTCACATTTTATAGCACAAACACTAATAGACATCTGTTAAACAAAGCAATGCAGTCTCCAAATGAAAATAGACTTAGCATTAAAACTTCTCTGCCCTTGAAACTCACATTCATTGAAACAGCTTTGAAACACACATTCAAAGAAAATGCATCTGGCCAGTGGTGGATAAAGATTACCTTTGGGCTGTTTTCAAATCGTAGGCCCCTTGCACATGAAACATACATGTGTTCTTTGATACACCTTATTGACTGTATTACATTATATTCCTTGCATAATACAGCACACTTGCTAGAGCATGTTTTAAATTTATTGTTTTGGACATTTTTCCAGTAAGCAATGAAACAAAATGCATGAACTAATAATGACAAAATTACCCAGTTCAGAATATTTCCATCATAAAAGTTTATTCAAACTTCTATAATCCACCAGTATCCATAAATATGCACAATCCCTGCAGATGTAAAAGTCGTCTAAATAATTCCACATTAAAGAGATCTGTAACTAATGAAGAGATTGCTGCTAGCAAACACTTTATATTTCATTGTTTCATCTACAAGTAAAGTGCCTGCTCTCCTTGAAGAATAAATTGCCTATGTTACATTAAAAAAATGATAAGCTAGTAATATTTCAGTAGGGAATGTATGGCAAACTGATAAATGTTAATATTAAATATCTCTGCCAAAAGAGGACATTCTCAGGATTGCAGCATTCACCCCCTTTAAAAGTACAACACAGGACAGTATCAACAATTCATCCAAATACTGTGGGACTATAACCCACAGTCTTCTGTAGCAAAATCAAGTATACTACCTGTTGTGCTACTAACAATGCAAGTAGACGTTCAAAAGCAGCACTAAACTTCTCTTTGCCTGAAGAACTGTGCAGCACAAGAAATCAGGAAAAAAAGCCAAAATGTATTTGGGGGGGCAAAGGCCCAAAACCGGGGATGCATTTTAAATGATGCTTGTATAATCTTAGAAAGTTGCTAGAATAAAAAGTTGTCTTATCATGAGTTTCTTGAAAGATAGGAAGACTGAAACTTAAATGGCTATCATTATTTAGTGAATTCAGTTCTCACTGATTTGCCAGAAAAACACAAATTTTATTTTTATTTAACATTTGCTTACTAGGAAAGTCTGACATGGAACAAAGCCAATTTTCAACATAGGCTCCAGACATATGTCTTTGTGTCATGGGAGGAATCCAGAGCAATCACAGAAATGGCCAGTAGTGACATCCAAAACTCTTTAATGTAGCAATTCCAAAAAGCTATAGCAAGCTATAGCAAAAACAGTCAAACCGGTTTCAGCATCAATATGCCTTCCTCAGTGAATATCTTGCAGTGCACACCTGCTTAATTCAAGTGCTCACATCAGAATTGTGTGCAGTATCGACCACGGTAATTGAAATGCAGAGTTTTTATTTTACTTGTCCTCCTTCTTACTTGGAGCAACTGGGGAAATGCATGCATGGCTTGCATGTTACTTTAATGCTCCTGGCAGGCCAGAAACATGATTCAGTGAATCCCTTGAGCCTTCAGTCAATTCTAACAGACTGTTCACAGAGCTGATGTCATCATGCATGGCTCTGTACTTAAGCCGGGAAAAAAAAATGTTAAAAAAGCCAGAAAATTCGGAAATCAAGGGATGCCATTTGGGAATCGTGGCACCAAATTATTTCGATCTCAAAACTGGTAAAAACCAAGAAATTTGGTATGGTTAAGAGGTATGGTAGATATATATATATATATATATATATATATATATATATATATATATATATATATATATATATATATGCATGCAAGTTCTTCAAGACAGAAGTCATGTAGAGTCACTTCCTTATCATCTGGGTTATGAGTGCAGGAATGTCAATGGATATGATCTAAATATGTGTAATTGGAAAACCATACTTGGATACTTAGCCCATAGAAGACATAAGTCAAAAACAATTTATATGCTATCAGTATTGTGTAATGACATATGACTATATGGGAATTGTTTCACTTGTCATTTCAAAGTGATTTGAGTGTAAGCATTTTTTGCAGTGTAATTGTCATATTATGTGTGTAGTTCCTGCTGCAGTATGTCAAAGTACACATTTTACTGCAGTATAGTATCATGTTATGAATCATTTCTACTTGTCTACCCTTTAATCCCCTCTTGCTAACCAAACTTTAGTTTAGCAGATTTTGAAAGGGGAGTTACATATTTGCCCACCTAGGAAATAGATGGCTATACTTTGTGATCTCAACTTTGAAAAACTTACTTTGTCTCCTTTTGAACTTACTCATCAGGCTGATGTGAGGTTGGTAACATGGAAGACTGTTTTACACATTGAGCTGACACCTGCCTGCAGTGTGTCTGAGTTACACTACTTATGACGAGTCAACCCTACCTCATTTTTTTCACAAAGACAGTTTTTTTAATAATAGTTCTTTTATACCTAATATGGTCTCAGAGTTTACATTAAGCCAGATTATTCATCTCTCTGTCTTCTTTCCTGATGCCATGTATGGGGGAGAAAGTATTTTTCTCAGTTGGTGTGTCCACAGGCAGTCCAAAGCATTATTCAGAAAAAAATAACACTTTAGGAAAGCTTATCAGCTTTTGTCTCATATGAAGGCAAGTAAAAAGGACAACTGGTGTCAAATTAGACTGTTTCTAGATGACTGTCTTATTCTATTATGTTTTGTTATACTCAACATAATAAGACACATCCAGACAGAGTTACGATCCATTGGACAAGGGATTTGGCTACTTCAGTTGTTTCTGGAAATGGATAGACCCTAGATGTTTTAAAGAGGTAGCAATTTGGCCCTGTTAATCTACTTTCACAAAGCACTACAGACTTGATTCCTTTTCCATGTCCTGAACAAGCTTTGCTATGACCATTCTCCAGGGGCTCCTGAAGTCTTAGTTTATTGTACCCCCTTTTGTTTGTTTTCTAAGCTATGATAATATACTCATATAGCTTATGGTACTGCAACATTAATCTATATCATGAAAATAGCATAGTTGTGTAAGTAAACTTGCCATAACAGTAGATGTTCTAATATATTACTTTTTAGTAGATTCCCCTCTCAGCAACCCCCCTTATTTCAGTTGTTTTCCTTTTGTGTTGGCTGGGAGTAGATGTATATACCCTTTTGCATACAGCTTACTGTTAGGGTTGCTAAAAGAGATATGCTCATTTTATTGAGCCCCCCTTCACTTGATATCACAGGTAACTTTGTTTAATATGATGGCAGAGTTAATTTTATAACACTGGGATTATATATTGTTAAATTATGGACTAATGAAATAATGCATATGGTATCCCTTATTGAAAACAAGAACACTTTTACTTATACTATTCACCCATTCTTTTTTACATATTTGTACAAACTGTATTTTTAAATTATATTCACAATAATCCTCTTGGCATGAGAATTCATAAAACAAAATTATTATCTATTATCCAAATTGCAATACATTAGCAAATGCAATATTTGAAATTTGATAAAACAAAATGTTCAGGAAGTGAACATTTATTTACTTGATTTATTAAAAAAGTCTTGTCAGCAAAAGAAATAAAAAGTCAAACCATATCCACACTCAGACAGTAGTACAATAAAGAATATAAGCGTAAAATGAATGAGTTGGATGAAAAAATGAAGAGTTAGATGATAAGCCTTAGGGGAATAACTTTGTACTTTGCTTATCACAGACAACACCTGTTTACTTCCTTCTGAAGGAAGAGCTAACATGACTTGATCATGGATCAAAAACACTTATTTATTATTAGATGTAGATTTACATACTCAGCAAGAAAAATAAATGATCTTATTTGCATGTGACAGATAAATAAATCTGAATAAATCTTCAGAATATCCTAAAGTCCGACGATATTGTTTGTGTGAGTGTGTGTGTGTGTGTGTGTGTGTGTGTGTGTGTGTGTGTGTGTGTGTGTGTGTGTGTGTGTGTGCTGGAATGCTCATGGTTGTGTATGCACATGCATGTACAATAACCATATGCTATCTTCTCTGTTTTAAAGACAAGTTAATTTCAAACACTTGTTTATTAACTTGATTTTATCTTAAGGGAAATGTTACACTTCAGCGGCAGCTTCCACTGACAATTTTATTAGCTTACACAATGGCTGTATTCTCAGAGGCTTTGGGTAACTTACCAAATGAATGTTCTTTGCAAAGAACAAATATGTAATAATATTAGATGCAAAACTAATTTAGTGTATCTAAAACAGGATGCTTTCTATCTGTCAGGAATCACTTCAAAATATAATAATGTGTTTCTTCCAGAGATGAAAAAAGAACAATAAAACTCTAATATAATAAAATGGTTAAGCTAGATATATAGGATTATTTGTATACTAGCTGCATTCATAAAAGAAATTAATAAAACATGGATTTAAAATCATATCACTCTGCTAAAATCATTACATTCTTAGGAATGTTTTTAAGTCACAGATAAATATGGAAAAGGAACATTTAATATAATGACTTAAAGGGATAACTTGATAGTAAAGGACACAAGATACCAAATTAGCAGCAAGCCTTCAATGATTATCACCTAATTGTAATTTTTCTTAATACAACTGCTAATAAATAGTAAAGTAATAAGGTTGTTGGAATTATTTATCTATTTAGGAGATGTAATATTAATACATAAAATATTGCTTCAATAATTTATAAATAGCCTAATTTTTGTTTTGGTAACACAGTAAACTGCAAAGCTTACAGCTTTACCATTACACACAGTTATTTTCCAAGACATATAATAAGTCAGTACATAAGTAAATACAAAAAATATAATGTAAACTAACTAAATAAGATTTTTTTTTATTTTACATGTATGAAAAGTATTCATTATACCCCAAGCAAGCAGTAATGCTCCAGAGAGGGTGGGAATTATCAGGGAATTAATGCCCATCCATGGGTATTGTGAGGCCTGACACTGTACACACGCGCGCACACACACACACACACACACACACACACACACACACACACACACACACACACGCGCGCGCGCGCGCGCACATACATATACCTGATAAGTGTGAGCAGGGGCGTGGGAGGTGAAGCATTTACAAACAGGGGCCTGAGAGATGAACCATTTACAGACTGCATGTGCCCATTAGGGACATAGATGCCAAACCAAAGATGAATTTCCTGTTCCCCATCCAATTGTCCAAGTTACACTTGAATTGGGTTAAGGAGGAGCTCTGCCTTTTACAGAGAAGGGGTAGTTTCTGTGATACATACCCATCTCTTCAACAGATCCTATTAATATCACAGGAAAGATTTAAGTCTTTAAAGTGGGTAATTCTGGTGCTGTTTGTCTTGCAGATATGCAGGAAGTCCATCAGAATGGGGTCTGACAATGCCTTGTATGTCAGGCATAGACCTCCCCTCAAGATCCTGTAGGAGACAGAATACAGGGATAAGGTCTTGGGTTGGTCTGCATAGGATGTGTTACTTATGCCCTGTATTCTTTTAGTGAGGAACCTCTGTGGACTTTCAAATTGTTGGATATGCTTGGTTAGGTACATACCAAATGCGACATTGTATTCAATGGCAGGTCTGATGTATACCAAATACAGTGGAACAATGACTTCTTTGGATCTAGATGCTATACCTTTGATTATAAGTTACACAGCATAACATGATTTCATTACTACTGTAGACATGTAATGGTCAAAGGCTAGATTACTGTCTATATGTGTCTCCAAGTCACTGACTACTGGGTCACCTCTTAGGGGTGTGTTTTCAATATGATAGTTACCTGGGGTAAATGACTTCCTGAAGGATACTATTATGCATTTCTTGGCATTTAGTCTTAATCCATGGTTCTTGCACCAATTATTTGCCTGTGTCATCCCTTCCTAGAGAACATTTATATTCATGGGAGATTAAATTCTAGCTCTTAATTTGTAATCATCTGGAAATTTAGTGAGCTAGGGGCCATTGGCATAGGACTTGACTTCAGAAAAGTAAATGCAAAAAAGGAGTGGTCCCAGGACTGATGCCAGAGGGACTCCACTTTTGACTGGCCTCTTTGTAGAGGTGGACTCCCCAATTCTAACATCTTGGGTCCTATCTGTGTGGCAGCTGGCTATCCATTGGGTGACATAAGGGTTTGTACCTAACCTCTTAAGTTTGTCAATGTTGTCCAAGTAGGGGATTGTGCCAAATTCCATGGCCAGGTCAAATTATGCAGTGTGAACCATTTTGCCCTCATCCATTGCTCTGGTGACCTTCCCAAAGAAATCCACCAGGCTAAGTAAACATGACCTGCCCTTGATGAAATCAAATTGGGTTGGGTCCAGTGTCTAAAGGTTTCCATTGTTATTACTGATCATTTCCATGATAATTCTTTCCATGGCTTTGCATATGAGACTAGTGAGACTTATGGGTCTGTAGTTTCCAGGGTCTGTAGATGGTCCATCTTTGTGCAGAGGGATGACTGTTGTTGTTCTCCATTCTTGAGGCATGATGCAAACTTGGAGGCTACAGTTAAATATCAGTTCCTGAGGGCCTGTTAGATCATGTTGCATGCTCTATTGAAGTAATTAGGTCTGTCCATAGAGATCCATGTGATATCACAGAAGTAAACAGGATATATTACTGTGCAGCTAAATTAATAACTGATAAAGTTCTACCACAAAAACACAGGGCAGTGAGACAAGGGAAGGGGAGAAATCAAATGCCATCATGGAAGTGTTGAATACAGAAAACTGTAAAGCAATAAAGACAAGAAGTGTCACTGTTAGAAGAATATAGAAGAGGGAACAGCTCAACAAAAATACTAAGAAAGATAGACATGATAAAAGCAATGTGCAGTATTAGAACAGACTATGATCTATCATGCACTATCGCAAATAAACTAAAATTCTCAGCACAGGTGGAAAACTTAGAAGATATGCAGATAAATATAAAAGAAAAGTACAAAATAAGCAATTTATCGATGACCCAAAAAAAGTTTTATAGAGAATTAGGAAACAATATAAAAGGAATTGAAAGTTCACAAAAAAGAAGAAATAGATACATTTGGAGAAGTCTCTATGAAAATCCTGTCAAACATAACAAAGATGCTAAATGGATAGAAGAAGTAAAAGAAAGAATAAAAAGTTTAAAAGCACAGGATATGAAATGGGATGCAGTAACAGCCAGAGAGAATGAAACAAAGTTAAGAAAAGCCTCTAATTGGAAAACCACAGGCCCAAATGTGGAACCTAACTTTTGGTTAAAAGTATTAACATCGTTGCATGAAGATTTAGCAATGACTAAGAACTATTTATATGTGCACCCCAAACCCACTCCAACCTGGCTAACAACAAGAAAAATAATGCTCCTACTTAAGAGTGATCCTGAAAGCTACCCTAAAAATTATAGACCACTAACTTGCTTTCCAATGATGTATAAACTATATACAGGAATTGATGCCAACAGAGTTTATGGTCATTTCACAGAAAACTCAATTATGGCAGTAGAACAAAAGGTCAATAAAAGAAAGTCATATAGAAGAAACAATCATTTGTTGTTAAATAAAATCATAGTGGAGAACTATAAAAAGGGGAAGAATCTAATTATAGCATGGATTGACTACAAAAAAGCATTTGATAGTATCCCACATTCATGGATAAAAGAGTGCTTGAAAATGTGTAAGATACACCCTATAATGATCAACTACATTACCATGACCATGAAACAGTGGCAGACCACTTTGCAATAAAGCCATGATAAAGGACAAATTATTATTCCAGGGGTAACATTTCAAAGGGGGATATTCCAGGGTCTGTCACTGCTGCTATTCTGCTTTGCCCTTGACACATTAAGCTGTCTACTTAACAGCGTAAGCTAAGGACTTCACATCTTCTCTTTGTTGATGATATAAAACTGTATATCTCATCGGATGAAGAACTGGAAGCACGACTGCAAGTTGTCAAAACCTTTTCATATAATATACGAATGTCATTTGGTCAGGATAAATGTGCAAAAGCAACCATTAAAGCAGGAAAAGTGCAGCACCAGGAAAACATTAGTTTGGGACAAGATTGTGATGTATAAGAACTTGAGCAAGAGGTAATATATAAATATTTGGGAATTGATGAAAGATCAACAATAAAATATAAACAAATGCAAATAAAACTTAGTAAGGAATACTTTAGAAAACTTTAATTAATCCTGAAAACAGTGTTGCCATCTAGGAACAAAATCCAAGCTATAAACCAATTTGCTCTTCCTGTCCTAACTTACAATTTTGGAGTGACTGACTTGCCCCAAAATGTGTTGGATAGATTAGATAGAAAAACAAGAAGGATGCTTCATGTTCACCAAATGAATTATAAAAATCAGTGCATACCAAGATTATATATTCCCCGTTCCTAAGGAGGGATGGACCTCCTTGAAATTGTTATATGTATAGATCTGCAACTGTGGGGCTCCACACATATCTGCTGACCTCACAAGACCCAAATGTAGTGAAAGTTTTGAAACACGAGGAGAATAAATCTAAGATGACTTTTCTACTTAATTTAGCCGAAGCATATTGGCATTAAGCAGGAATGGAAATCAAACCAGAAGTAGATAAAATTCAGGCAGCAAATGAATGTGCCAAAAAAAATATATAATGTGAAGGACCAGATGAGAAGGCAAGAAATGAGAAAAATGCATAAATATAGTTCAAGTACAGAAAACTTCTGGAACAACCTCGTGTCGATCAGGAACGAAATCATGAATGGTTAAGGAGAGGTGGATTCAAACCAAGAAATGAAAGGTTAATATTGGAGGTCCAAGAGAGTGGGCTACATACAAAGTCCATTGAACATGTGGGAGAAACTGACAAATGTAGGTTTTGTAAAACCGAACTGGAAACAGTCGCACACCTCTTTGCTGGTTGTGACATACTAATGACAGAAGGACTGTATACTGAAAGGCATACAAATGTGGCAGGACTGTTACACTAGGGATTGTGCAAGCATTATGGTATTGAAATGGCTGAAAAAAACTGGAAACATGAGCCATAAAACATCACAGAAAATGATGAACTTTACATCACATGGGATCACCCATTACCAGCAGTTCAAAAGATAGATGCTAGAAAGCTGAATATAGGGGTTCATGAAAAGAAGACAAAAGTGTTATTGATCAATGAAATCCCCACACCCAGTCACTACAGTGTCTTGCATACAGAGACACAAATTCATAAAATATCAGGATCTGCAGGCAGAAATTATACCAATGTGAAGAAAGGTTTCCAGACAGTTCCAATAATAGGAGGAGTAATGGGTTTTATAAAAAAATAATCTACAATCATATTTAGATATGTTACCAATACATGTAACCCCGTACAAATTGCAGAAGGAGTTATTACTGGGCACATTGTGGAAGCTGCAAAGATCACTTTTGCCTGATATCAAAAATTGAAACAATAATATTTTCATGAACTTTAATTGTATTTTGATTTAGGAATGGGGTCCATTCCTATCATCATATTAGAGACCCAAAAGATTTGGAGAAATTAAATAAAAGGCATCATGGCATATTGTCTTGGCCCATTGATGCAGTGTTCTTGGCCTTAGAGAGTACATTAAGGACCTGTTCCCTAGAGGTAGCAGGGGTGAGTTATATTTGATGGCATTTCCAGAGAGAAGGTTGATGGGGTGAGAGGAGTAAAGTTGGAGCTGAATTTGTTGGCCAGTAGTTTTGCTATATCTTCTGGCTCAGTATAGGTGGCTCTATTTATACTGAGCTCTGTGCACAGTTGTGTATTGCCTTTGAGGTTGCAGAAATGAGGTTGTGGTTGTCCTTGGCCTGGGAGGCTAAATTTACCTCATATTTGGCCTTGACAAGCTTTATTTTCCCCTGAGTTGTTTGTTTAGTTTGATGAGAGTGCTTTTATCCTGCTGGGTGCTGCACCTCCTAATGTTTGCCAGGATTTTCTTCCTTCTGTTATACAGTCTATTGATGTTGTAGTTCTACCAGGGTGGCTTGCTTTTTGAGTTAGTACTGTACTTCTTCCTGGTGGGTACAGCTGCCTCTATGCTGCTATGAGTGGCACAGTGAAGCAGTGGTTAACATTGTCACCTCACAGCAAGAGGTTGTCCAGTTTGATTCTCAGCTGGGGTGCCTTCTGTGTGAAGTCTACATGTCCTCCTTGCATTTGCATGTGTTTCCTCTGGGTATTCCAGTTTCCTCTCACATTACAAAGACGTGTCTGGAGCATTTCTTCTTGGGCCTCAGCTGAAAATAGGCTCTGTCCTAGTCAGATGTCCAGATCAATAAATGCTAAATAAATAAATAAAATGACCATGCTTGAATAGGGTTTCTGTGAACAGTTCTGCTTAGGCAGCAGTGTTCGCAGAGTTTATGGGGGCTTGCAATTTTGCATATTATCAAGTAATAATAAGGAGTTAGCCATAGAGTCATTTCTGAACATTCCAGGGTTAGCTGAGAGACCATTTTGTGGTCTAACCTTACCAGAGAAGGCCAAGTCCAGTATGGTTGCACCCCTTGTTGATGTACTGACAATGTGGTCCAGGCAGTTTGTGTTTACAAAATCCAAGAATGTCTGTGCCTGTATGTTTGGTGTTGTAAATAATTCCCAGTTAGTAGTGGGGTAATTAAAGTAGCCCGTGAATATGGTATTGGGTTAGCTAGTGAGTATTTCCAATAAATTTAAATACATGGTATGGGTTTCCTGAGTCATAGAGGTGGACCTATAGTGTGCAAGGAAGTAGTTTTGGATTTTGTTTATGGTGATTTGAACATGGAGAAGCTCAAGTGCATTATCCTGTTTGACCAGCCTTGAGGTATATTTATTTTTGATGTAAACTGAGACACCTCCACCTTTAGTCACTGTCTGTGTAGTAACTCATTTAAATGAGTGGAAGGCATTTTAACCTTGCACAGCTTGCTGTCCACAGCATTGAACCATGTCTCAGAGACAGCACAGATGTCAGCATTCTCTATGGTGAAGTCAACTTCTAGGGAATGAAGTTTTTTTTTTTTGTTTAGACTCTAAGCATTGAGCAGTAACACCATTCAATTTTCTGGGATTGGATTTGCTGTACCAGAAGTACTTTCAATCTGGCATTGTCTAAATAAGTCACTATGGGGGAGGACAATGTTTTAGCTAACATTTGAAAGCCTAGAGGGGAGAGGTGCAGACCATCCCTGGCAAAGCAGTGTGATCTGTTGACCACCACCTTCCATGCTGACAAATATTACAACCCCTTAGAATGACAACAGAAACTAAGGCAATTATTAAATTCAGTATAACAGCAAAACACAGCACTGCAGGAACCAAAGACCCTTCTGTAGAAAATGTAAAAACTATCCAAACAAACAACAGCAGGGTCACCACAACAAAAAGCATAGAATAATTTATTAGTAATAGGATAAGCGCTTTCAAAAGACAATTTCCTTCATCAGATCCTACCATTAACTGGCTGGCATACAACTATATGTACTGCTTTAAAAATGTCATAAGCCAATCAGAGCAGCAGATGTCATTTCCTGATACATCATAACACATTCTCAATACAAATAAAAATATGCATATGTGAAACCCTGTGCTAAAAGCTCAAAGACTGTGATCTGGTTATGTTAAACACATTTATGAAGTTTTACACAATTTCTATGTATTATGGTTATGTCCTTTATATGCTTTTATATTTTATATATATATATATATATATATATATATATATATATATATATATATATATATATATATATATATATTAGTATGTGTCTTCACATATGCATATTTTTATTTGTATTGAGAATGTGTTATGATGTATCAGGAAATGATATCTGCTGCTCTGTGATTCACCAAGAAATTGCATAGGCCATCTGAATTCTGCTGATTGACGTAGGATATTTTAAAAGCAGTACATACAGTTGTATGCAAGACAGTTAATGGTGATGAAGGAAATTGTTTTCTGAAAGCGCTTATCCTGTTACTAATAAATTATTTTATGCTTTTTGTCATGGTGACCCTGCTGCTGTTTGTCTGGATAGTTATTAATTTCAGTCATCTTTTATTCATGTTGTGGTATCATCCTTTGAGAAGGTATAATGCTGCTCAATGCTAGGCTCATCAAAGCCTGGGACACATATTCCAAGAGTTCCATGATGTGTCTCTTTATATAGTGTAATGAGGTATATTTCAGGTCATTTACACCCACTTGGAATATGTTTGAGTCATACTGATACTTGCGGTCCAATGACCTGAATACCACAGCCTGTTTGATGATCCACAGTTTTGTCCCAGATGGTAGGTGCCTTGAATAACAACAAGACCATTCAGAAAGGTCAAACACAGACACTAACTTCCTAACCAGAAAGAGTCAGTAATCTATGTACTCTGCTCCTTCTCTCACCAGGAGCAAAATATAAGCCCAATTTCCAAACTGGCACATATGAAGCTGTTATTTATCTTTCCAGTGATCAGCAGTCCCCAGGAAATAATGTTAATATGCTCCTTGTCTCTACAGGAGCAGAACAGAAGCACTAATCCCAAGATGACTACTGAGAGGTAGAATGTGGGCTCTCCAGTAACTGGTGGTCTTGGAGTAGATGTTGTAGATTTTAAAGGTAGGATGGCAAAATGGGTTAATATCTTAAGAGCTGCAATGTGCACTAATCAGTTAGATATGAAAAAGGGGATTATTTAAGCTTTACCTATCTAAGTGGAGAATCATTAATTTTAAAAGAGAAAGATAGATTGGAATAAAGTAGGATGGCCAATAAATTGAAATAGTTGAAAGGGAGTGATTTCACAAAATGATACATTTGTGCTTACTCACAATAGCGAATGAAAGAGGAGAAGGGAGGAGATATGTGGTTAAATTAACATAAGGGGCAGCCAAATAGAAAGACAGTTGAGTTTAAAAACCCAACAGCACCAGGGTGGAAGGATGGGAAAAATGAATTTCTGTGTGACTCACAGGAGATACCACTAGTTTAACTGTGCAATTAAAACAGAATACAAGTAAAATGCAATGTAAGGAAAATGAATCACGATATACAAAACCAAAGACGGTAATAAAGCAAAATAAACACAAGAAAGCAAAAACAAATGAACCTTTCCCTCCCAATTGTACCTCCTATACTGAGAGAAAAGATATTGCCAACATACTGGCTGACAGATTCAGTGTCAACTTTATCCATCTCTCCCCCCAAAGGACCAAACACAATACTGAAGTAATGCCAGACACCCAGCATTACTGCAGCACAGGTTAAAGCTGCATTGCCCAAGGCCAAGAATACAGCTTCACTGGGACACAACAATATCCTTGGATATGTTCTACATGAACTACAAAGTGAACTGGCACCACATCTGTGTGCCCTGTTCAATCACAGCCTCACCTCAGGCATTGTCCCTACCAAATAGCACACTGCTACAGTCATCCCTCTCCATAAAAGGGAAGCAACTACAGACCTTGGGAATTATCGCTCCATTAGTATGATGAGTCTGATATGTAAGGCTGTGGAGCGCATCATAATGGACCTAATTAACAAGGATGTAGGGAATCTCCAAACTCTAGATCCCACGCAATTTGGTTTTGTGAAAGGTAGATCAAGCCTGCTCAACCTGGTTGACTTCTTTGAGTCAGTCACCAGAGCTGTGGATGAGGGCAAGGCAGTTCATATAGCCTACCTCGATCTCGCCAAGGCCTTTTATACCATTCCCACTCAAGAATTATTGATAAACTTACCAAACTAGGCATCAACCCCTATATCACTAGGTGGGTTGCAAATTGGCTCACAGATAGAACCCACAGTGTGAAAGTAGCAGATTCCAAGTCAGACTGCTGAACAGTCACAATTGGAGTCCCACAGGGATCAGTCTTGGGTCCTCTCCTGTTTGGCATCTACTTCTCAGAAGTCCAGGCCAACACGGAGGGACTCTGGCTGACCAAGTTCCCAGATGACTGCAAGCTGGGAGCCATTATAAACTCCCCAAGTGATGTAGACATCCTACAGAAAGGCCTCACTGAGAGCAATGACTGGTGTTGAAACTATGGCCTTAAGCTTAATGCCAAAAAATGCATCATCATCCCCTTTGGAAAAAACTCAGTTCCCACTAATTACCACATTGATGGGACCCCACTAAACACTAAAGGCATTATAATGGATCTGGGGACACAGGTTGACAGCAACCTCTCCTTCAACCACCACAGTGCCACTGTGGTCAGAAAGTCCTTTTGTGTGGGATATCTCATTATCAAGGGTTTTGAATCCAGGAAGAAAGAGGTCATCATCTCTCTCTACTCTTCCCTCATTAGGCCAATCATCGAGTATAATGCCCCATTTGGCATAATACATGCAACAGCTGGAAAGGCCACAAAAGTACCTCATGAAGAGAAACTTATGCATTAAACACATGTAGTGCATGGACAAACTCAAAAAACTCCAGCTAGTTTCTGTCTCAAATCATCTACTAAGAGGTGATCTCTGCTTGACTTACAAAGCCATGTCTGACCCAGCTCTGTTAGAAATGCTACAGCTAAAGAAATCCCAATCCCTCCACACCACATGCTCCAGAGACCTCAACCTCATTAACACAAACAACAGAACATGCTGAAGGGACAAATTCATAACCCAGAGACTGCCCATGCTCTGGAATAGACTTCCCATACATGTCAAGCAGAGCACCTCACTGACCCTCTTCAAGAGAAATCTTGATGAGTGGATGGGAAATAGAAAGTTCACCCTAGTGATCACTCCAGTGGCTCTACTTGATAGAGGCACTGGGAACTAACATTGGGTGGCACGATGCCAGGGCACTTATATAGGCTAGACTTGTAAAGGCTCCAGGGCCATGAGCCTAGTACACACCTATGAACCTATGAACAAGTTGTTGCAGAGTCTGGTTGAGCTTTTCTAGTAAAGGCTTGGAATATTTTATGTTACCTCTTAAATAGAAGGTTTAGTTCCTAGCTCCAGCCTTAGGTTGCAGGTAATTAACCTTAATTAACCTCTTCTAATTTTTGTGTGACTCACAAGAGACACAGCTGTAGTCTCTTTCCTAATTTATATATCCAATTAAAAACAGAATACAAGTAAATCACAATGCAAAGAAAGTAAATCACAATATACAAAACAGAAGAAGGCAATAAAGCAACACAAAATATAAGAAGGAAAAAACAAACTAACCCTTCTCTCACAGCAAGTTGTGACAAAGTTTGGGTGAGCTTTATTAGTATTTTTTCTTGCATTTGTGGTATAACATTTAGGTCATGTGGAATGATTTTTTTCACTGGCACTCATTGGAGCTTTGTTTTGAATGGATTTGTATTTTTTATGTAAGTATATTTACCATTATGGTTCCAGGAAATTTCATTATGCAATGACTTGCATAATATACTAGTGCAGCCAGAAGAATTGTTTTCAGGGGTATTGTTTTCATTTTACCTAAAGTGCAGTTTACTGGATATAGCATGGAATAAGCAACAAATAAAAATGAAATATTTTGATATTTTGTATTGATTCTCATTTCAGCTTTTGTTTGGATGTCAGTGTACAATTTTCAGCTATTTTTTCTGGCATATACATATTTATTTATAGTTTTGTGATTATATTTACTCTTTAGAAGTTTCAGGAAGTTTCACTGTGTGCCGTCAAGTTCTTTTTTCTTTTGTTGATTTTGTATCAGTTGATGACAGTGGAAAGTTATATGCTCCAGGTGAGGGACACTTGTTATTTTACCCACTGAAAAAAAAAAAATTGTGAAATCAGTCAGGGTGAGTTTGGAGCTAATTTTTAATAAAAAAAAATACTAAATGTTTGGTCCTTGGCTGCTCTTTATTATGTCTATATCTATATCTATGTAAAATACTCATAGTTCATAGTTAGCTACTTGGCATACACTGCAGGAGACCATTAAATACCCTAGTCCAAATAACCAATAAGTTCATCTTAAATATAATGCAATCTCATTTTTTTTACTTTCATCACTCAAATTTTGGATGTTTGGAAGGCTAAATCATAGGTCTGCATCTGTTCCAAGGAAGTTATACTTTTGATTAACTTCTTCATATATGCAATGGCTATGGGATTAGTGTACAAGATTCTATGTAATTTTACCGCAAAGATCCCTACTATGTCATCATTGTATAAAACCTTAATTACACAAACGAAGTAGCTGCCGGAAGCGGTCAAGATAGTATCCTCTCTTTCTCTGTTCAATTGAAATAACATTTCTCCACTTATCTACTGTTCAATTTGTTTATTAAAATATATGTTAACAGTATTTTAAAATGTATAACATTAATAATGAAGTTTATACTTGCTTGTTTATTTGTGTGTTTTATACATTGTAGATTAAGTTAATCTTACTAATTGCTAGAATCATGTGATGCAATCAGATATCTATATATAGAAGGAATAGGTGGAGAGATCTGTTTGTCTGAAGAAGTTTTTGCATATAGAAAACGAAAAGCGTGTAATATTATTTTATGTTTTTAATCAACCATTTGTATTAACAGTTGGATCTGCTTACTATTTTAATAAACAAATTAAACAGTAAATAAGCGGAGAAATGTTATTTCAATTGAACAGAGAAAGAGAGGATACTGTCTTGACAGCTTCCTGCAGCTACTTCATTTGTGCAGTTGGAAAAATTTTTTTTTGGCGTGTTAAAACCTTAATTAGCTTCTTCTGTTTTTAAACTTTTGATGAAATGAAGACACTGGAGTGCATTCAGAAGTTCTACACTAAGAAACTTTTCAATGCTAGGAGCATGATGTATACCGAAAGATTTACAGGTCTGCAGCTCTGCACTCTATGTTACAGACTGCTTAGAGGTGACATGATGCTGTTGTAAAAATGCCTTCATGACATTGACTAGTGATGTGGGAAACTGCAGGGCTGGCCATTAGGAGCAGGCTTAAGAGGTTGATAGCCAGCTTCTCTATCATGGGAGATGTCATGTGTTTTTACAGCGCAATGCTGCTATCTAAAAGAAGCTGGTGAGCAGCACTAGTTTCTTACAAGAGCACATAAATAATGGAAGGAACGTTTAAGTGTGCCTGCTTAAAGATGTGTATGGTTAGGCTTCTTATTTCTTTGTGATTATTTTCTCAGT
Source organism: Protopterus annectens (assembly GCF_019279795.1). Classification (NCBI taxonomy): domain Eukaryota; kingdom Metazoa; phylum Chordata; order Ceratodontiformes; family Protopteridae; genus Protopterus; species Protopterus annectens. The sequence goes on from NC_056730.1 coordinate 791,782,709, forward strand.
ATTGTTTCTATGCTCCTGTGCTTTATGTTGAAGCCCAGACCAAATATCTTTTGGTTTTGGAGAAAAGAATACATGTTTTGTAAGCTGCTATACCTTTTTATTAGGTTTACTTGTCTACGTCTTACTGAATAGTGTAGTTTTACACTAGAGGAAGTATAGTCTATCTCTGTTATTCCTCTAGGTTGAAAAAGAGTGCTATGGGTGAGTTCTAATGGAAACCACAATATATTTGACTTGGAAAATTAACTAACCCTGTTAAAAGAAGCAGAATCTACCAATATGTTAAACACACTTGGACAGATAATGCTACATTGCAGAACTCCCATTTGGAGAACATTTGTCATTTAAAAACAATTAAAGGAAAGTGAGATGTTTCTTCATTGTAGGGTCCTATGAAAGGGATGTGGTTCTATTAAAAAATAAGTTTTGTGTTTTGTGAATTTATAAATAAGGACGTCTTAAGTGATGTCTATAGTATATTTGTTGGACTAAAGTGCACTTATTTAGATGCTGTGTACTTTTTCAGTTTTTGATGCTTTTTTTTTTTTTTTTTTTTTTTTTACTCAAAAAGCACTTAGGGAGGAAATTGCATCTTTCCTGTCCTTTCAAGAGTGCTTTGCTATAGAAATAGACAGAATTTTGTGTCAGGTAAGTGAGATATTTATGGAGAACAAAGGATTATTGTTGCCTGAAAGCTTGGAAGTGATATTGCCCACTGCATTTTTCTTCTTCAAAAACAAGAGATTTAATTTGGGCTTTAACCATAATAGGCATAGTAGATGTTTTTGTTATTCTTATAGTTATCTATGTAGTCCTATTTTGATAAGATCTATGTCATGTCTAAGCACCAAAATTTGATTAGGAATTATTATACTCATCCAACAGCAATGTCAGACTTTGATCCGGTAGAATTAGATGTAACCTTTTGGCATACTCATTCATTGGATAAACACTGAAACTTTCCAGCTTAGTATTTCAGATAAAAATTCTTGTTGAGAATTGTGTAGAGAAATGACTAGAGTGGATTAAACTGGGTTTACAGACAGCTGATTAGTTGAATAATAGTTTGACATAGACAGAGCAGATTTTAACCCAGTTTGACAGATATGGTAAAGTTCTGCATCAAAGTATTATTTAAGAAAGGGAGCTTGGAACTAAGAGAGAAAAATGATTTGAGAAGGCTGCAAAATGATGACAATTAAATATCTTTTATTTTTAAGGACCACTTTTACACTTGAGTCAATTACAAGTAAGATTATTAAATATTTTGTGCTAAAAAGAATCATTATTTGTGAAAGGGAATGGTTTCATAGAGGTGTTCAAAATAAAGCAGAGTCTGTTGAAACGTTTTTTTTCAGGTGCTTACATGAACTTCTGAAAATTGTGGGTTTAACCAGACAAAAGGTGAACAAATTGGAGACAGAACTCTGATTGGGCTGACTGATATGGAAACATCTCAAAAGTTACAGCAAGAAGGAAATTTTAATTTTAAAAAATGTAATATTAGAGAGGTGGAAATACTAAGAGACAAAATATAAATTTGAATACTACAAATGTGAGTGAGGTTAAATGTAAATAATATAGTAAATTCAGTAAAGAGCATCATACTGATTTAGATTTGGTTATAACATAAACCATATCTCTAGACCCTTAAGGGAACAAGGATTGAACTTGGCTATGCTTCTAAGGGCCCTAGGACCATTAGACTAGTAACCTCATATGAACCTGTGAACCTATGCTGCACAACGTAACTGTGTGCACGAAAAGCAGAGTGAATGCAAGCTTAGCAAATGCACATGGTGTAAATGTTTACATGCTGATTTAGAGCAGTGTGCTGCAAGTGGCAGGAAATGTAAGAAATGCAGCAAGATGGGACTTTTTGTGCCATTTATAAATCGAAGCTAATAAGAGAAGTAAGCATTGAGTAAAAAACTAGTAAACATATTTAGAAAGCATTTCCCTTGTTACAGTCCAGAATGCCAAGTTATACTCCCAGTTCATTGAATCCCAGTAATCTTTAAGATAGGTATATGGGCTGTTGCATTAACCTCATGTACTATTAATAGAAGAATCTGGACATGTCTGAAGAGACAAGAGGCAGAAATAGAAATAAATAGTCCTGCAGGTAATTGGTAGATTTCCAGTAATGCTTGAGTGGAAGGAGCACATGTATGAATATTGGGTTTATTTACATAAATAATCTTCTGAGTAGATCTGTGATATGTGAGTTTGAGATAATTGACAGAAGAAATGAAATCAATGTGGATGTGTTTGGTGAAGTTGATCATCTTAACTGTGAGATAGTAAAGTTAGAAATTAAAGCCAAACATTGTCTCAGGTACTTCAACCTCAACGAGAAGAGAGCTTTTATCTGCACTCTACAAAATAGAAGCAGAGCATAAACCCCAACACTAGATGGTTACCTCTCATCTGTTCAGAATTGTAAGAATGTCTTTCATTTTGTTTCATATTTTGCCTGGTCCATTGTATAGTTTTTGATAAATCACTGAGGATTGCAGTCAGTCAGTAATACTAGACATTTGATTTCTAAGCTTATATTTAAGAAAACACATGCTGATGCAAAATCTGTTGCTATAATAACTATTTTTAAGTAAGTTAGAGTAATACTTAAAACAATATCCCTGTTTTTTCCCTTTTGTCCACCATTATTTTTGGCTTTGTGTAAAATTCCTGAGCAAAGAAGTTGAATGGATATCTTTTTGGGCTTGGAGTTTAAAGTGTACGGACTTAATAGTAGGCTTCAGTTGTCCTAGTTATTAAAATAATGGCAGTGGAACAATATGTTTTAACTTGAAAAAGTTAAATGAAGCAATTATGGAAGACAGGTTTATCTTATCTCAGAGGACATTGCAACTAAGCTGGTAGAAGACAGAATGCTCACATTACAAACTTCAAGTAGGATTTGGCAGATGCCATTAGAAAAACACTGTCAAAAGCTAATAATATTTATTACTCCAATTTAGATGAGTTTCTTTAAGAAACTTCTACTTGGGTATAATGTTATCATCAGAAATATTCCAATGTGAGTTGTACAATGTTTTAAAAGAGCATAAAGGTGTTATTGTCATGCATGATATTCTTGCATTTTGTCCTGATAAAGATATACAAGACTTGAGAAAGGAGGCCCTCCAAACATTAAAATCATGTTTCAAACAGAATTGAGACAAAAGCTGCTTTAGGAGGCCTGCTATCCAAAATTTCAATTGCAGCATAAATGCTAATAGAATGAGATCAATTGCAAACCAGGTCAAGAAAATAGAGGAGGAAAAAATCCAACCCTTTTAACTGAAATACGTCAGGCCCCAGGCATGATACATTTCATGGGCAAGTTCATACCATATCTGTCCTTGGTGTTTTATCCACTAATATATTTATTCAGGAAAGATGTACCCTGGTCATAAGGGAATATTCAAGCCCAAACTTTTATCAGAATTAAATAATGCAAATGTCTGTTCCAGTGCTTACCTACTAAATTGATAAAACATAATTGTGAGTGCTGATGGCAATCATTATAGTCTAACCACTGCTTTATTCTGAACATTTCATGACTTGATGTCTATTGCTCCAGAATGCTTACACATGCACAAAAAAAAAAAAAAAAAAAAAAAAGAGTGACCTGCAAGTATCTGGGCATTTGAGTTATCCAGGTATTAATTGGTTTTAATGAGTTTCCAACTCCAGACTGACCTTAAACTACTGGTTCCACTTCTTAATTACAACAGTTTGGAGAAAACATCTCCCAAATCTGAAAGATCACTTATGGGGCTCAGATGTTTCAACACCAGAGCAATCCATGTGCCAAGAAAGCAAATGAATGTGACCATGTTATCCAGAAATCCCATACATAACCATACACAAACTGCTAATGCTGAAAGCATTGAGTTCTATGTGCAAAACACTAGGGCAAACCATCCAGTGACTACAAAATGACTAAGAAAGCTAAATTGAGCTACAGAATATAACAAAGAGCTAAACCAGTCATCAGATATGTCAGGAATAGATGGCAAAAACAATGGACACAAAGTATCTAATATATAAGTACTGCACCATCAGAATAAAATTGCCCAGGTGTGAATGGCCTGCTGCTGAATCAAGACAGAACTATTGTGCCCTTTTCACAATGATGCAAACGTCTGAAGCAAATGCATGAATGATAACATGTCCTCATCTGGTGCTGTAAAAAAGGCAAGGTGTCTGTAGGGTGGTTCAACATCAAAGCCAACATTGCAAAACCTTTGTCAAAATTTCAGTTTTGCATCATACCTAGACAATTCCGAAATGACAGAACCATTATGATTATCTCTCTGAACACATTGTCCTTGGCAGAAAATATCTGCTGACTTGTTTAAGTTCAAATGAAAGAACTACCTCATGCTAGTTGACTATTGTTCTTGAGACACTGCACCAACTATAACTAACCAACAAATCACTGTAATATTTAAGACCTTGTTTACCAGCTATAACATGCTTATCAGTATTGTTACAGACAATTGTACATTATATATATATATATATATATATATATATATATATATATATATATACATATCTATATATCTATCTATATATATATATATATATATATATATATATATATATATATATATATATATATATATATATATCTAGAGAGAGAGAGTTCCAACAATATGCTGAGGATTATGGCTTCATACATACTCCATCAAGTCCTCACTTTTCCAAGTCCAGTAGAGCTGCTGAGATAGTGATCCAAACTGCTAAAAAAATTCCTGAACAACCTGACCCTTATATAGCTCTTATGTCTTATTGTACTACAGCACACAGTGCTACAGGAGTAAACCCTTCACAACTTATATTTGAATGACAAAATTAGGACTAACTTTTTTATGTTCGAATCAAACTTGCCCCAAAAAACATTCTTGTTTAAGCAATCGTGAAAAATGGCTTAAGATCAAAATATACCTTTAAGCATTTTTATGACAGGCAGGTTTCCACCCAGACTCTAGCTGTCCTTCAGCAAGGCCAGCCAGTGCACTTTAAGCTTGAGAGGAAAATAAATTTGAAAGACAGATGGTGTTGCAGTAGAAAAAGTGATGAGCCCAAGACCAACATGGTGTAACATAAAGATTTTGCCATTGTGGGATGTAACTGGAGACATATCCAAGTCATTCCTGGATATTCTCAATATACAGATGAAGTAACATACAACCATAACCAAATATTCAAGCCAAGGATGAAGCGGTCCTTATCCAGTCAAAGTATTCCAATTTCTTAAAAGACAATACCTCAACCCACTATCTGAGATAAAGTTGGAAGTCCTGAACCCAAACTGTGTTCAAAAGATTAACATATTGCCTTTAATCCATATATCATTAATCCAAATGTCACTACTCATAGCGCTGTCTAGACTGTTACACTATGAGATACTGGATAGAACTTAAAATGTTTTAACTATTTGTCTAAACCTTTTTCTTTACAGTTGCCTGTCTGGTGAGGATAACTTGAAGTGGTCAAAACAACAGACTACTTGAATGCTTCTGAGAGTATCCAAAGGCAGATACATGACTGATTGATTTTCCTTGCATATGAATATGATTGTATATTCATATGTTCATAGGTAGGTACTAGGCTATTGGCCTATGGGCCTATATAAGCCTAGCCAAAAGGTACCCTGGCTTTCACAACCCAAGAAAATTATTTTCCTGTGCCACTGCCGAGCAGACCCACAGAGGTGATGCCCAGGGTGAATTTCCTATCTCCCATCCAATCATCAAGATTTTTCTTGAAGAGTGCTAATGAGGAGCTTTGTTTGATATAGATAGGTAGTTTGTTCCAGAATATAGGAAGTCGCTGGGACAGGAATCTATCCCTCAAGCATGTTCTGTTTATTGTGGTGACAAGGTTTAGGTCCCTAGAGCGTGTAGCTTGGAGGGATTGGGATTTCTTTAAGTTGAGCATGTCCAAAAGCTCTGGGTTTGACATAGCTTTGTGTGTTATGCAGAGATTGCCTCTGAGCAGGCGATATGTGACGGAGTAAAGCTGCAGTTTTTTGAGATGGTCTGCATAGGGCATCTGTTTGAGGCCAGTAATCCTCTTTGTGAGGTATTTCTGCAGCCTTTCTAGTTGTTGTAGATGTCATGTGAGGTACATACCAAAAGGGACATTGTACTCTATAATGGGTCCAATGAGTGACAAGTTGAGGGGAACAATGACCTCTTTTTTCCTGGATGAGAAACCATTTGTAATGAGGTGTGCCATGTAGAAACCATTTGTAATGAGGTGTGCCATGTAGAACGATTTCCTGAATACTGTGGCGATGTGATTATCAAAGGAGAGACTACTGTCCACCTGTGTCCCAAAGTCTCTTATCACACTTTCAGAGTTAAGTAGACTACCACCTTTGTGGTAGTTCATGGGTACAGAGTTTTTACCAAAAGGGATGACAATGCACTTTTTGGCATTGAGCTTGAGGCCATGGCTTTGACACCAGGCATCTGTCTCCATGAGGCCCTTTTGTAGGATGTCCACATCTTTTGGAGTTTTGATTATGGCTCCTAGTTTGCAGTCATCTGCGAACTTCATTAGCCAAAGACCTTCTGTGTTAGCCTGTACTTCAGAGAGGTAGATACCAAACAGGAGAGGACCCAGGACTGAACCATGTGATACTCCACTTGTCACTGGTCTGAAATTGGATTTGGAGTCTGCTACTTTCACAGTGTGGGTTCTGTCAGTGAACCAGTTGGCAACCCATCTTGTGACATAGGGATTTATACCTAGTTTAGTGAGTTTATCTATAATTCCAGAGTGGGGGATGGTGTCAAAAGCCTTGGTGAGATCTAGATAGGCTGTGTGAACCACCTTACCCTCATCTATGGCTTTGGTGACTGCTTCAAAGAAGTCTATCAGGTTTAGGAGACATCAGATGTCTTTTACAAACTCGAACTGTGTGGGGTCCAGAGTTTGGAGATTACCAATGTCATTGTTTATAAGTTCCATGATGATACGTTCCATAGCTTTGCAGACCAGACTCATCAGGCTAATGGGGCAGTAGTTTCCGGGGTCTGTGGTGGCTCCCCCTTTGTGGAGTGGGATAACCATTGCTGTGCGCCATTTAGTGGGCAAATATTCTGAGGTGAGGCTATGATTAAACACGGTACTTAGGTGGGGTTCCAGTTTCGGTCTGTAGTTCATGTAGAACGCAGCCTAGGATGTTGTCAGGTCCCATGGATGCTGTGTTCTTGACTTTGGAGAGTGTGTTTTTTACCTGTGCAGCTGTGATTACAGGAACTTTGCATTCTCCAGGTATAGAGATGGGCTCTTTAGGAGATGAGAGGGGGGTAAAGTTAGCACTGAACCTATCTGCCAGGATGTTAGCAATATCAGTTAGTTCTATATATTTAGTGCCATTGTGCTGTAACTCAGAGCAGATCTGAGTGTTGCCATTGATATTATTGACATAGCTATAGAATGCTTTGTGGTTGTCTTTAGAGTCAGTGGCGATTTTGTTTTCGTAATTAGCTTTGGAGGATTTTATGAGGGATCTCAGCTTCTTACTGAGGCTGACCAGGGAGTTCCAATCATGGGATTTTACTCTTTTTTGCAACAATTTCTTTCTTCTGTTGTAGAGTTTGTTTATGGCAGGGGACCACCAGATTGGCTTCCTTTTTTTGGTGGATAGCATCTTGGTTCTGTTAGGGATTGCACGATCTATGCACTTGCGTAAGTGCTTATAAAGTGCATTTGTGTAGGATTCAGCAGTCATACCTCTATTGTCTGCCAGCATGAGTGTCGTGAAGTTTGCCACTTCTGTCTTAAGAAGCATGAAATTGGCTTTGGAGAAATTTTTTATGGTGGTTTCCTTAATGGTGGGTGGGGGAGGGATGTGGATGTCTAGGGTTATTAGCTTGTGGTCGGATCTTACCAACGAGGAATTGACCTCTGGTGTGGAGCACTGGTTGCCCATGTTGGTAATAACCAGGTATAGGATATTGCTGCCCCTGGTGGGGGTGTGGATAAGTTGATCCAAGGCTTTGGAATTTATTAATTCCAGAAAAAGTTGAGCACAAGAGTTGATACATGCATAGTTTTCCCAGTTAATGGTGGGGTAGTTGAAATCACCCATTATTAGGGTGTTAGGTTCTACCCTAATATTTTCCAGTGTATCAAGAAATGAGGAGTGGGAATCCTGGGGCATGGTGGGGGATCTGTAGCAAGCTACAAATTGGATTGCGGTCTTGCCCAGAGTTAGTTGCACTTGGATAATCTTGGATGCATTATGCTGAGCAACTAGCCTGGAGGTGTGGATATCCTTAATGAATATGGACATGCCTCCGCCTTTAGTGTTTCGATCCAGATTAGTTGGCCAAAAGGTGTGGTATGAATTATAGCCTGGTAATTCAGGGGTACTCTCTGGAGCCTTGAACCAGGTCTCTGTCACTGCACAGATGTCGATGTTCTCCATTTTAATGAGTGCCTCGAGTGAGTGCATTTTGGGGTTTAGACTTCTAACATTGAGTAGCAATACCCTCAGATTCTGCCTGCTTGTAACTGTTAATGGTGGTGAATTTGTCATTTGCACCTTGCCTAAAACAGGCAATATAGGGGTGGCTAGAGCCTTAGCCAATATCTGGAATCCCAGGAGTGACAGGTGCAGGCCATCTCTGGCAAAGCATTGTGGTTTGTCGATCATGTCATCCCAGGCAGAAAGATACTGGATCCCCTTAGAATGACACCAGAATCTTAGCCAATTGTTCAAGTCATTCATTTTATCCTTGTACTAGGGTATCATTCTGGGTGATGGCAGGATGCTACTCAGGGCTAGGGTCATACCTGCCTGGGTTACAAGATTAGACAGCTCCTCCATGTCCCCTTTCCAAGTAGTCCAGGGAGGTACATCTCAGGTCATTCACACCAACATGGACAAGGACAGAGTCATATTTGTACTTGTTGTGGAGTGACCTGAGTGCATGCATTATGTGGCGGATCCTGGCACCCAACAGTCTGCTGATAGTAACTTTCTCCTTGTTTAGTCTGGTGAGTGGAACATCAGTGTGCCTGACTATAGAACCACCTATGACTAGAATGTTGGGTACGTTGTTATGCCTTATGAGCTGTGGTTGCGTGGCACACTGAGTTTATGGACTATGTGTCATTTGGGTTGTGTTGGGGGGTGGAGGTTGCTTGTGTTTTTGCTTTGGAGGTCCCTGTTGCTTGGGCAGGTTTTTACTGACAGCCTCCATGAATGTCAGTGTGTGTTTTGTGTTTCTGCGTGTGTGTTTTGGTGGTGTAGGTTATGAGGGATTATGTGATGAGTGTGGTATGTTGCAAGTGTTTACCTTCTCCTCTTGACTGTCTAGTCCAGTCTTGGGTGAATCGAGCTTTGCTTCCAGTTTGGCTATATAAGTGCATCTCTCACAGGTTGTAGTGTTGGGTGGTAGGAGGAGAGGGTTGTCTGTGTACATGAGGCAATTGCTGCATTGCCCCAAGATGCCCAGATTCATCAGGTAGACAGGACAAAACACAGGGAGCTGACCCTTAGAAATGCCTGGATACGTGCTTATTTGTTAAGTACTAGAAACTGTTTTCCTCTAGACAAGTGAGGAAAGTTGAATGCTGTACTAATTTGAAACTTATTTAGTGCTTACAACGAGTTCTGAACAAGTGCTGAGCTCAAAGAAACAGACTTGAGTGCTGAAAATAAAAAAACTGGCTAGTTCTAAGAAACAAAATTAAGCTAGAAGGCTTCCCTCCAACACAGAAAGCCTTGGGGGCTCAGAAGCCCACAAACAGTCTGGACACAGCAAATCTGTATCAAGAGTACTCTACCTACAGGAAAGGCAGGAAACAAGCTAAGAATTATTTTTTTACTTTTATTTTTTAAGTGGAAAGAGAGAAAGGACAAGCAGAAACTAAGTAGATTGGCCATCTCAAATGTTCTCCCTGTATTGGGTAGAATGAGGTAATAACTCTAGACTGGGAGGAGTGTCCCAGATAAAATTTACAGTAGGGGCGGGCAACTGCAAAGCCACCAACTATAAGAACAGCATACAAATAGGGAGGGAGGGTGGCAAATAAACTGCAGAAATGTTTCTCACAGCATAAAAGCAGCAGTGAGCCTTTAAATGAACATTTTAAACAGCCAAAGGAGCCTCTAGAGAAATTTTTTTAACTGCAAACAAGTTATATGACACTCTCCTTGCCAGGAAATCAGAATCAAACAACCCAAACAGATGCTTAATAAAAGTGGACAAGTTCCAGTTAATACCTCACACACACAGTGAAACTAGCTAGAAAAGTATGCAGTAGACAAAGTGCTATAAATAACTCAAACTAATAAGCAATAAAACAGGATACTTAATGTTATATATTATAGATCCAAGTTTACTCAGTGTCCATCCTTTGATTAGCTCAGTGTGAAATGGCAGAAACACTCACAAACTTAACTTATTAGGTAACAGAAAGTAGAAACCTGAGACAACTTTAAAAAAAGCTCAGAAGAACCAATGAGGTGCTTACTCTAAGCTGTAGTTCAGGTGACCCCAGTCAGCCAATGATTTTAAACAATCCTCTCTCACTGAAATGCTTAATGGCTTTGGCTAAACCAAGATGTCTTTAAATTGTGCTCAGACACACAGCTTCCACAAACACTAGGCCCAAACACAAGCCTGAATATGGACAATGCTACAAATATCCACACTATTGAGGTAGAAACAAACTGCAGAAATGTTTCTCACAGCAGCAAAGCAACAGTGAGCCTTTAAATGAAAGTTTTAAAACAGATAAAGGTGCCTCAAGAGAAAGCTGTTAACTGAAAACATGTTATATGATACTCTCCTTGGCAGGATATCAGAATAAAACAACCCAAACAGATGCTTAATAAAAGTGGACAATTTCCAGTTAATACCTCACACACAGTGAAACTAGCTAGAAAAGTATGCAGTAGACAAAGTGCTATAAATAACACGAAAAAATAAACAAAAAAACAGGATACTTAATGTTATATATTAGAGATCTGAGTTTACTCAGTGTCCTTCCTTCGATTAGCTCAGTGTGAAATGGCAGAAACACTCACAAATTTAACTTATTAGGTAACATAAAGTTGAAACCTGAGACAACTTTAAAAAAAGCTCAAAAGAACCAATGAGGTGCTTGCTCTAAGCTGTAGTCCCGGTGACCACAGCCAGCCAATGATTTTAAACAATCCTCTCTCTCTGAAATGCCTAATGGCTTTGGCTAAACCAAGATGTCCTTGAACATGTGCTCAGACACATAGCCTCTACAAACACTAGGCCCAAACACAAGCCTGAAAATGGACAATGCTACAAATATCCACACTACTTAGGTAGAAAGAAACTGCAGAAATGTTTCTCACAGCAGAAAAGTAGCAGTGAGCCTTTAAATGAACGTTTTAAACAGATAAAGGAGCCTCTAGAGAAAGCTTTTAACTGTTAACAAGTTATATGACACTCTCCTTTGGAGGAGAGCAGAATCAAACAACACAAACAAATGCTTAATAAAAGTGGACAATTTCCAGTTAATACCTCACACACAGTGAAACTAGCTAGAAAAGTATGCCGTAGACAAAATGTTATAAATAACTCGAAAAAATAAGCAAAAAAAAAGGACACTTAATGTTATATATTATAGATCTGTGTTTGCACAGTATCCTTCCTTCAATTAGCTCAGTGTGAAATGGCAGAAACACTCACAAACTCAACTTCTTAGCTAACAAAAAGCTGAAACCTGAGACAACTTAAAAAAAAAGCTCAAAAGAACCAATGAGGTGCTTGCTCTAAGCTGTAGTCCAGGTGACCCCAGTCAGCCAATGATTTTAAACAATCCTCCTTCACTGAAATGCCTAATGGCTTTGGCTAAACCAAGATGTCCTTAAACATGTGCTCAGACACACAGCTTCCACAAACACTAGGCCCAGACACAAGCCTGAATGTGAACAATGCTACAGATATCCACACTACTTAGGTAGAAACAAACTGCAGAAATGTTTCTCACAGCAGAAAAGCAGCATTGACCCTTTAAATGAAAGTTTTAAACAGATAAAGGAGCCTCCAGAGAAAGCTTTTAATTGCAAACAAGTTATATGACACTCTCCTTGGCAGGAGATCAGACTCAAACAACCCAAACAGATGCATAATAAAAGTGGACAATTTACAGTTAATACCTCACACACAGTGAAACTAGCTAGAAAAGTATGCAGTAGACAAAGTGCTATAAATAATTTGACAAAATAAGCAAATAAACAGGTTACTTAATGTTATATATTATAGATCCGAGTTTGCTCAGTGTCCTTCCTTCGATTAGCTCAGTGTGAAATAGCAGAAACACTCACAAACTTATCTTCTTATGTAACAGAAAGTTGAAACCTGAGACAACTTTAAAATAAAATCTCAAAAGAACCAATGAGAAGCTTACTCTAAGCTATAGTCCAGGTGACCCCAGTAAGCCAATGATTTTAAACAATCCTTTCTCACTGAAATGCCTAATGGCTTTGGCTAAACCAATATGTCCTTGAACATGTGTTCAGACACACAGCCTCCACAAACACTAGGCCCAAACACAAGCCTGAATATGGACAATGCTACAAATATCCACACTACTTAGGTAGAAACAAACTGCAGAAATGTTTCCCACAGCACAAAAGCAGCAGTGAGCCTTTAAATGTAAGTTTTAAACAGATAAAGGAACCTCTAGAGAAAGCTTTTAACTGCAAACAAGTTACATGACACTCTCCTTGGCAGGAGATCAGAATCAAACAACCCAAAGAGATGCTTAATAAAAGTGGACAATGTCCAGTTAATACCTCACACACAGTGAAACTAGCTAGAAAAGAATGCAGTAGACAAATTGGTATAAATAACTCGAAAAAATAAGCAAAAAAACAGGATACTTAATGTTATGTATTATAGATCCGAGTTTGCTCAATGTCCTTCCTTCAATTAGCTCAGTGTGAAAAAATGCTACAATATTACTGCTACAAATCAATTAACTGCTTCATTGATGTTATGGCTGCCTGTCAAAATGAGTGAAAAGTTTTAAAATCTGTTTTAATCGTTCTGTATTACATGCAAGAATGTTAAATATGCCAGTGAGCAAAATATGTTTTAGAAATGGTCCTTTTGCCTTAAATGGGAAAATGTAATGATGAAAAGTGTGCAGAGCTTTAACCATGTATATATGTATCTATGGAAGTGTGATACAGAGCTACATTATCTATCCATGTATATATGCATCTAGGAGTCTGAAACATAGCTCTGTATCTTTAAGAAATACATGTCCTATAATGCATTGAGTCTGATGTGCTTCTTGTACAGCTGGAGATATGATATTAAGCTTTTCAACTGCCTTTCTACTATGCTGCCATTTTGTGAGTTAGTAAAGTTGCAGTTTTCTTTAAATGCTGGTGCTCTATTGGTAGAAGCAACTCTGAAAAATAAATGACTGGGTCACCAGCTGTGTGCATTGTGACAGTATAAACTCAGCTTAATGGGACTAGACTTAACTCATCCTGATTTCTTTTGAAGTATTTATGCTAAAGATTAGCCATTTAAACATTTCAATGTGACCTGACTATTATAAGCAAGCTTTTTCATTTATCTGGTCATTTGTTACCATTGCTTGGTGTGTTTAAACAATATGTGTTTTTTTAATGAAAAGGTATTTAAGTTAATCACTTATTTAGTTCCTTCTTTACATCATCAGTTGCTTTCCTTTTCTGTAACACATCCTTGGAATAGTCTGACAATATTCTAACAGCATAATTCAGTATCTCCATTTGTTTAGAGTTTTGTCACCATTAAAATAACCTGTCTGTTGATAGATTCTTCAGGTTTGATAGCAAAGTACTTAGGTTTATCTGTGTGTGTCTCTCTCTCTCTCTCTCTCTATATATATATATATATATATATATATATATATATATACATATGTATATTATACATGCATGTCTAGCTGTATAACCCTGCACCCCTCTCACACCCATTTATCCTTGTTTCATCCTTCTTTATCTCATCTTGTCATCCCCTCACTTACTGCCTCTCATTCATCTTAGCTACTCTTCTCTGCATCTCTCATACTTCTCCCCTATTTACACCTCTTCTCTCTGCATGCCTCTCTCTCTCCATTTCCCTGTCTTCTCCCCATGGAATTCTTTCCTGCAACTATTCTTATTTCATACCTCCCTACATAATGATGTGCTGTTAACTCTGCAGCATAAGCCATCTCAGCCATTATGGCAACATCTTATCCAAAAAGCTCTGCTAAGCATAATTCTATTTTTCCATCCATGTTTTGACTTTGTAAGCAGCTTTCTGAGCTAAATGTTATAGCATATTTCTGCACCTGTAAATATGTATATGTTTTGTATTATATCCTTGTATCTGTAAATATGTTTTTAAACACTTTTATTGAATTATCACTTGTGATACAGGATCCATAAATATGTTTGTTAATTTCTTGTGTGGTCCTATTCAACCGGGCTGTGCCTGCAAATGGTCCACTGAGATGAGTGCACTACTCCTGCAAACACATATAAATATATTAAATAAAGACCACACACACACACACACACACACACACACATATACACACATATATATATATATATATATATATATATATATATATATATATATTTATACATACACACATATATTGGATGGATGGATATATGTATATCCATATATATATATATATATGTGTGTGTGTGTGTGTGTGTGTGTGTGTGTCTGTGGGGTGGTCTTGTGCCTTTATGTTTTTTAACTCATGTGTTGCCTGCCAGCCATCAGTTCTTCCACCTCTGGACCTGATAATTTCATAAACATCACAGTAATTAACTTTGTGTTTTAAAGGAGTGTAGTATTATGTTTGTAGATATCTCCTGAAAAAGTTGTTTGCAATTCTAAGTCTGTTTCATCTTTTCCCATGGATGTTTCCAGGTTTATGGAAGCAATGTCTTGAGATATTTTAGGAGTTATAGAAAGATCTTGTCAGAGTCTGACAGTCTGTCATAGCTCCTAGTATCTCAGAAAGCACAGAACAACATGATTAGTGTTTAAAATGTTTAAAAGTACTGACTATTCTATTTCAAAACACCTCCTTTTACTTCAAATGGCTGTTTAAAGGAAGAATGTAGCTAGTATCTGTAACTTAAAATATTATCTCATTGCTGAGATATTGTAAATGAGGATGAAACACTGCTTGATGATTTTATTCTGTGAAATGTGATCTTCATTCAGAGACGAAGAGCTATTTCAGTTTACAATCTGTTTTTAAGTACCTTAATACATTAGGAACAGGAAAAGACTGGTTGCAGCTTGTTTAGAAAGTTGTTATTTCATTCTAATATGTTACAAATCTGATTTTCTAAAAGATAAAAACATTTGTAAAATAAATTTGCAACAGGAGTTTGCTATTCAAGCCTTTTTCAATATCCTAGGGCAAGCTGTGCTAATTCTTTGGTAATGTGTGTCTTCCCATTTTCTTAAGACCAGTAGTGTTTCATAAGTGATCCAAGTTAAGTGCTGTAATTCTTCCTTGAATTAAATGAAGTAAAAGGTAATTTTATAGCTCAAAGAATTAATAAGATAATATGTTTGAATGTTAAACGCAGTGTTCACAGTGAAGTGAATTCACCTATATGTCTCATGGCATACTGTAATTGTTGCACGACATATTTAAATATTTAATCTTCATAAAATATTTAATCCAGTGTGAATTTACAAGGGTGCAGTAAGTTCAGCTAATGGAAGTAATTCTGAAAACATAATGGTTGCACAGGAATTATGTAATAGGAGAATTTGTAAGATATAGTTCTATTTAATAATATATTCTTAAATGTTTTAGCCCTCCTAATGCTGCAATCTGTAAAGACTATGAAGAGTCATACAAATGGAAACCCAGCTCTGTAAGGTGTATCATGGTATTTCTGTGGAAATGAGATAACACTGAAAATCAGAAACCAACAATTAGCATTGGTTTAATGCACATTTGAAAGAGAGAAATTATTACAATAATTTGATACTAAGAGGCTGAAAAAGAGTTTTCTCATATCCTCTATAAAATCTGATAAATGTATTCTCATCTTTCTACATACATTATGTTAACAGGTCATTATGTAAGCTTTGCAAAGCAGTGTACTTAAAGAATGAGATATGAGCCTGATGAAACATATTTATGCTTAAAATGATGTCTTGTATATTGCTAGATTTGGTGTTACACTGAGAATTATTTACTTACTTACTTTTTATTATATTATAACCCAGGGATCAGAAAGATTTCCCTGTACTCATGGAAACATTTAGGACAAAAATAGCAGTTTCCATAATCATGGGAAATGTGATTTAGAAATGTTAGCCACAATAAGAAAGACCTCATTGTTGGCAAATTTGCATCTCTCTGAATTGTGTGGCATTTCTGCTAATGCTATTCAGCACTTTCCTATGGTAATCAACACTGGCAGCCCATACATTTTGATGGCACAGCCACACACCTCATTTACTCTTCCATACATGTGAACATACACACACACACATGCACACACAAACACGCATGCATTCATTTGAGACCACTAATATCTCTGCAGACATGCACACATGCTGCCACACGCATACATCTAATCAAACAACCCCACCACCAAACCTCGTCAGACAGTTACCTGATTTTACCTTATTTATGTTCTTTTGACTTTTGGCCATGCAGTTGAGAAACTCTTTGAATCACTCATCTGCATAAACCTTGTACCACAGTCATATCTAGAGAAGAACATGGCTGTTCACATCGAATGCCTGCGTATATCATGGCTGAGTAGATGGTTCATCTCTATCATTATTCTACAAACCATGTGGAGTCACAGTGGAGAGCATATCTCTGGATCAGAAAGGGCTACTGCCTGGATGTTACACAGCTTAATGCTGATGGTAGCCCTTTCTAAATCCCATCCATAGTCTTTGAACACTATTTGTTTACAGCAGCAAATATTTCCCAACAAACTCAGGCAAACCCAGAAATGAAGCAAAATGTCAAAAATATCAAAAATAGAAGTCCAAAGTGGAAGGTAGCTGGAATGAGTTCACAATATTAGCTGAAAAAAACACAATGATATAAAATCCTGTTTTAATAAATGAAGATTTGTTTACACTTGGACACCCTATCAACTACATATTAATATTACATTCTTTGAAATGACCATTTTCATATCATCTTAGGTTCATAGGTTCATAGGTTGGTACTAGGCTATCGGCCCTAGGGCCTATACAAGCCTAGCCATAACATTTCCCTGGCTATTTATTCCCGCACTATTTACTTTCCTGGACCCCTGTCTAGCAGGGCGACTGACAGGATCCCCAGGGTGAATTTCCTTTCTCCCATCCAATCATCAAGGTTCCTTTTGAAGAGGGCCAAAGAGGCGCTCTGCTTGACATGTATGGGCAGTCTATTCCAGAGTCTGGGGAGTCCCTGGTTGAGGAACCTATCCCTCCAGCATGTTTTATTTATTGTGATGACAAGGTATAGATCCCTGGAGCATGTGGCTCTGAGGGATTGGGATTTCTTTAAGTGTAGCATGTCCAACAGCTCTGAGTTTGACATGGCCTTGTATGTTAAGCAGGGATCGCCTCGGTATAGACGATATGCGACAGAGTATAGCTGGAGTTTTTAAGGTGGTCAGCATAGGGCATCTGCTTTAGGCCTGTGATTCTTTTAGGGAGGTATTTTTGCGGCCTTTCCAGTTGTTGCAGATGTCTTGAGAGGTACATATCAAATGGGGCATTGTATTCTATAATGGGTCTAATGAGGGATGAGTACAGTGGGACAATGACCTCCTTTTTTCTTGATGAAAAGCCCTTATTGATGAGGTGTGCCACATAGAAGGATTTCCTGACTGTTGTGGCAATGTGGTTATTGAAGGTGAGACCACTGTCCACCTGTGTCCCTAAATCTCTAATCACACTTTCAGTGTTTAGTGTACTGCCACCTATGTGGTAATTCACAGGTACATGTTTTTTCCAAAGGGGATAACTATACATTTCTTGGCATTGAGCTTGAACCCATGGCTCTGGCACCAAGCATCTGTTTCTGTAAGGCCCTTTTGTAGAGTATCCACATCATTTGGGGATTAAATAATGGCTCCCAGTTTGCAGTCATCTGCAAACTTTGTTAGCCAGAGTCCCTTAGTGTTGGCCTGTACTTCAGAGAAGTAGATGCCAAACAAGAGAGGTCCCAGGACTGAACCCTGAAATACCACACTTGTCACTTGTCTGGAGCTGGATTTGGAGTCAGCTACTTTTACCGTGTGGGTTCTGTCAGTAAACCACTTGGCAACCCATCGAGTGACATAGGGATTAATGCCCAGCTTAGTAAGTTTATCTATGATTCCAGAGTGGGAGATGGTGTCAAAGGCCTTGGCAAGGTCCAGATAGGCTGTGTGGACTGCTTTACCCTCGTCCACGGCTCTGGAGACTGATAAGAAGAAGTCAATCAGGTTCAGGAGACAAGATTGGCCCTTTACAAACCCAAACTGGGTGGGGTCCAATGTTTTAAGGATGCCAATGTCTTTGTTTATAAGTTCCATGATAATACGTTCCATGGCCTTGCAGATCAGGCTCATCAGACTGATGGGGTGGTAGTTCCCGGGATCCAAGGTGGATCCCCCCTTGTGGAGTGGGACAACTGTAGCTGTGCACCACTCAGTGGGCATGAAGCCTGAGGTGAAGGCATGATTAAACATGCCACATAGGTGAGGTGCCAGTTCATTTTGTAGTTCAAGTAGTACACAGCCTGGGATGTCATCTGGTCCCATGGATTCTGTATTCTTAGCTTTGGAGAATGTGTTTTTTACCTGTGTGGCCATTACTACCAGAATTTGGCAATCTTCTGGTATTGAGATGGGCCATTTAGGGGGTGAGAGGGGGGTGAAGTTGGCACTGAATCGATCTGCCAGGATATTGGCAATATCCTTGGGATCAGTATATTTAATGCCATTCTGCTGTAGCTCAGAGCAGATCTGAGCATTGCCATTTAGATTCTTGACATAGTTATAGAATGCCTTGTGCTTGTCTTTGCAATCTTTGGCAATTTTATTTTCGTAACTAGCTTTGGAGGATTTTATGAGGGATCTCAGCTTGTTACTGAGGCTGGTAAGGGAGTTTTTTTGCATCCTGGGATTTTCCTCTTTTCTGCAACAGTTTCTTCCTTTTGTGTAAAGTTTGTTTATGGCAGGGGACTGCCAGATTGGCTTCCTTCTTTTGGAGGAGAGCATCTTGGTTCTATTTGGGATGGCACGATTCATGCATGCGTGGATGTGCTCATACAGTGCCTTAGTGTAGGACTCAGCAGTCAAACTTTCAGTTCCCATCTGCATGGGTGTCATGAAGTTTGTAACTTCTGACTTGAGTAGCATGAAGTTGGCTTTGGAGACATTTTTTATGAAGGTTTCCTTACTGGGGGGGTGGGGGTGGGATGTGGATGTTAAGGATGATTAGCTTATGGTCTGACCTGACCAACGAGGGGGTGACCATAGGTGTGGAATATCGATTTCCCATGTTGGTAATGACCAGGTCTATAATATTGGAGTCCATGTTTGGACTATGGATTAGTTGATCCAGGGCACTGGAATTTATGAATGCCAAGAACTGTTGGGCAAAGGTGTTGGTACATGAGTAGTTTTCCCAGTTAATGGCAGGGTAGTTGAAGTCACCCAGTATTAAGGTATTTGGTTGTATATTAATATTTTCCAGTATGTTTAGAAAGGTCTAGTGAGAATCTTGGGGCATGGTGGGGGATCTGTAGCAAGCTACAATTTGGATTGCAGTCATACCTAGTGTTAGTTGCACCTGGAGAATTTCAGATGCATTGTGTTGGCCAACTAGCCTGGTGGTGTGAATATCCTTGGTGAATATGGAATGTCTGAAAATGATAGTCATGCTTTAGGGCATAGTTTGCTCTTATACTGGGAAATCACACTGCTGTTGAACCTTGTCCAGTATAAGGTATGAGACACATCTTTCTCCTTTAGATATCCACACACCTGCAGATGCAGGCCGCAGACGAACAGGTCATGACATTTTGTTATAGGGATTATAAGTAGCAAACATTACTGTAGTTGTGCTAGACTGTTTCATTAATTGCTGGTGGTGGGGAGATGAATAAGCAATGCCAGTGAAAGAGCATCACTTTTGCTGTAGTGAATAAAAAATCACAGATTATGATTTTTCTTTGAGATAAAATCTAATGGAGAGCTACTGTGACTACAAACTGCATAAAAATAGTATTATAGACTAATTAATTAATCCTAACTTGGAAATGGCCACTTTGTATTAATTTAGGTCGGAAGCTACAGTTTCAAAAGACAAGATGAGATATAAGGGAGCCTAATTTGTACTATCTGTCATAGCTAAGTATACCCCTTTCTGCACATTCATAATGAAACATTAAAAACTGGTTATTGCCCTGATATCTGAAATCAGGCCATTGTGGCCACAATCTGCAAAGGGGATGTTTCACAGACCTCAGTAATCATAGAATGATCAGCCTTATAAGCATATTGTGCAAGATAATGGAGGAAATCATCTTGGAAGTTATTCAGAAAGACACAAGAAGTCTCCTTCTTAGTCACCCAACCCAGGACAGATTTTTCAAACTAGATTTTATATGCTAAACACATAAATTTTTTGAGAATGTGACAGATGCTTTCTGTGAAAGTTTATTTCTATATGAAGCTTACCCTGAATCTTGCTGAAGCATTTAAAGCTATTTCTATGAGAATAATATATAACCTTAGGGATCCAAAGGTAAATTAATTCATAATAACATTAGCCACAGCTGGCTACATGGTCGTATGCAACTGGGAAGAGTAGGAGGACAACTAACTCTGGTTGTATAGAGGGATAAAGCTCTGACTGTAGCCCGATTAACTAAGTTTTATTTTTGGGTTTGCTGCTTGATGGAACTGGTAGAGGAGGATATGTGCCAAACCAAGATAGGATGAGGGTGTGAAGCTAGTCTGTTGTCATGTACCATTGCTGGAGATGTGGCAATGCAGATATTTAGTAATAGGGTAAGTATTTGGTTTACAAAGGCAACAATAGGTGGTATCCTGCATTGTGAGCACACAACAGTATGCACCCACACAGTGAAGACATTCTGAGTGATAGAGATCACTTGTGCCTCTGTGTACGGGTGTGGTTAAGACCATTATAAACACTGCCATAGCCATGATGCCATTAAGGGGCATATGATTTAACACATATGACTGCCTCAATGAAATTGATAACATATCCATGATTTGGGGCGCCACCATCACAAAAAAATTAATGGGCTCAGATCTCAATACAGGCTCCAGTGTCAAGCTCAATAAATATGCAAATGGCTGCAAACTTGTATGTTCCATCGTTAGGCTTGCTGATATTCTCTCCCTGCAAAAGGTACTTAGCATTGCATATGATAGATGGAGTAGAAATCATATTGCCTTCAGTGTCAAAAAATGCATCATTCTCTCATTGGTAAAAACCTCAGTCAGTTTTGTGCACTATTATACACTATTCATGGCCAGACACTAAATGCTTAAAAGTAGTAAAGGAGCTTGGCTTCCTTGCAGTGAATGATATTGTATTTGATACACATACAGCCAGAACCAGTAATGAAGCATATGGAGTTGCCCACCTGATCCTCCATAGGGTTGAAAGCCATGCCACAGAGGTTATTATCCCCCATATAGAGACGTCATCAGATCAGCTGAAGAACAGTGTATCCTGTTCTGTATATCTACAAGTGCAGTGTCAGACGTTAGCCTCCCTAAGAGAATCAAAGGGCTTTAGGACTTCCCTTATTGCCAAAGATGACATCAGCCTATCTCGATCTCTCTCTCTCTTTTACTATCGCCCCTGTATGTTATCACTTGATTAGCAGAGACCTATATCTAGCATGGAATCATTAAAGAACCCTATACCATTTAAAACTGTTTGCTTAGAATGCTGCCCTAGTGATATCGATACAGGAGGACACGAAGTCTCAATAAAAATGAAAATCAGCAGTACTATCAAAGGTAACACCTTCATAATTAAAAGACTCATGTACCCAGAACCATAACTATGCCATCTGGCACCCTGTGCTGTTCCCCAAACTGACGCAGTCAACTCAAAATAGAGGGGCAAATAAATAAATAAATACATACATACATACAAACAAAAAATATCCTCTTCCCTTCTATTGAAGCATAAAGCTGCACTTAATCCAGTTACACACTCACTCACTCACTCACTCACTCTTCAGACAGTGATTGCTTCAGTTCTTTAGTCTTGACCTTGGATGCAGTAATGGCATACATTTATTGTGCCACATTATGTTTATGGTTTCATAAATCAATGGCAATACTTCACTCCTGCACCATTGGCTCATGCTGAGTGTGCTCCCTAACAGCTTGCACTCAGAGTAATAGCCTCTTTCACCACACCCAAGTTACAGCCCTGCCTGTACCTGAATAAACTCTGTCTTTTGGTTAAACTCAAAATATTAAGTAATGCATTCATGAGGAAAATAGATCAGCAAATCAGTTTACAGAAGCTCTAACATGGCATATGGGTCTGGAGCACCTACTCGAAAGCCAGTAGGCCTTGATCTTTTCTACCAAATCGACGAACCAAATTCTGACAGACTACCTGAGCAGCCTATACATTTTCTCCTTTTCATCTCTCTGTGTCATCAATATGGTACAGAATACCAAGGTAATGTATGGCTACAGGTAAGATATGCAGGAGACTTTTATTTTCTCACCTATGGAATATTTTTAAATCATTTACTTGGAGGAAATGCATGTTGAAGAGGGAGAAATTATTGATCGGGAAGACTGAAATGCCTAATATTCATTGCTCATACAGATTTCATGATTTGTCTAGTAAATGACAATTGTATGAACTTTCCTTTTTTTCATCATAGCACTCCCTATCTTCAGTCACCATAACCATTTCTGAAAGCATAACTCTCCCTGATTACTATAAGCAAAATGATGTTTTAATCAGGATAAATGCAGTCAGAATCTTTGGCAGACCTTGGCAGCACTTACAGTGAACAATCCTTTTCTGTTTATTTATATGTCTATATATATATATATATATATATATATATATATATATATATATATATATTTGCTAACTGGGTTGGTGGGCTGGTTTCTTACCCTTTTTAGCCATGATTTTGGTGAAAGGTAGGTTAATTTCTCCAAGTCTTTTGAGTATCTAATATAATGACAGGAATGGACTCATTTCCTAAGGTCAAAGTAACTTTAAAGTTTGTGAAATTAGTATTGTTTCAATTGTTGATGTTAGCCAAAAGCTCTCTTTGTAGCATCTGCCATGTGCCCAGAACTGACCCCTTCTGCAATTCATGTGGAGTTACATGTATCAGTAGCATATCTAAATAAGACTGTATGTTTGTTTTTATCAGACCAATTGCTCCTACTACTGTTGGAATTGGGTATCCTTCTTCTGCATTGCTCTCAGTTCTGCCTGTAATTCCTGGTATTTTATGACTTTTTGTCTTTCTGTACATAAGACACTGTAATCACTGGGTGTTGCAATTTCAGTGATCCATGCTACTTTTGTCTTCTTTTCATGGACTACTATATCTGGTTTTCTTGGGTCGATTTTTTGAACTGTTGGCAGTGGGTAATCCCATGTGATATAAACTTCTTCATTCTCTATAATGTTTTTTGGCTCATGTTTTCAATGCTTCTCAACTACTTCAGTACTGTAATCTTTGCACAATCCTCAATGCAGCAGCCTTATCACAATATTATGCCTTTCAGTATACAGGCCCTCTGCCATTAGTGTGTAACACTTAGAAACAAGATTTGTGACTGTTTCCAGTTCTATTTTACATAACCTGCAGTTATCTGTTTTTCCCACATGTTCAATGGACTTTGTAAACCAATGTGTACATAGTCCACTATCATGGGCCAGTGATATTAACCTTTCATCTTTTGGTTTAAATTCACATCTCCTTAACCATTCCTGCATCAGATCCTGATCAACATGTAGGTGTTCCATGCGTTTTCTGTACTTGCAACTATATTTATGCCCTTTCCATATTTCTTGCCTTATCATCTGATCTTCTTATATAAATTGAGCAAGGATATCATCTTAGATTCATTCTCTTCATGTTTCAAAATTTTCACTATGTTTGGATCTGGTGAGGTCAGCAGATATGTAAACAGTCCTACAACTGCAGATTTATGCATATAATCAATTTCGAGAAGGCCTATACATCCTTCAGAATGGAGGATATATAATTTTGGTATACACTGAATTTTATAAATCATTTACAAGCCTGAAGCATTTTTCTTGTTTTCCTCTCCAGCTGGTCCAATGCATTTTGGAGCCAGTCAATCACCCCAAAACTGTAAGCTAGAATAGATAGAAGAAATTGTTTTCTAGCTTGGACTTTGTTTCTAAATGTCAGGGCCGCTTTCAGTATTAATTGTATTCTTCTAAAATATTCATTACTCAGTTTTGTTCTCATTTGTTCATGTTTTATTGTCGATCCTTCATCAACACCCGAATATTTATACACTCCCTCCTGCTCAAGTTCCTTTATATCACATTCCTGTCCCAGACCAATATTTTCTTGTTGTTGCAGCTTTCCTGCTTTAAATGTTGTTTTGCGTATTTATCAAGACCAAATGGCATTCTTATGTCATCTGAGAAAGTTTTGACCACTTTCAGTTGTGATTTACATTTCTCATCTGATGACCTATACAATTTTAAATCATCCAAAAAAAAAAAAAGAAGATGGGAAATCTTTGCACTCTGTTGCCTGGGAGTCAAATCATAACCACAACCTATTCTGTTAAGTAGACAGCTTAATGGGTTAAGGGCAAGTCAAAAGAGCAGTGGTGATAAAGAATCACCCTGGAATATCCCCCTTTGAATTTTTATCCCAGGGATAATACTTTGTCCTTTGTCATGACTTAGCTGAAAATTGGTTTGCCACTGTTTCATGGTCATTGCAATGTAATTGATCAATGTAGGATGTATCCTATAAATCTGTAATCACTCCTTTATGCATGAATGTGGGGTGATTTCAAATGAGTTTTGGTAATCTAACCATGTCATACTTAGATTTCCCTCTTTCTACAATTCCCCATTATGACTTTCTATAACAACAAATGACCCTTTGTTCCATATGCCTTTCTTTTGTTACCTATTTGTTCTATTGCCATAATTGAGTTTTCTACTAAATGACTATAAACTCTGTCAGCATCAGTTCTAGTATATAGTTTCTACATTGCCAGAAGGCAAGTATCGAGCTATAGTTTTTACGATAGCTTGCTGGTTCACTCTTAAGGAGGGGTTTCATTTTTCCTGTTGTTAACCAGCTTGGTATCTGTTCAGGGTGCACATATAAGTAGTTCTTACTCAGAGCTAAATCTTTGTGTAAAGATGTTACTACTTTTAGCCAGAAGTTAGGTACGGCATCTGGGCCTGGGGTTTTCCAGTTAGAATATTTTCTTAATACCCTTTCAATTTCTCTAGCCATTACTTTATCCCATTTGATATCCTGTACATTTGACCTTCTTACTGTTTCTTTAATTTCTTCTATCCATTCATCATTTTTTATATTCCACAGGGCCCTCATAGATGTTTTTCTAAAATGTGTCTATTTTTTTTTTTCTTTTTTTTGGTGGTGTTTCTATTTTTTCCCAGTTCTCTATAAATTAAGTTAAAAGAAAAAAAGGAATGGGAAAGAATGCATATTGGACACACTGATCTTCTTTGTGATTTGAAGGTTAAGACAGGCATGTAAATAGGACAACACTTATCACTCAGCTTTATTTCACCCATGGAGTTACATTGATTTTTTCATACAGACTACCCAACTACCCTACTCTCATGATGGAAGTAGGCATGATCTTATCTTGTTTATCTGATAATTGAGCATTCTCCCTTTCTCTCCTTTTTGGACATTTGTCATGTATGTGATTCTTTAAAGTGCAATCCCTTGTTAGTTTAAGACACTGACACTCTGCTTAACAAATCTCTTAAATTCCAGATCCACAATTGTCTTGCAAACTGTCTTCCATCTTTACTGTCCCATGGCCCCTTTTAAAAATTATTACTAGAGGGTTTATAAAGGCAAAGCAGGAGGGATGTAAATACTTTAACATCAAAACTGACTGTAAAGGACTCTAATAAAAAATTAAATATCAGCAAGCTGACCCTCCAGTATGTATCATAAAGCATTCGGCATGGACAGACAATATCTCTTATCTGAAAATCCAGCTAGATAATATGCAGACATGCCTTACCAAGTACAAATCATGGCAAAGCCATACTATGGCACTGCCCCCTTTAGTCACTGTAGCCCTGTTAGTAAATTATCCTTCAGTGAGAAAACGGAAAAACAAGCAGTTGTATCCATGTTGATGACACGTTATTATTTAAACATAGCTTTTAAGAGTCTCTGTGCTGTAGATTATTGGGAAGAAATTCATTTTCTAGGAGAAATAGATGACTGTATAAAAACAGTCCCTCCTTATTTCAGAGATAGGCCTCATCAGTCACTATTTTTTCTAGAGACAGTATGGGGCTTATATTCATCTTTCTCCAAGTCCACTGGACTCTTTATGAGACTAAGAAATATTTGACGGTTTCAACTAGTCAGTCTTCACATTAATTCCATTTGCTCAAGTCAACTTTGTTAGTTGTGGGTATAAACACCCTTAGTATCCTCATTAAGTTATTGCACCTAGATATTGCCAACGTGTTTACTTCTATATCATAACTATATCTTTATCAGTTCCTGTTTATAGTCTTAATTATCTGAAAAAAGACTCCTTTATAATAACTAGCTATTTTGCTTAACCATTCGTTCTTCATTCTCCATTACCTTTCCAGTTCTCAGTGTAACTAAACATGTCTGTTCTTTCTGACTATCTCTATTTTAGTGGTCATCAAGCCTCTGGATAAGTGAGTCATCTCCTCAGTACTATGCCTTGTCCTGCTAACAGATAAACTCATTTCCTTATCTGTTTCCTACACATGACCATTTAATCCTTACTCTAACCCTATGGACTATTTACCCAAGATTAAGCACACAATGGAACTCCTTTGTTAAGACCTGTAAATTAAAGCTGAACTAAATTAAGCATTTTTGCTTGTGACACAGGTGCCCATGAGCTATTGGCTCTTGATTTTTGCCATACCAATATTACTTTTCTGGAGTATTTGGGACAAGCACTCATACTCAGACCCAACAAGAACCATAGCATACATGTATAAAACCATGATGGACAAACTGGATAAGAGGATGACAGTCTGGGCTTCACTGTATTTGCTCCTGTTGCTTATAATAATGACCATAAATATGATGATGTGACCATATGTCATGAGGGTAATTCAATACCGACTCACACTCTTTGGTCAGAGTTTCACTTTTTCTTACAGGAAGAGGCGTGTTCAAAAAATAGTTAAAGTTATTCCTCTTGCAAAAATGAAGGAGATTTGAGTTTCTCAGTCAGGCCTTGACTTGGTCAACCCTTACCCTCTGAGCAAGCTGAATTGAACCAAACTCTAGAGACTATCTTTTTCTATTGATTCAGCTAGAGTAGAACCATTTCCTACACAGAGTGATTACTGACTTATTGAGTGCTGGAATGATTCCACTTTATCCCATTCTTTGCAGCCACCATTGCAAAAAAGCATAATGTAACTTAGTTTTCAAATAAGATAATTCACTGTCTTTATGCAGATGTTTTAAACTTTGGAATCATTGTTACATCTGAGAAGGATAAGAATAATTTGCAGTTTCAGGTGTACTCTCCAGTCCAACTGGTGAATCTGGGCATTTTGAAGCAATGTTACAACTGCCTCATGTACACAGACAACCCTCTCCTCCTACCACCAAACACTAATACATGCAAAAGATGCAATTATACAGCCAAACTGGAGGCTAAGCTCTCTCAACCCAAGACTGGATCACAGTCAAAAGGAGAAGGGAAATACTGGCATCACACCACCAGTATCACATAGACCCATTAAACCAGCACCGGCAAAAAACACACATAAATACATGAAAACATACTCGGAGGCTCTAAATAAAAATCTGCAAAAGCAACAGAGCCCTCCAAAGCAAACATCCAAGCAACCTCCGCCCCCCCCAACACAAATCATGAAACATGTACTTTACAAAACCAGTGTGCCACACAAACACAGCCCTCAAGGCAAAATAACATACCCAACATACTAGTAATAGGTGACTCTATAGTCAGGCACACTGATGTCCCACTCACTAGGCTAAATAAGGAGAAGGTTACTATTAGCTGCCTGTCAGGTGCCAGGATCTGCCACATAACACAAGCACTCAGGTCACTCCAGAACAAGTACAAATATGACTCTGTCATTGTCCATGTTTGTGTGAATGACCTGAGCCGTACCTCCCTGGACTAAATGAAAAGAGACATGGAAGAGCTCTCTGATCATGTAGCCCAGGCCGGTATGACCCTGACACTGAGGAGCATTGTGCCCTTACCAAGAATGATACCATGGTATAAAGAAAAAAAATATCAGTTTCAACAATTGGCTAAGTTTCTGGTGTCATTCAAAGGGGATCCAGTGTCTGTCTGCCTGGGATGACATGCTCGACAAGCCACGCTGCTTTGCTAGAGATGGCTTGCACCTGTCACCCTTAGGCTTTCGAATACCGGCCAAGGATCTTGCCACCCCCATAGTGCCTTTTTTAGGCAAGGCTCAAAAGACAAACCCATCACCATAAATAGCACAAGTAACAAAAATCTGAGGGTAATACTACTCAATGACAGAAGTCTAAACCTCAAAATGCACGCACTCGAGGCACTCCACAGTATGGAGAAAATAGATATATGTGCAGTAACAGAAACCTGGTTTAAGGCTCCAGAGAGCACCCCTGCATTACCAGGCTACAACTCATACCATACATTTCAAGCCACAGAACCCGGACCGAAATACAAAAGGCAGGGGAGTATCCATATTCTTCAAGGATACCCACAACTCCAGGTTAGTGCACAGCATGATGCTTCGGAGATTATCCACGTGTAACTAATAATGGGCAAAACTGCAATTCAAATTGTAACTTGCTACAGATCACCCACCATGTCCCAGGACCCCCATTCCGCATTTCTGGAAACATTGGGTAACATAAACGTCCTACCAAACACCCTAATATTGGGTGATTTCAAGTACCCAAACATTAACTGGGAGAACTACTCAAGTACTAACTCCCTTGCCCAACATTTCCTAGAATTTATAAACTTAAATGCCCTGGAACAACTGGTAAACACTCCCACCAGAGGTGACAACATATTGGACCTGATCATCACCAACATGGGCGACCGGTGTTCCAGACCGAAGGTCAACCTCTCGCTGGTTAGATCTGACCATAAACAAATCACTTTGGATATCCACATTCCGCACCCACCCCTGGACAAATAAACCATCATGAAAAACTTTCCAAAAGCAAACTTCACGTTACTTAAGACATTGGTGGGAAGACTCAAAGCCCCCATGCTAAAGGATAACAATGTCAAAGCTGCAAAATCCTTTACTAATGCATTCTATGGGCACCTACAAGAATGCATGGATTGTGCTATCCCAAGCAAAACCAAAACTCACTCCTCCAAGAAAAGAAAACCAGTCTGGTGGACCCCTGCCATAAACAAGCTGTACAATAGAAGGATGAAACTAGTACAGAAAAGAGTAAAATCCCAAGAAGGAAAGACTTCCCTAATCAGTATCAGCAAGAAACTACGATCCCTCATAAAATCATCCAAGGCGAGCTTTGAAAGAAAACTTGCCAAGGACTCCAAAGATAACCACAAGGCATTCTTTAGCTATGTCAAGAATCTCAGTGGCAATGGTCAAATCTGCTCGGCGTTAGTAAAGAATGGCACAAAATACACTGAACCAACCAATATTGCACACATCCTGGCAGACAGCTTCAGTGCAAACTTCACCCCCCTCTCACCCTCAAAATGGCCCATAACCATACCAGAAGAATGTAGAGCCCCTGAAATCACAGACACTCAGGTTAAAACAGCCCTCTCAAGCCAAAAACACAGCATCAATGGGACTGGACGGTGTCCCAGGCTGTGTCCTACACGAGCTCAAAGATGAACTAACCCCTCACCTAAACACACTGTTCAAACTCAGCCTCTCCACAGGCTACATCCCTATAGAGCGGTGCACAGCAATGGTTATTCTGCTCCACAAAGGTGTAGCCACAACAGACCCCAGGAACTATCACCCTATAAGCCTGACTAGCTTGGTCTGCATGGCTATGGAGTGCATCATCATGGAACTCATTAACAGAGATATTGGGAACCTCCAAACACTGGACACTACCCAGTTTGGCTTTGTTAAGGGCAGATCATGCCTCCTAAACCTGGTGGACTTCTTTGAGACAGTTGCCAAGGCTATAGATGAGGGAAAGGTAGGACACACAGCCTACCTAGACCTCGCAAAGGCCTTCAACACCATTCCCCATTCTGGAATTATAGACAAGCTCACCAGCCTGAACATAAACCCCTATGTCACAAGATGGGTTGCCAATTGGCTCATGGACAGAACCCACATGGTGAGAGTTGTGGGAGCTAGGTCTGACTCTAAACCGGTTACAAGTGGCATTCCCCAGGGCTCAGTCCTAGGACCTGACCTGTTCGGCATATACTTCTCAGAGGTACAAACAAGCACAGGAGGGTATGGCTGACCAAGTTCACAGATGACTGCAAATTAGGGGCTATAATTGACTCACCAGCTGACACAGACATCCTCCAAAAGCGTCTCACTGAGACGGGTACCTTGTGCCAAAATCATGGCCTCAAGCTTAATGCCAAAAAGTGCATAGTTATTCCCTTTGGAAATAACAAAGTACCCACAAACTACCACATAGGTGATAGTCCCCTAAATACAGAAAACATAATAAGGGATCTGGGGACCCAAGTAGATAGTAATCTCTCCTTTGATAATCACATTGCCAAAGTGGTTAGAAAATCCTTCTATGTGGCTCACCTAATCACAAAACAGTTTGCATCCAGATCAAAAGAGGTCATTGTGCCCCTCTCCTCATCACTCATCAGACCCCATCACAGAGTACAACGCCCCATTTGGGCTGTACCTTACAAGACACCTGCAACACCTGGAAAGACCACAGAAGTACCTCACCAAGAGGATCACTGGCCTCAAACAGATGCCATATGCAGCTCAACTGAAGAAACTCCAGCTGTACTCGGTTGCATGCCGCCTGCTCAGAGGTGATCTCTGCCTGACATACAAGGCCATGTCCAACCCAGAATTGATGGACATGCTCCATCTAAAGAAAACCTTATCCCCTCGAACCACATGCTCTAGGAATCTAAACCTTATCACAACAATAAATAGGACGTGCTAGAGGGATAGATTCCTGTCCCAGAGACTTCCGATGCTTTGGAACAAGATTCCAATCTACATTAGGCAGAGCTCCTCACTAGCAGTCTTCAAGAGAAACCTTGATGAGTGGATGGGAAACAGAAAGTTTACCCCGAGGTTCACTTCAGTGGATCTGCTGGACAGAGGAACAGGGAACTAATCTAAGGGGGTGGCAAAAGCCGAAACATTCTGGCTAGGCTTGTAAATGCCTTCGGGCATATAGTCTAGTACCTAACTATGAACCTATGACATATGGTGAGGGGGCCTCTAGATTTGATTTGTGATGAGTGGGAGGGGTGTGTGAATCCCATAGGGTGTATGTTGTGGCATATGTCATAAACCTCAAAACAAGAATCAGGGAACTTACCGGCTTGGTCCAGAAGAAACTGGCAGAATCCCAACAGCAGAAAAAGGTCTGGTATGACAGGAATTATTGATCCAGAGAATATGCTGTGGAGCAGCAGCTCATGGTTCTCATTCCTGTCAGACACTACAAGCTGCAGGTTTCAAAGTGGTAAGGAAGGTCAGTGCTGCTAACTACATGGTAGAACTACTAGGCAGGAGGCAGGGGCTCAAACTCTACCATGTTAACACCATGAAAGCTTACCATGATAGGTAAGTCCTTGTGCTGAGTATTTGCAGTAGGAAGCAGGAGGAGTCTGAGAAGTATCTATGACTACACGTAGCCAGCCAAAAAAAAAAAAAAAATCCCAAGGTGTAATGGTGGAGGCTAGGGATGTAGGCATAAGATATGACAGTACAACACTGTAATGGGGTCAGCAATGCAAAGGTGGCTGGGATCTCAAGACAGGGAATGGGGTAATGTATTCTTAGATAGGCTCATCCCTCACAAGCAACGTTTCTCAAGAGTCACTTCAAAAACAAGCTTGAGTCTTTGGGGGGGAGTGTGACAAAGGGAGATACTGCCAGCACAGCTATCTGGAATTTTGTATAAAATTATATGTCATTCGTGAATATCAACATGATTTATATACAATTCTTATGTTACAACTGTATTAGAACTGTATGTCACGTGTATATCAAACTAGGTTTGTACAGACATGTGTGTTGAAAAGATATCTTATAAAGTGCTTGTGCTTAAAATGTAACCACAGCATGTCATACTGGAAAAGAACAGACATGTGCATGCACTATTGTAACTGTTTGAATGTATATATTTTAACAGTGGAAACTGGGATACAGGACATTAACCTCAGTTTAGTAAATTTAAAAAAATAACTGAAATTAAATTACTTAATAGGCAAGGCTGGCGACACAGATGCTGTGCTAAGATGCTTTCTGTATTGTCTGTAGGATGAAATAATTACTAGTCTTGAAATATGGAGGAATGTAACTGTTTTATGAATTCTAGCATCTACCAAAGAGCTGAGGTCTATTTATTTTCACAGGTAGATTTTAAATACTGCTAGCTTCCAGCAGTGGGGATTTCACCTGGAGTCAGATGATAAGAAATAATGTCATTCTGCAAGCAATTCCAGCAGTAATATTTGATATACTAATATGATAACTCTCTTAGAGAGACGGTGCATTCTGTATTCGGTCTTGAACCTGACAAGAACCATTCACCATAACATCTGCCTTGCTCTGTAAGTAAGTTTCTAGAGTATAGTAACTGTCTTAGATGCAGTCAGTAATATAGTAAACCTTAGTTTAGATACTTTTATTTATTTATTTGAGCCTGTCCTGCAATGTTGTTTTAAATATTTCCTGTGATTTTGAACTCTGATGCCACTGTGAATACATACTGAGTATGTTCTTGTTTTTTTTTTTATTATTTATTATTGAATATATTTAAACCTTTCATTGTGGCTGATCTGTGAAGAGATATTTAAGTTTTGAGAGTACTTGCATATTTATCTAGTGACACTGTCTGGGCCACTCCTAATAGCCTTGCTATTGGTCAAACTAAGATTGGACACCCTTTTTAAGGGCCTTAAAATAGCTGGTAAGGAGTTGGCTGGTGGCAGTGATAACTACCTTATAGCCTAGGCAAAAGGTGCATAGTTAGTAGGCCTGTGCCAGCTTTTCTCAGGTGTGTGTGTGTGTGTGTGTGTGTGTGTGTGTGTGTGTGTGTGTGTGTGTAAATCAAACCTCAAAGAGTATGTGTGTCAGCTAAATGGGCAGGGACATGGCTCACTGGTTGGACAGAGAGGGTGCTGGAGGTCTTGGCTTGGCTACTCAGCTGAGATCTCAACTTTATAGCTGTGCTAGTGGGGAGTCCTATTGGGAATCTGGAGAAAGAGGGAGAAACCAGCACCTGACCGACTGTGGTCTTTGTGTGCTCTTAAGGGAAATTGCACTTGATGCAGAAAGCTGCTATGTTGAATACATCAAACTACAGGTGTTAATGTATTTAGTTTCAACTTGGCTGCTTTATGGATGATCCGTATTCGGCATTTCAGGTCAACATAGTGACCGGTCTACCATCACAATTTCGAAAATACAATAGTAAACCTATATAGACAGAGAGACAGAGAGAGATCTGTTCCAATCATTAAATAAAGTAATTCAATGACATCAATAAAATTGTAAAGAAAAACAATCAAAATAGATCTGCCTTTTCCTAACCACTGTATTAATGCTGATATGTTCATTTAAACCAAGCAACATGTTGACATTGAGTCTAATCTCCCAAATTAACTCTTTGTTCAACAGCACTTTCTTTCCTTACAACATTTTTGAGGATAACTAAAATAAACTTTTTGAAACTAATATGAAACAGATTAGATTTTTTCACAATAATTTGCAAAGGTTCATAATTACAGAGGCACAACTTGCCCTCCATCTTGGCAACATTAAAAGTTTTGCAGTTCTGTGCATAAGGAAACAGGCAGAATGATTCTGAGTATTTTTTCTTTATAGTTTTATTAACTACTTATTTGATTTATGTATTTCATGGTTGGATGTGATATATCTGAGATATATGTGAATCACTAGATTTATTCAGAAGAAATCTGTAACTGTGTTTGGATGAAAATGCTTAATAAATTTTATCCTGTGGGGGACATCCATTTTTATTATTTTTTTATTATGTTTGGTGAATGTATTACAACTTGATCTTTCTTTTGTTATTGTTTTATTTATTTTTTATCTACTGGTGGTAAATTATGTCCTCACAGCACTTATTTCATGGTGTACACCATCATCCATTGAAACTTACAACAATGTAAACATCTGTTCTCCTTTGAATTAATGGGACAGTTTTCTGTCTCAGTTTTCACAACTAGCAGATTAATTTACCTTGCATGATTTAATATCGGCTAGTCAAGCTGCTAATGGAAATGGTGGATCTACCATCACCGCATTGCAAGTATTGAAGAAGAAGGGTGAATGATGGATAATATTCCTTTTACTGTGGCTGACTCTCTAATTAACTGTTTAAAATTGCACCTCTGGCATAAACATAAGAAACTGTGGTAGTTTCCAAGAGCAAATAAATTGCTTGAGCAAACATCTCATTAGCCTTAAGTCCCCACAAATGTATAATATTTATTTTTCAAGAATACATTACTTTAGACATAACGTCTAAGCAGCATATATTTCATAAATTTCCCAATGGGTTTATTAGTAGGTCTGAACTTCATTGGAACCTTACCTTATTTTCCAGATAGATAGTACGGAGCATTTAGGTATCCATATTATTCATAATCAAATTGAAATTGATAAACTAAGTAAGGATATAAAAGATTTGGGGCCGGATTCACGAAGGCTTGCACGGAGACTAAGAGTAGTATAAGACTCCATGCAGCCTTCGCGATCCAGGAACAGCCCAAAGTCCGTGTAAGAGACAAGCTAAAATGGCTCTTACATGGAGTGGGTGTGGATAAGCTAATCACTTACTTGCAGCCGAATAGCATGCAAATGAGGATGATTAGCGATCCAGGAAGCCCAGAACAGCCCGTGTAAGAGACGTTTTAGCTGCAGAAATGTACTCAGTTGACAACTGAGTACGTTTCTGCAAAAACTGCAATGGAGCCATGTCAGCTCCAAATAAAGGGTGCATATGTGTCAGGCAGCATGCCAATGGCCAAATATGTAGCCATTGGCAAGGTAACCTGATGCAAATATATTAAAAATATAATTTTTTTTTCGGTGATTGCCGATGTTTAAACCCAGCGCAGCCCCGCACAAACGGGCTGCGCTGTATAGAACATAAAAATGAAGGGTTTAAACCCACAAATGTGGGTTTTATGCAATACATGGAATGTCAATGCAGGGACCTGCAGACCAAAACCAACATGGCCACCGTGTAGTGGCTGCTAAGAGGGGAAGCTGAGTCTAAGACATGTAACTAAGCATTAGTAGGCAATCTGATGCAAATGAGTGTAAGGATACTGAATTCCACTGTCACATAGCAAATGAGCACAGTCTGAGTAGTGTAAGAGTTACAGAAGGGGGAGGAACAGAGTAGGAGATAGGTGACATCACAGGGGGGAATGGTAGAAAGAAATGCAGTTCATTGGAGGTTAGAGTTACATGACAGATGTCAGACAGATATCATGGAAAGAGGTGTGCCACTAACTAAGCATGAGAAAGTCAAGAAATGGAAGGTGTACACTGTTGCCTACACCAAATTTTCTTGCTGGATGTGTATGAGCACGTGTGCGCGCCATGAAGCGTGAGTAAGGCAGTGTGCACGCGTGTAAGGCAGACTGAGCATGTGGGAGCGTGTTGGGAGATGTTTAACACTGTTTGCGCGGGCGTGCACGCGTTTTAATCTGAGTAAGCAGATTCTGAACCGTGTAAGCATGTGTGCGCGCGTGTAAGCCACTGTAAGCGTGTTTCTGCTGGTTTACACACGGCTCCACCCTGAGGAAACAGAAAGGAAAAAGGAAGCAACAGATTTAGTAGGAAGTTAGCAGGGAATACTGCTGGAGCTAGCAGGTGAAAACAATTAGATGCAGGCAATTACACAGGCAGAATAGTAGCCCAGCCCAGCACTTAAAACTCTGCAAACAGCAGTGCAGGATGTTTCTCTCAAGAGACACTGCAAGACAGGAGTTAAGTTATCAGAAGTGAAAACTGAAAAAGCTGAACTCAGAGCAGAAATGTTAGCGGCTGCCATAGCTGTCATAATGAGACATAGGCGACTTTCTGAGGGTGGTGACAATGCAGATGGTGCCAGACAACCCACAGTGAGGAGACGGAGAAGAGTGTACAGGCCCAGGGTCACCTACCACGGGTTACATGAGCTGGAGATAGTAGAGCACTATAGAGTGAACAGAGACCTCCTGCAGCAAATAGTGGAGCTGTGCAGGCCACGCCTCACACACAGAACCAACAGAGGGGAACCCATCCCAGTGGAAACCAAGGTATGTGTTGGCCTAAGAATACTAGCAACAGGTACCTTCCAGAGACCAACTGGTGATATGATGGGGATATCACAGGCATCAGCCTCCAGGGTACTGCACCAGTTCCTGGATGCCATGTAAGCACATGTCGGTGATCATGTATATTTCCCCAATGCCCGTGAGGTATTGGCCAGCAATACGCGTCTCTTCCAGCAAATAGCAAAATACCCTGAGGTAGTGGGTGCAATAGACTGCACGCACATACACATCAAAGCACCAGCCGGTGAGCGGGGTAGGGCATACATCAACCGCAAGGGCTTCCCCTCCATCAACTGCCAGGTCATGTGTGATGCCTAGGGCATAATAATGAATGTGTGTGCTGGCTGTCCTGGGAGCTACCATGATTTCCACATCTGGCATTTGACGCAGCTGTACCAGACATTTGCCAATGGGGACATCCCGCACGGACACCTAGTGGGGGATGCAGGTTATGCACTGGAGCAGTGGCTGATGACACCCATCAGAAATGCGCACACACCTGAACAGGAACGCCATAATGAGGCACATGCACAAACACGTAATGTAATAGAGCATGTGTTTGGGCTGCTCAAGTCATGGTTCCGGTGTCTGGACACATCTGGTGGAGCCTTGCAGTACACACCAACTACATGTACCCAAATTGTCATGGTATGTGCTATGCTACATAATATGATCTTGCGAAAACAGCTGCAGCAGGACCAGCATAGGGCCGGGCCAAAAAGCCCCCCACCATTGCCAAAGCCATCACAGGCAGAGCGTGACTCAGAGGAGGAACAACCTGAGCCTGTCCCAGTAGGCAGAAGGAGGCGTGCTCAGTATGCCCTGGCCTTGGCAAAGAGGCAACGCATAGCACATACACTGGCTCAGTAGGAATCCTGGGAATGATACCCCTCTCTGACTCACTCATATAGTAACAGGGATGCCTAACATGACACAACCTGCTCTCAAACATGTACAGGGAAGTGTAATATGCGCATCCGACAGAGGCAGCCCTGCAGCACCATCTGAGGCATGAATGCTATGTGTTAAGTAATGTAACACCATGTACTATATGCACACCTGAGGACCCTGACTAACATCCTACCCTCACCAAGCATCATGCCACAACATGACAATGAGATGATCAAGTGCAATAATTGACTGAAGTATCGCAGTTAGTCAAAGGGGATCCAATGTGTGCCAGTCTGGGATGACATGCTGAGCATGACATGATGCACCACCTGCTAGGACTGGCGTGCACCTATCAGTGCAGGCCGTATGGATACTGGCAAAGGCTGTTGTCACCCACAGTGTGCCCTGAATTGGTAAGGCTCAAAACACAAACCTATCTCCATAGGTATCAGAAGGGATAAGAATAAGATAAGGGATAAGTCGAAACAGCAAGATGCATGCAGTCTAAACTCATCCAGTATGGAGAATGTTGATATCTGCGCTGTAACAGAACACTGAGCCAAGGCTCACAACAGCACCCTAACACTACCAGGTTACACCTCATACTGTGCTGTACAGCCTCAAAACTTGGAACAAGCTACAAAAGGAGGGTGACTAGCAAGAATTGTCAAGGATAACCACACCCCCATGTTGGTACCACAACAAAAAGCAGCATGGACTAGCCATGGTCAAGTAACAGTGGCTAAAACTGCCCCCAGTTTATAGCCTGCTACAGACTACTGTCCCAACACCAGGAACTGCACCTGGCCTATGCTGGAATACATGAATATATCAAGTCCTCCAAACCGCATTATATTGGGTGACTGAAAATACCCAGACATAGACTGGGAGTATTATACTAGCTCCAACAGTGTAGGATAAAAGTTCATAGAATCCATAAACCAAAAGGCCCAGGAACAACGTACCACTCCCACAAGAGGAGTAAGCATACTGGATGTGATAATCAGCAACATGGGTACTGGATGGCAAGATGAGAAGTGTATTGCTCACTGGTAAAAACCAGACCATAGAGTAATCACACTGGATATACAAATCCTGACCACAGTCCCTGGCCAGAAAACCACAGTGGAAAACATGTGTTAAGCAATATTTGCACTCCTCCAAACTGATGTGGAATCCATTAAAGGTCCTGTGCAGGTGCAAAATATGGGCCACACCTCAGAACCTGTAATACAGCCATTCCATGAACACTGCCAGGAATGCTTGGATTATGCAATCCTAAATTAAAACAAGTCACAATGCCATACACGCAGGAATCTGGCATGGTGGACACCAGCCATAACCAAACCATGCAAGAGAATGAGGAAGCTACTACATGATAGAGCAAACATAAACAATGAAGTAATCACTGATCAGTAGTATGGCAATAAAATCTGTCCACACATACAATCCACTAAGGCCAGCCACAACAAGCTGAATCTGTGAATCCTGAGGCAATGTTACACCTGCCCCAAGTACACAGACAACCCCCAACTCCACCCAAGAAATACAAATATATGTGAGAGATGCAACCATCTATCCAAACTGGAGGCTGAGCTCCCTCAACTCAGTACTCCCAAAACTAGTCAGGAGGAGAAGGTAACCACACACACCACAAACACAGTCCCACATAGACCTATCACAACTGCAAACCAAACACACAAACACAGAAAAACATTCCCGGAGGCACAAATTACAAACACAGCACACCAACAGAGGCCTCTAAAGCAGACACCCAATCAAACAACCTCCAAACATAGCACATGCAACACATAGTACACAAAGCTGGTGTGCCAAACAGTCACAGGCCAGAAGGAGAAACAACATGCCTGATACAGTTGTAATAGGTGACTCCATAGTCAGACACACTGCTGTCCCGCACACCAGACTGAACAAGGGAAAGGGTACAGTAAGCTGCCTGTAGGCTGCCACAATATGCCACATAACAGAAGTATGCAGGTCACTCCAAAGTAAGTAGAAGTATGATGCAGTCATAGTCCATGCTGGTGTGAATGACCTGAGATGTACCTCCCTAGACTACATGAAAAGAGACATAGATGAGTCCTCTGATTATGTAGTCCAGGCCGGTATGACACTCACTGTTTGCAGCATCCTACCCTTACCAAGAATAATGCCACAGTACAAACACGGAATGATCAGTCATAGCAAGTGGCACACTTACTGGTGTCATTCCAAGGGGATCCAATGTCTGTCTGCTTGGGATGTCATGCTTGACAAGCCACGCAGCTGTTCTTGGGATGGCCTGCACCTGTTACCCCTGGGTGTCTGAATATTGGATAAGGCCTTTGCCACCTCCATAGAGCCTTTTGTAGGCAAGGCTGAAAAGACTGACCCACCACCCTAGAAAACATAAGTGGGAAGAAACATAAGGGAAATGCTGACCAATGCCAGATGTGTAAACCCCAATATGCATTCTCCCAAGGCCATCCCCAGTATGGAGAACATCGATGTCTGTGCAGTGACAGAAACCTGCTGCAAGCCTCCTGACAGAACACCAGCACTACCAGGTTATACCACGTATCATGTGTCATGGCCCCAAAACCTGGAACAAAACATAAAAGGAGGGTGAGTATCCATAGTCAGCACAGACACCCATACGTCCAGGTAACTGACAATGCACAAGGCATTGGAGTCCACCCATGTGCAACTAACTGTAGGCAAGACTGCTGTACAGTCTGTAGCATGCTACAGACCACACTCTCACACACAGGAACCCCACCCAGCTGTCCTGAAGACACTGGACAGCATGAATGTCCCACCAAATACCAAACAAGGTACCACAAATTACCACATAGGTGGTAAACCATTATGTATGGAAGGAGTAACCAGGGACCTAGGGACACAAGTGGACAGTAACCTGTTACGTGACACCCACATTGCCAATGTGGCTAGGAAGACTGTCTACATTTGACACCGTATCAGGAAAGGATTCACATCTACGTCAACAGAGGTCATTGTGCCCCTATACTGTTCTCTAATCACACCCATAATCTAGTACAATGCTTTACCTGACACCTGCAGCAGTTAGAAAGAACTCAAAGGTACCTCACCAAGAGGATAAAGAGTCTCAAATATATGTCATATGCTGCCTGGCTGTAGACACCCCAGCTGAATGCAGTCACATACTGCCTATACAGAGGCATTGCATGACTGTTGTAGAAGGCCATGCCCAACACAGGAGTAATGGACATGCTCCATCCCAGAAAACTCAAATCCATCGGAGCTGTGAGAGTGAGAGATGTCAACCTCAACAAATAATGAAATAGGATGTGCTGGTGGGACAGATACATAATCCAGAGGCTCCCCACACCCTGGACCAGAATCCCACTCCATGTTAGGCAGAGCCCCTCACTGACACTCTTCAACAGGAATCTTGCCAAGTGGATGGATGATTGTAGAGTTACACTGGGGGTCTTCACTGTGTCATGTCCAGACAGAAGCACAGCAAAGCAAATCATAAATGGCCATAATATTCACATAGCAAGGGGTGGCAAAAGCCACACACACTCTGGCTAGGCTAACAAATGCCCTAGGGTGGATAGCCTAGTATGAACCTATGAACCTATGAAGATACAAATTGTACAGGACACTAAGGATAATCCCAAGGCTTTCACAACTGATGGTAGGAACCATGTTGGGAATTCACAGATATGCCCTGAATCACACAAATATCACAAACACACACACATATTGCCAACATACATCCTGAAAGGTGCAGTGCAACCCAATGCAGAATATCTATCCCAGCAGACTGCTGGCCCCTGACATTGCAGATGCTGAGGTAACAGCCAACATCTACAAAGCAAAACACACAGCAGCAATGGTATGAGATGGTATCCTGGGCTTAGTGCAACATGGACTCCAAGATGAATGGAATGCCAAACCACACTACTGCTCAATGTCAGCCTTACCACAGAATATGTACCCAAAGAGCAGTGTACAACAACAGTGGTCCTTCTCAACAAAGGTGTTGCCTGAATGGATACTGAAAACTACTACCCCAGAATCCTGAGAAGCTCGGTCTGCACAGCTATGGAAAGGATCAGCATGTACCACAGACATAAAGATATTGGGGACCTACTGACACCGGACCCTACCCAGTGTGGCTTTCTTAAGTGCAGATCCTGCCCCTAAACATGTTTGACTCAATTGAAACAGTCATTAAGGTCATTGATGAGGGCAATGTGGTCCACTCAGCGTAGCTGGACCTTGCAAAGGCTTCTATACAATACCCTACGTGTTCATTATAGATAAGCTCACCAGCTTAAATATAAACCCACATGTCAGTAGAGGGGTTGCAAACCAGACCAAGGACAGAACAGACATGGTCAGACATGCTGCAGCCATGTCAGACTACACATCAGATATAACTGGCATCCCACAAGGCTTTGTCCTGGGATCTCCCTCGTCTGGTATATATGTCCCATAAGTACAGGCAAACATGGAAGGACTGTGTCCGAACATGTTTGCAGAGGACTACAAACTGCTCACCACATATGATCCACCAGCTGACACAAGCATCCCACAAAAGGGCCACATAGAAACAGACAACTGGTGCCATAGCCATGTCAGCAAGCTAATTGCAGAAACGTGTATAGTCACCCCCCGTGGATATACAGTAAGTGCCCACCAATTACCACATAGGTGTTAACCCATTATGTAGTTAACATGTAATGAGAGACCTGGGGACACAAGGTGATAGATATCCTGCATTGGACAAACATGTGCTGTAGTGTTTACAGAAACATACCATATACCCACCTAATCATGAAGGTTGTCAGATCTAGATAAGGGGAGGTCATTATGGCTCTGCAGTCATCCTTCATCAGCGGTACTATTGACTACAATAGCCCCTGTGGGATGTACCTCAGCAGACACCGCCATCAACCGTAAAGTCCCCAACAGTACCTCACCAGGAGTATCAAAGAGCTTGCACAGATGCCATGTGTTGCCTGTGTTGCTGGTATCAATAAACATGCTGCACCTTGTACAATCTGAATGGCAGTGAGCTACGCACATGAGAGACCTGAACCCCAGCACTGACTTACATAGGACAAGCTGTACTGCGTGATCCATAACACAGAAGCCACCCCACCCATGAGTGAACCCCAGTACAGGCTACCCATAGAGTCACTTATCAATCTTCCTCAATAGGAATCTTGATGAGTGGATGGGAGATGGTAGCTTTATCCTGGGTATCACTGTCATATCACAGGTAGACAGAGGCACAGTATACTAACCATGACATATGTCATGGCAAACTCCACTTACAATGTGTGTTGAAGGACAAACACACTCTCCAACTAGCATTAGACATGGACTAGGGCACATCGCTGGTGTTTGCAAATGTACACCTATGTTGTGGAATACACTACCAATGTTGGACAAGCCTGGTTTAAGTAGTTAATATCTGAACAGAATGCAACATGGTCAGATGTACACAACTGGCCCCTAACCAGGCTGTTGTGCCCACTATCGAAATGTAAAGCAGTGATAGCACTAAAGCCCAGGATACTGTCCACCACAGTCAAAGTACTACCAGTACACTATACAGTACTACAGTGTTAGGTCAGTGTGAAAGGATGTTGACAACTGTATGCAAAGTATCCCATGCAAACACTGCAGGCACAGTATAATCCTGTTGTGTTCACACACAAATCAGTTGTACAGTAACTACACAACATGACACACAACACACAACCATAAACGGGTGATATTTGTTGAAGTTCACACTCATCCACAAATGTGGTGGGCTGCAGAGTCCAACATATGGAATGCTCACACTGGGCATGCTCACACACTTTGATAAATGAGGCATATGTCAGACAACATGCCATGGGAAGGCTGAACTGGGCATGCTCACACACTTAGGCCAAATCTCAGTTTAGCAGTTGGACACACATATCTGGCATTTTTATGTGTTATTCCAGGAACCAACCACATTACAGCAGTCTGCCCAGTGCACACAGTTAAATGACTACAGAGACATACGTGATATAGTGGGTCCCTCCCATATGCAAACATCTTCCACAGATGCACAAGTTGTTCATACAAACAGGGAATGCTATGGCAATAAAGATGGGCAAACTGTCTATCAGCAACAAATAATGTGCATTTGACAATTAAACATATGGGTGTAGAGGTCAACACTAGGCTGTTTGCCCTAGGGAGTGACAGCTTAGCCAGAGTGTGCTTGGTGTCTGCCTCCCCACAGGATGCACATTCCCCTTTCTAAACACCGATGATGTCAGCACCCTATAAGTACAGCAGGAGAAAAGAAACTTCTCAGTAATGCAAATAGTGCGCTCCGCTAATGCGTCCGTCTCAAGTGTCATAACATAGTTAGGTAGGGGTTTGAATCCTGTAAATGCTCAGTGTGTGTGAGTGGGGTTGGTGTGTGTGTAAGTCTGTAGGAGAGAAACGTCCCTTTTGGCAACTAGGAAAACACACTACAGGATGCACATTCCCTTTCTAAACACCGATGATGTCAGCACCCTATAAGTACAGCAGGAGAAAACAAACTTCCCAGTAATGCGAATAGCACACTCCGCTAATGCGTCTGTCTCAAGTATCATAACATAGTTAGGTAGGGGTTTGAATCCAGCGAATGGCAAGTGTGTGTGTTTGTCTGAGGGGGGGTTAGTGTGTGTGAGGATAGTGTCCCTTTTGGCAACTAGGAGAACAGACTACAGGATGCACATTCCCCTTTCTAAACACTGATGATGTCAGCACTCTATAAGTATAGCAGGAGAAGGGAAACCTCCCAGTAATGCGAATAGCGCACTCTGCTAATGCATCCGTCTCAGGTGTCATAACATAGTTAGATAGGGGTTTGAATCCTGCGACTGG
Source organism: Protopterus annectens (assembly GCF_019279795.1). Lineage (NCBI taxonomy): Eukaryota > Metazoa > Chordata > Ceratodontiformes > Protopteridae > Protopterus > Protopterus annectens. Next base: position 791,827,302 of record NC_056730.1, read on the forward strand.
CACGTGTGTGTGTTTGTCTGAGGGGAGTTAGTGTGTGTGAGGGAAATGTCCCTTTTGACAACTAGGAGAACAGACTACAGGATGCACATTCCCCTTTCTAAACACTGATGATGTCAGCACCCTATAAGTAAAGCAAGAGAAGTAAAACTTCCCAGTAATGCGAATAGCACACTCTGCTACTGTGTCTGTCTCGAGTGTCATAACATAGTCAGATAGGGGTTTGAATCCTGCAATTGGCAAGTGTGTGTTTTTGGCTGAAGGGGGTTAGTGTGTGTGAGGACAATGTCCCTTTTGGCAACTAGGTGAACAGACTACAGGATGCACATTCCCCTTTCTAAACACTGTTCAGCTGAAGGCCATGGCTCTGGCACAAGTTGTCTGTTTCTATGATGCCCCTTTGGAAGATGCTTGTGTCGGCTGGAGAGTCGATTATGGTGGCCAGTTTGCAGTCATCTGCATATTTGGTCAGCCACAGTCCGTCCGTGCTGGCCTGTACCTCCAATAAATATATACCAAACAAGAGAGGTCCCAGGACGGAGCCTTGTGGGACACAACTCGTAACTGGTTTGGAGTCTGGCATGGCTCCAGCAATGCTAACCATGTGGGTTCTGTCCTTGAGCCACTGTGCAATCCATCTAGTGACATAGGGGCTTATATTTAAGCTGGTGTGCTTCTCTAGAATGCCCAAGTGGGGTATTGTTGTGAAGGCTTTTGCAAGGTCCAGGTAGGCTGTGTGAACCACCTTCCCCTCGTCAATGGCCTTGGTGATTGTTTCAAAGAAATCAACTGGGTTAAACCTGTTAGTGCTGGTGTGCTCTCAGTAGCCCTGAACCAGGCATCTGTTACTGCACAGATATCGATGTTCTCCATGCCAAGGAGTGTTTTGGGTGCATGCATCTGGAGGTTTAGACCTCTGGCGTTGGGTAGCATTGCTCTTAGTTTCTTATCCCTTGTGATACCTATGAAGGTGGGTTTGTCATTTGAGCCCTGCCTAACATAGGCACTATGGGGGTAGCAAGAGCCTTTGCCAATATCTGAAAGCCCAGGGGTGACAGGTGCAGGCCATACCTAGCAAAGCAGGTAGTTCAACAGAAAATGAATATGTGAAGGTGTAGTGCCTGTCATTAGTTAGCAGTAGCATATTTGACTGCTCACGTGGACATATGCCAGGTAAGTCATATGCACTGTGTCACAGACAATGTACATGTGAACAGGACAAACAGTGACATCCTGTCAAGTGGGACATGGACATACATATAGTAGGCTATGCAGATGGCACTAGGAGTCCACAGAAGCTTTATAACTATGCATTGCAGGTGCGATCAGTATTCCAGGGTAATTGCAAGCAAACATGCATGCAAACAAAGCTACAGTAAACAGGGCTGCATGTAGTCCATTGTACAACAAACAAGCTGTACCAGTTCCAGTAGGTAACACTGCAAATATGCAGGCACTATGCACATGTACATGGAAATACATGGGTCAGATGGCTAGGGTCCAGTCTCAGTGCACACAAGTGTACAGACCATGTACTGTCAGGATGTACAATAACTGGATAGAAACCCATGTGCTCATACCTGCAGTAATACACATATGAAATAACAGACACTGAGCCTTCACTCAGTGGTTCCATACTTAGTAGGATGTATGCTCCCTGGCCTACCATCACAGTATCCCTGACATATATGGGGACTCTCCCTCCTGTGACAGTTAGTTATGTGTGTTGGGGCTGTCTAGCATGGTATGAGATGTGAGCATGCAGTGCTAGGGTGCTCCTGTGTGTCCTGTACCAGTCGTGTAGTACTGCACACATATCAACATCCTCAAACATCTGCATTGCAGAGTCTAGTGTGGGCAACATGCCACTTGCAATTTACATGTCCATCATTGTGTATTACTACATTCATTATCCTATCCCCTGTGCTACCTATGTATGTAGCCTTCTGTTGACATCATTACCACCAGTATGCCAACATGTGCAGATGATACACTATGGTACTTACCATGGGTGTAGACAACAGGACATGACAATCACACACTTACTGCATCAGGCATGCTGTGATATACCCACAATTAATTCAGCACACAGTACTGTTAACAACATGATACTATTACTACACATCTATGTGGTCACCCTGTGCATCAGCAACATGTTAACCTGTACCTGCACAGTTGTTACAGATTGCAGGAGGTGGCACAGTTTCATCATATGCACAGGGTGTGAACTTGGTATGCCTGAGTCAGCCACCGATACCACCAATTGACATGTATGTGTATGTGTGTTGGTGAGGGACAGCAGTAGAAGGTGGGGCAATGTTGATGCGGTGTGTGCGTGTATGCGGTAGCCCTAGGTGTTGTCAATTTGCATGTGTGTATGGATGCACCTCATGGCTGCCATATACTGGTGTTTGTGGACAGCCACAGACTGTACCTGCCAGGTCATACAGATCAGTGTCTCTGGCCACGGACACGGTACCTGTGCCTTGCAGGGGTGCTACGGACCATATCCAGTACCAACCCAGACTGGGTACTGTCATCAGAAGCAGGTGTTTGTTGACTGGACACAGATCCCTGTCGGGCCTGGCCAGAGCCACGTGCACTTGGTCTCCTGGGGCGGTCTGATGACAGCACAGACCCAGCATTGCTGGGGCTGCTGCTGGCACTACGGGGGCGGCCGCGGCCCTGTTGTCGTCTGCGACGACTGCCAGCTGCTGCTGTTGCTGGCATACGGCCACGTCGACGCCTCAACCGCCCACCATCGCCCTGGCTCATGGACATGTAGTTGTGGAACCGGTCTAATATGTCCCCACAACGTCTGTCTATGACATTGGTGAAATCACGGATGGCAGCCGCAATGTCACGCATAATGTCAGTCAGGGATGTGCGACATGCTGTCAGCTCCCTCAGACCCTGTCTGGTGTACCGTTCCATACGTGACTGTGCCTGCATGACAGCCCGAAACATGGCTGAGGTTGAAAGACCTCTGTGGGCACATCTGACAGGGGCAGTACGCCCACGGATGCTCCCACGAGAACCCCTGGACATCTGTCTGTGTGGTACCATCTCTGGGCCATGCCCATGGCTGCTGTGTGGGGAGGCATGTGCCACAGATACCACATTACCCTGGTCAATGCCCACTGTATGCTGTCCATCACCTAGCGACATTGGTGACAAAGGGTGTATTGGCAGGATAACTGTGCGCATTGATGGGGTCGACAGCTGTGTACTGTCAATCGGCTGACCAATGGCAGACCCTGGCATTCTTTCCTGTGCCATTACACAGATGTCATCATGATCAGTACCCACGGCACCTGACTCAGGTTCCCTGCTACATGACACCAGAGCAGCAACAGAACCTGTGGGAGGGAAACAGGAAACACAGTTTACAATGTCTACACATTACCAGCGATGCACACATGCACAGGTGCACAAATGCACACATGCACACGTGCACACATGAACACGTGCACAGGTGCACACATGCGCAGGTGCACACATGCACACATGCACACATGCACAGGTGCACACATGCACACATGCACACATGCACAGGTGCACACATGCACACATGCACACATGCACACATGCACACATGCACACATGCACAGGTGCACACATGCACACATGCACAGGTGCACACATGCACACATGCACACATGTACACATGCACAGGTGCACACATGCACACATGCACACATGCACACATGCACAGGTGCACACATGCACACATGCACACATGCACACAGTTTCACACAATTGTACAGTACTCAGTATGCATGATATCAACACACAGACACAGACACACCTACATGCATACAAAGAGCACTACTAAGTGAGCCAAATAGTACTATTACTATCAACACTATTACAGGAATTGTTAATACACACTCAGCAGCATGGATAGGCTGCATTGCTGTTATACCAGAGGGTCCTGCAGACGTGAAGAAACTAATGGCAGTGGGCACAACTGTGCCATTGTTACTGAGTATGATACAGGTCAGTAGTACAACAGTCGCCTTTCACAGGTCAGCTGCTAATATTGAGGATATCACACTTGCACATTAAATACTATGGTGACAGCTACAAACCAAGGACACACCTCACACATGCATTAACTACCAGTGTACACAACAGTCAACTATACATATGGCATATTACCTGCACGTTCACTGTCTTGCTGCTGTGTGGCTCCAGCCTCCATCATAATCCATGTCTGCTGCTGTTGTTGTTGCTGGCAGACTGGAGCCACTACACTCATGAGTAGTCCCTCCAGTCTGGTGAGTGGGGATGTGTAGCCACCCCACCACCTGTGGCGACCTGTTGCCTGTGGATATCCGGCGACGCTGACGGACATGTCTGATTAAATCACTGCAGTGATGTCGTACCTGCTCATATGTCCTATTATGCGTGCCTATGTCATTTACCCGACGGACAAGGTCTTGCCACAGTGCAGCCCTCTCCTGCTGATTCTGGCTGGTGCGGGAAAACAGTATTGCATAATCCCGCACCAGGCTCTGGTGTATCTCCTCATCCTCAGCTGTGGAGTAGGTGGGATTCCGCGGGTGGGCCATGTACCTGAGAAAAAAAATAACCTGGTATCAGCAATATATGTCAGCAGAATTTGGCACACATACTACACATGCTACTCGACTGTTATGATACAACATATCTCACATATGTACCATCTGTCTGTCTATTGGTGGATACACATGTAGATGGCCAGGTATCAGTGCTCAGCCAGCAACTGTGCAACAGTACCTGGCAGACTCCATACGACATACTACCAAACCCCAGCAGTCAGAACACTGATTCAGGTCAAGAGCACCTCCTCACTCTGGGGGTTTGTATCTAGGTACTGTATGGCCTACATCATCAACTACTGTGAGCTGACCACACACTAATTGCCCTGGATATACATATCCCACCTCCACCACCAGCACAAACGACTATAGTGCATAACATTACAGATACAAACTTTACACTTTGTAACAGTGACATGGTATCCTTTCAGCCCACCGGGCCAGTGGCAGATACAACCCACAATGCTGACCCCTACACAATTGCTTTCTACAGACATCTCCAAGAATGCATGGATCATGCAATCCCATATATGACCAAGACACTCTCCACAAAGGGACAGTATCCTGTCTGGTGGACCCCAGCCATAGACAGATTGTATTACAGAAGAAGGAAGCTACTGCAAGACAGAGCATAATTCCATAAAGGGAGGGCATGTCTGAGCAGCACTAGTAAGGATCTATTTTCCATCATACAAAATACATGGGCAACTTTGAGAGGGAAATCAAGAGGGACACTACAGATAACCAGAAGGCCTTCTTCAGTTATGTTAGCAACCTGGTCAGGATCCATCCTCTATGCCCATAGGTAGTACACAACAACAAATATTTCACTGACACCACAGATATTGACAACATTGTGGCAGACAGGTTCAGTGCAGGTGTCACCCCGCCCTCTCCCCCAAAATAAGGCATAGTTATCCCAGCTGACTGTAACCTCCCTGTCATCACAGATGTCCAGGTGAGAGCCACCCTCAGGACAGCAGAATACACAACATGTTTGGGACCTGATGGTATCCCCAGTTGCATGCTACATAAACTCTGACAGGAGCTAAACACACATATAGAAGTGCTATGTAACACTAGCCTGACTACAGGATATGTATCTGTACACTGGCGCACAGCAGCAGTGGTTCCACTCCACGAAGGAGGCACCTCAACATACCAATACAATACAACACAATACATTACATTACAATACAATACTATACAATATGCTATTGCCCCTGGGACTACAGCAGTGTACTGTTCTGCTACCCTGACCATTGTGACACATGTGGTATGATGGTACCTGCTGCTGTCACACAGTTACACAGGGTGACTCATATGGCATATTACCTATCTGACTAACATTCAGCAGGAGTATGTGTGACATGTACTCATGGGGAGTCTTGCTTCTTAACACTGTGTGGTTTATTGCAGGGTATGTCTTATCTGTGGGTAGGAACTCTTACCTCCACATGTGCACTCTATTGCAGTGGCACGGACGACACACAGCAGACATTTAGGTTGTGGATGGTGTGAGGTGTTACTATGGTTGTTGGACATCTGTCATGGGTGTGACTTACATATGTAAATCCGGGAGTGGTAACCTCTATGTGGGTAGCATATGTGTACTCTGTGGTGTTGTCAGTCACTGTGCATTGGTAATGTGTTTGAGTGCATTGTCACAGTGTTGTACATGTCAATGTGTCCTTCTCCATATCTGTAGCTGTCATGTGAGGTCCATACCATGGCATCCATTATGTGGTGTGGAGGTGTACACCGGGCTACATGTCCATAGCTGACACACCATGTCGCTGACACATACCATGTGCAGGTATTCCAGGGATAGTGTGCCACTGTGAATATCATTGGGGCCACTATTGTACACATTTATGACCCTGTTCACCCCTGACACATGCAGTGGTGGGCAGCCAATCACATATCTGGTGGTTACTGGTGTAGGTGATCTGGAATGTGGTATGGTACTCCGGTTTTGACACTTGTGTTCACTCCATGCCTTTGTCACCAGGCACCTGTTGCAATACATCTGTACACATGTGCCTCACTCAGAATTTATATACATCTCTCTCTCTCTCTCTATATATATATATATATATATATATATGTATATAGATATATCTATATGTGTATATATATATATATATATATATATATATATATATATATATATATATATATATGTCCGTATACATATACACATATATATATTGATGTACATATATTGCTATAGATGTGGAGGGGGTACACAGAGGGGGTGTGAGTGACAGATAGGGTGGGACAGGCTGTGTTGCAGGTCGTCATATACAGTCATACCTGTAGGTAGTCAGATCAGTCTGTCTATGTATATGTATCTACATATATCTATATCTGTATGTGTGCATTACATAGATATGTTTGTACAATATTCTATCTACATCTGTCTATGTATTCCTACATCTCTCTCTCTATGTATGTATACATATATGCATATTATATATATATATATATATATATATATATATATATATATATATATATATATACACATACATATGTTGACATACATACGTATCCATATGTTAGACAGGTATATCAACATATTTGTCTACCATACTGTATACACACACTAACATACTGCTAAACATACATAACAGTGAAACCTACTTTGTACATGGCACTACAACCTACAATCAAACAACATTGATATGTGCACATAGATGCTCTCACATACAAATGTATGTACAGCCTTCACTGATAGTTGCTGTATGTCCCCTGCCCTTTACACATCTTCATATACATATGGATACAGACCAATGACACATATGGAGGGTTCACAGTATGTAGACCTTTATAGTATTACTTTACATTACCTGTGTTTGTCATAGCTGCTTGTGTTGCCGTCTGGTTCTGTGTCCTGCTGCTCCACTTCCCAGTTGTCAGCTTTCAGGTAGCTGTTGCTGAACAATTTGTTTCTGTCTGTTTAATTGCAGTTTTCTCTGTCTCTGTCTCTGTCTCTGTCTCTCTCTCTCTCTCTCTCTCTCTCTCACATCCTTCTCAGGGTGCAATGAAAGTATTGCATGTGTGGACATGGAGTATAGCATACTTTTGTAGGTATCTGCATATGCCCATGTGATGGCCTCTGCACCAATTGTTAGCCAGCATTTGCTAATTGCATGCAGCCAGTTGTGTACTGATTGCAGTTCTCACTGTGATTTCAGAATAGTGCTATAAAAAGGTATGTGAGATAGGCGTAGCCCTTTCAGATTTTAAGGGCAGGGACCATGCCGTTATGCTGTAGACAATGTTCTGTGAGTGTAAAGGTTGGTATCTCTCTCATATTTCCAGGTGTGTTGTAGATTAACATTCCTCCATTCATTTCTCCAGTTTCCTGTACTAACTGTGTATGTACACTGACACCTACAACTACTACTACTGTTAATGTGTGTGTGTGTGTGTGTGTGTGTGTGTGTGTGTGTGTGTACTTTCCTTTCACTTTTGCTTGCACTTTGTTGCTAAGGCTTCAATAGTTGCCCTTTACAGTCACTACTTGTATGCCTGCTAGGTGTCTTGACCGTAGTGTGCTGCTGTAGCTTTCCTATTTTCCATGTACATTCACACCTTGGAATGCTTGCTATATCTGCTAGGGTGCTACAGCATGCAGTGTGGTCTGGCCATGGTGTGGGCCTTGACATCTATTAGGGTATTTGAGTATGCTGCTGAGCAGGCCCCAGAGACTTTCAGGTTCATCTGTTATGTGCCTCATGGAATGGTACATATCAATGGGGTACACCCATTAAAATGTCTGGTATGCTGCAGTTGTGACTGTGGGTTAGCATGAGCATATGTATTACTACACTTTTTCTGCCATGCAAGTGGTGAATACTTTCAGGACTCCATAGTTACCATTGCATATGTTACACCTTTCTGCCTACTGTTTGTACATTTCACATGGGGTCTGTGGGGCATAGCTGTAAGTCATTCACTGTTGCTATGTCTAGGCTCTTAACTATTCAAATATGGTGGTGTCAGACCCATCATGTGTACAGATATTTGCAGGTTGTCCACATTTCTGCCTCATATTTTGGTCAATATCTCATGCACACCTTTTTCTGGCAAGTCACTTTGGGCTCAAGTCAGAATATGGTGACAAACATTTAAGTTTCAGACTGCATACCCTTCCAAACATCCCACAAAGTGCAGACCCTGTTACTCTCTGAACTGTCTGCGTTTGTTGTAACATTATTTGTAATGTGTCCCTGGTTTTGGGCCTTTGCTCCACATATTTTATTACTTGGTCCAGATGTGTTCCTGTAAGAGGTTGTGGGGTATGGGCAGTGCTTATCCTGCTGTGAGTATGTGTGTGTCTTGCAAGGTGCTATAGTGACATTATTACCTACTAGCTTCCAACTAGCATGGCTGTTTCTGTTCACACACTACTATTATGGAAATCCACTAGTTTTGATAGTAATTCTAAATGGCATTCTTTGTGTACTACACATCTATATTCCCTTTACATTCATTCCTACTATTACATGATATATTTATTTTAGCACAATGCTCTTGTATAAGAGTCATGGCTTAGTGGTAAGTCATGCAGACTACTGTTTCCAAGGTCCTGGGTTCGGGACTCCCAGTGGGATTTTATTTTGCTTTTGAGCTGAGTACAGGACCTGTCAATCAAAGTGACTAAGGCACTTTTAAGCAGTTGTAACCGGGTTAGCGCTGGTTTGCGCGGAGCTCACGCATGCGCACTGGTGGTTAGCTCCGCGCACACCCGCTTACAACCGCTTAAACGTGCTTACTCTTGCGCACACCCGCGCTATTTTCTTTGAAAGAAAAGAAAATGGGGAGACAGGAAAGTGGTGAAAAAGAGGTCACAAAGAGGGTAAGACAGTAGGGAAACAAGCTTGGGATGTGCAGGAGGGATGTAGGTAAGGCCCATAGCTGCCCATTTCTTCATCAGCAACAGCTGTGCATATGTATGTAATTTGGTGTGACATTTGAAACCTTCCACCCCTGAGAGAGGTGTCAGGACAACAATAATACTTGTTGTACAGCCAATTGTAATTGATAGGTTCCATGTCCAGTAGACATGTGTGCGGAATGGGCAGCTATGTATGGGGCGTAATTTTTTTGTGGGTACAGAGTGCCCTTTTTTTTTTCAGGTGAGAGTGGTATGTCAGGTGAAGGAAGTCGGTACAGCTGGGGAGGTAGGTTGGGTAGGTAAACAGACAAGACAAACAAGATGCATACAGGGGCGGTGTATGACACATGTGGGGGGGTTACACAATTGACGGGGATGGAGGTATGGATATCCAGAGCCCATGAGCCCACAGATGGCAACAGTGGAACTGATATCCCCACCCATAGGCAGTTGCCACTGTTCCTTCACTGCCCAGGATGGGGCTGTGCTGGGGGCTGTGTAGGCGGGGAAACAGCCATGCCCGTTAGTTGCGCCAACTATGCCTCGAGCTGGCATAGGGGCTCGAGAACAGAGTCCCGAATCTCCCTACGCACCACAGTCCGGATGCTACGGAGGGTGGGTGGTGGTCCTCCTCCGGCCACACTTGCAGAGGGGGGGTGAGCCCCATCCCCTGCAGTGCTTCCACCCGCAGGTGGCACAGGGCCACTGGAGGAGGGTCCGGACTCGGCACTAGTGCCAGGTGCACTCGCCAGCTGAGGTGGGAGAGGTTGGTCCGCTGGAACCCGCCTTCCCTGTCGTACTATGTTTTGCATTATGTCATGACAGTTTGGGTTAGTGACATATAATACCATTCACAATTAGTTGTAACAGCATACATTAGTATTCCCATTAACCAAACACCCAGATATTCACACCATTGAACAGCGTGCATAACACATGCATAATTTGAACAGAAATACAAAGTCCAACAACATGCAGGGTTAATTGATGGCAACAGGCCATCAGGTGTGGATGTATGAACAGGGCAGATGCATCAACAGACATGCAAATATATATGACCCAACAGGACAAATGTCCAGGGGTGTTAATTGTGATTGCACATACCATTTTCACGTGGAATGGGTTATATGTGGTTATAGGGTGGGGTGAAGAAAGTAATATTAACACCTTTGAATAACAATACATATGCTGTACATTTCTAATAGCTACAGTTATATAAACACTACTGTTCTAACTACAGTTTCCTATATGATAACTATTTCAACTTGGTGATAGGACTGTTAATGCAACATCAATATACATTTTATGGTTCTTCATACACATTCATATCTAGCTTTGTTCAGCTACATCAGGGCTACATTTGCTTTATATAGCTGTAGACAAGTGTGGATGTTTGGTATATCAGACAAACATCCTATCTGCATATTGCAGACTGAGAGCAACATATCCTGATTTTGGGATACACATTCCAGATGCAGCAACACTTTGAACAGATTTTGCTGTTTGGTTTTGATTCTCACATGCATTTCATTCTGTCTTGACTGCAGTATACTTTATTCAGGGGTTATTACTACTGTATTGCTGGATTCATGGCACTTTCTCACACTCTCTCACTTGCTTTCATTTTACTATTCAGGATGGTACTTCTAGGCTTTATTGACATGTTTTAACAGTAGTTATTACAATCCTTTCCAGCAGTCTCACTTCTGTCATGTTTCAGTATTTCCACAGGGATATATTTCACACATGTGATTTCATCATCTTCTGCAGCTATACTTTTCAGCCTGCTGCAGGTTGTGTACTATTTTCTTACAGGCAGGGCATTTTTATTTCAGAATATATGTCGGACAGTTTCATGTTTAGGTTAAACTTACAGGCTGAAAACTCTTGTAATCAAGCAATACTTGCATACACTTTCACACTGTTACTTGCAGATTTTATTCCTTACTGACTACACTGCACTCTTTTGCTGACTGTCATACTTTTATATTTGTTTACAGTTACTGGTAGTGGATTACTGACCTGCCTGGTGGTGCAACCGCACCAGCCTATCGCCATAGGCTCTGCGGTTTGCAGAACGGACACCTGCAGCTGTAATATAAATGAAGTAATATTGGAATACACATCTCCATAATATCAGCTAGTTTAATTTCTTACATGCATAATTAAATGTTACTGGATCCAAAGGTTCAGTTGGTCCTGCTTGCATCTCTTCAGGTCCGCATGGTGGTGACAGACCTGCTCACCAGTCCTTGGAATCCCTGTGGCACTGGTGAGATCATGAGCCAACCGGTCCCACGCCTCAGCCCTGTATGCTCCCCAGAAGACCTGGCCCTGCATGAGTTGGGCCTCATGATTATGGACTAGGAGCCAGACCATGTACCTGGACTTCTCAACACTCCACCTCTGTGCTCGAAAGCGACTACCCTCTCCTACTCCTGTCATTCTGCCTGCAGGTCAGTTCTACAATCGTTTATGCTGTGTATTCCCGCCTATGGGGCTTATATAGTCCGTTTTTCCCGCACATATCTGAGATTGGCCATTTTGGAATTGTATCAACTTCAGTAAACCTGCATTGTCATGCTCTAGTTTGTATTCATTCCTATATATTAGCTATTATTGCATTTACAGGTACTGCTGTCATTGCTTAGTGGTTCTGTACCTTGACTATGGTGTACAGTATCCTGGGTTCGAACCTGGCCACTGCTTTTTATTTTTCATGACTGTCTAGACATGCTGAGGGGTGTGTCTGTGTAAAGGCAGTTTTGATACGGCTTGCTCAACGTTGCCTGTCGGTTAGCTTGTTTGCACGGTGCGCAGCCTCGCGCAAATGGGGTACGCTGCTTTAAGCCTCATTTGGCTATCAGCACGCATATTACACTCAGCTCAGTTAGGGGCACATAGATTTAGCATGTTAAACCACTGCTCAGCTACGGGCACTCATTTTGCACCAGTTAAACCACTGCTCATCTACGGGCACATGTACTCACTCTGTTAAACTGTAGCTCAGCTATGGGCATATCTGGCATTTTTTCTTCTTTTGTTACCTCACATGTCTTCAATATAAATGGGCTATTTCATTACATTTTACATAACTTGTGGTTTTATGTGTACATATTTGTCATGGACTTGTTTCCTGCTTAATTTGCAAAAAAAAAAAAAATTGGTGTTGTGGGGGCTCGAACCATGAATGGCTGCTCTGCATCCAACATCTCTACCGCTACGCTATTGCTTCCTGGCTTATTTTGCATATTTAGTTCTTATATGCTTTCCCACTGACTGCTAACTGTAGCTGCGCTATGGCACGCCACAAACGAAAGCACTCACGGTTAAACATCTTTACAATTTAAAAAAAATATATAACATGTTCATTTATATATATTTTATGTTCATAGTCTGTGGGGGCATGTGTTGTGTTGTGTTTATTCACATTTCCGTGGACTCTGTTGTGGGTGTTTACTTTGGGCACTTTTACACTTCTTGGGGCGTGTCCACTTGCAGGGCTCAGCCTACGGACACGCCCCCTACTGTCTTACACGGACCGTGTTAGACTTAGGTGTGATTCAGCATGCTCTCATGAATATGCAAAGCATGCTGACATCACTCCGTTTAACTGCAGCCTCCGTGTAAGAGTTATAACTCTTACACGGAGGCTTCGTGAATCCTGGGGTTGGTCTATTCAATCAATAATCATTTACTCTTTGTTTCAAGGAAATTATCTTATGAGCAAATTTATTTGTAGATAGAAAAGCACATCTTTACTATGTGATGAAGTAGAAAATGTTTTTAAATGGTAATATGGAATACACTGAAAACAAAGTGTGCCATACTAATATTGAGACTGTGATAACTGGATGTTAGCAGTTCATCAGAGCAACACCAGATCTTTGACAATCACGAATTTGGTTTAGAATCAATCCCTTTATGGCAATCTCTGAGGACAGCCAAATGTCATGGAGGTTTGAACCAATCTGTGACATCTACATGATTGAATTTTCCACAGCGCAACAGATGTAACAGTGGGACGACATACTATTAACTCCTGAAATGTTCAGTCACATTATTACAGGATGTTTTCATAGAAATGTTCAACTCTGACTTTAAAAATGTTTCATTACATTTCTAAATTTATTATCAAATGCCATCATACCCTCTTTAAACATGACTTTACTTTTATACCTGCAAATGCTTGAATTATAAGGGTGCCATCACTTAACTCAGTTTTAATTAAATCTTAAGTTTATTTTTGCAGTGATGGTATGGATACTGGGAATCTGCCATGTTCTTGTCGGTATTACATATGGAATGCCCCATTGCACCCCTCATTAGTCTGGTATGAGGGAATTTGCACTAAACAAATTAGATCTGCTCTACAACTGTCTTCCCAAAATTAGTTTTAAAATTTAACTTCTTTTGAACTGGATGTTTTCCAAGAATTTCAGGGAAACAAGTGAGTCAGGATTATGAAGCCAGACAAAGGTGTCACGTTGGTTGTCAAGGGTAATATTGATTACTTGTAAAATTATTAACATGTTACTCAATTATCAGTTTTACCAGAGTAAGTCCAAAAATGAGATCTGGAACATTTCCTACACCATTCATTTTTTTTTTTCCTGGAGGATTCCCTTTTGAGGATATTATTAACATGGACACCTTTTAGTTTTTATGTGTAACAAAACCCAAAATGCCTGCTATATTTGGCAACCCTAAATTCTGTAATACATCAGGGATTTACTGCGGTGACCCATCATTTCAGCAGGTGACTCCAAAACTAAACCCTTTGCCATATTCATTGATTCAAAAGTTATGAATGTTGTTGGGAAGTTTGTGAGTTTTCAAACAATGTACGGGACTTTTTGGACAAAATCTGATTTGTCACTCTTGAAATGGATGATATTTTACCAACTGTGGGCATTAAAGATTTGCTTATGGCCATAGTATAAATTTGTGGATTAGAGTGTTTCCACACAGCTTATTGTAGGGTCTAATTTGTCTGCAAGTAAAAGTGAATTTTTAAGCATGGACTTTGCTTCGAACAATATATATGTATGTATATATATATATATATATATATATATATATATATATATGTGTGTGTGTGTGTGTGTGTGTGTGTGTGTGTGTGTATATATATATATATATATATATATATATATATATATATATATATATATATATATATATATATATATATAGGTCTACTTCAAATGATTTGAACCAAACCCATATAACCAAGACAAAGTAACCGGATTCCCAAAAAGAAAGAAAACTTACAAGAACGAAAAACAAAATCACAAAAACAGTTACTGGCCTGCAATTCATTTCAGCAATAGCCAACTAGATGTACATATGCCCTTTTCCACAAGGTATTGTGGTTTTGTAGATGGTATATTTAAGTTACGGTGATGTGGGAGGCACAGATTTATGCAATTTATGATGTACGTATTTTTTTTTACTGCTTCTTTAAAGTAGTGTAGACTTAAGGGTAGGGTTAGTAGTAGGATGGTGGTTTAGCGGTGTTTAGCCATTTTTTATTTTGTTTTTTTTTACAGATGATGTGCTGTATGGGGTGAGTTATTGTTGTGATTTTGTGTTTTGTTCTTGTAAGGTTTCATTCTTTTGGGATTTTGTTACTTGGTCTCGGTTATATGGGTTTCATTCAAATGAGCATTCATTCATTTTTAGTAGACCTATATATATATATATATATATATATATATATATATATATATATATATATATATATATATGGTGGATCTTTGTGACTATGGCGGTCTAATCTTCAACCATGTATGTCAATCTAGTATTAAGTTATTGGAAATCCAGATATGTGTTGAATAGTGATTTTAAACTACATTGAAAGCTTTATGTGAGATTTTTATTTGCTACATTTATTTGACAGACAGGGAGCAAGTCACAATTAGGGGATCTATTTAATTTTTTTCAGAGGTCCACTGAATTTTTGGAGTTTTCTTTTTGCTGTGGAAACAAGTTATTTTACTTTTTGGGGGGTATTAATTTAAACAGACAATTTTATTCAGATAAGTTTAGATCTTGCAATATTCATGGTCCCGGGTTTCACATTTATATAGCGGTTATCTATAAATAGCACCATTACTCCTATATGCCGCAAGGGTAAGTTTTTAATGCTGACTAAGGAAATGCAAGGGCATTTTGATAAACATGGCTACTTATGGAAAAAGTGTAAAAGCTCCTGAAGATAAATATAAAGTGTATGTGAAGGACTACTTGAAAGTCTCAGGCTTCATATGACTTTGTATATGCTTGGATATTGCAGACAAAAGCAGCTATATACAGTCCAGCTTGAAAGACTTAAGGTAAGTGCAGGACTCCACAACTTTTATTAATAATATTTTTAAAAAAATAAGGGGTTCAATATGTTTTATATAGAAGGATCCTTATGGGAATACCCTGTTGTTTGTTTTAAAGAATGGAAAGGGGGATTTAGGAAAGACTGACAAAAGGAAGATGTAACAAAGAAGAGAACACAGAAGTAACAAATTGAGAGGATTGTGCTGGAGGAGGCTGGAAAAGAGAGGTACAATGTTTTTGTTGAGGGATCGACCCCCTATTTCTTTAAAACTTTTGATATAAGAGGGTAGCATGATTGGGGACTAGAATACAGCCTAATGAATGTCCCAAGTTCACAAGACCTCAGTTGTATTCACTGCAAGTTCATGTTGCAGTAGAAGACTCCTATGTTGAGGGAGCAGCGGTCTCTTGTGGAACAGTGGTTGGCACTGACTGAAACAATGTGTCTTCCACCCACTGCAGACAAGCCTTAATTGGCTGAAGATGACAGATGGGATCCTGGCAAGCCTGACTGAATGGGAGCTTTAGGACTTGGTTGAGGATGTGGTGGAGCAGGCTTGCCAGGCTCCCATGTGCCAGGGTAGCTATAGGACAAGTGCAACTGCCAATATCCTGTGAAGACTTCCCTGGACAAGGAAGTAGGTGAATGTTCCCTAACCTGGGAGGCATGTGGCTGGGCTTCTCCTGAGAAAATTGGATCTGTAAAAAAATGAAAAGAAACTAGAGAGAGAGAGAGAGAGAGAGAGAGAGACTGAAAATAAAGAAAGACAAAGGAATGCATAATTAAAAAGTGAGGGATGCAAAAAAGAAATACACACAATAAATTCTTGCATAATGCTACACATCATCTAGTTTATTATCATCAAACTGTTTTTTTTAATTAAATATTTATTGAACTGAAACAAAATGGAAAGGATGTGCTTATGCTTAAATGGGAAGAATGACTATTTCTATCAAGTCTTGGTGAAGTTTGCATCTACTGTCTACTGTTAGTGACATAAGAAATGGCAATATATTTCATATCTCTGCATGATATGGATTTGATTGCAGTACCATACTGAATGAACTTTAATCCCTCTATTACCATTCTTTATAAATATTCTTTCAGTTGTATATAGTAATGAAATCAGTAAAAGGCAGAATACTATGTTTATTACTTGACCTTCCTTTTTCATTTTCCTTGCAATCAGTCCCCTAAGGTGTGCTCAGAATTTCACCCTAGGTTGTGTGGGGGCTATGGACAGTGTGCCTATTATTTCTTTAACTTTCCTGCAAGCCTCATAGTTGTCCACAGTTCATCACTATATCTTGTCTGCGAGCAGTGCAGTGTTTAGAACAAACGAGTTGGAATACATTACTGTGCTTGTTACTTTTATAAACTTTCCTGACAATCAAACATCAGATACATATATAAGTGGTTACTTTGGGGGTGGGGTGGGGTAGAGGTAAGGAAGCATTCTGTTAAATACGTCTGACAGCAGCAGGTTGAAATAT
Organism: Protopterus annectens; assembly: GCF_019279795.1. NCBI lineage: Eukaryota > Metazoa > Chordata > Ceratodontiformes > Protopteridae > Protopterus > Protopterus annectens. Next base: position 791,844,615 of record NC_056730.1, read on the forward strand.
GTTACTGTGTTTGATTTCTTCTTTCAATTTTGTACCAGTCTGATACCAGAATGGTACACAGAAGTAGGTGGCTATCTATTGGGGAAGGGATAAAGAGGAATGTAGATACCTGAAATAAATGACTGAGACCATTTGTGTCTTTATACAAATTTATTGCTATTGTTTTGAAGATTAGGGAGACAGACACTATTCCAATGTTATCTATGTATTCCTATAAGCACTTGCCTTCTCATTTTATTGTGATCTGCAATTTTATCAGATACAACTTATTTCTTCCAAGAAAAAAATATGACTGAATTTCTTTCACTTCTCATTGTTTTTGATCAGGCCATCTTTGGAACAAAAGGTTTAAAATACCTCTTAAATGCATTTCAGAGAGTCTGTAAACCCACAGTTTCTGGGGGTTGCAAGGTCCCCAGACCGTGGCTTAATTTGGCAGTTTATTCCACATTGCACTTTTTATTAGTTAGGGTGAGTTCAAAAGGATGAAGGAAAAGCCAAGTTTGAAGACTATGACTGTCATGCTTTCCTTAGTCATACCTGTTGTACAGAGAATCATTGAAATAGAAAATGTTGTGAAAACTCTAAATAGCACCCCAGAGTATCTAGAAAAGTCATGGCTTTTGGTGGCCTAGCAGCCTCCACACCCCTCTTCTTAATTCATGTATCTCCTTTACAGTTATTGCTGTGCAGTCTATCCCAGCTGAAGGTAATTGATAAGATACAGGAAAATGATGAAGAATAAAAAAAAATTAGAAAAAAAGGTAGAAAATGGAATCTGGATGTTGTGGAGAGAAGTTTGGGAGGGCACAATGAGAAGAGTCTGTTTTCACCTAAGGATGGCCCTGGCAGTAATGAAGAAAACCCAATGATCAAGGCAAAGAAAGGTCAATTTCAACTATGAGGAAAACCGCATTCTCATGCCAGCCCTTAGGATATTATGGTAAACATTTTTTGGGAAAGATGAGCCCAAACAAACTGACAGGGCAAAGGCCTGCAATCAAATTGTTATGGGCATTTGCGTGGTGGAAACCACACAATAACACAGTGCAACAAGACAGCATGTGATATGCTTACGATAAGCTAGAGTCAAGGTGAAGCTGAATGTAATTGCCTGTACCACTACTGGAAGGGGCCTCCAACTCTTATTCCTTTAATACAAGATGTGGAATAACTCCACTTTTTTCAGGGGGATGACTGAGACACAGAAGATGATGCGATTGAAATAATCAGTGGTGGTGTTGGCACTGGCTATTACAAATACCTGCAGCAGGGGGCTCATGTCTGCTCAGGAAGGTTGGTTTATAAACAGTAACATGTATACTGATATAGGCAATTAAATGCTGACATGGCATGGTTACATGAAACACATGGCAGTTCCTAAAACAGGTAAACATTACACATCTGTTTTATTGGTAATGATTTCAAATCATTTTTACAGGACCAGGAGCAGAAACAAACAGTTTGACTATATCAATACAGTTGGAGAATATCAGTAGCTGAATGACTGTTGAAGAAGATGATGATAACATAGTTATATTTGTGAAGCAGCCTGAAGAAAGTGACACACAGTCCCAAAGATTAATGGTTGAATGTCACCTGACAAAAAATATTGTTAACTTTACAGGAACTGACAGTGAATCAAAAAGTCAAGCACAACCTGACATCAAACTCTGACTTATACAGGAAGAAAACCCATGCACCTCTTCATCAGTATCTCCAAACCCAGATGAACACTTTCAGGATGAAAGTCAGAAATTCAGAGGTAATGGTGTCCACAGTGACACTTCTACAAAAGGGTTCCAGGCACACAAATTTATCACAGCTAACCCAGGAAACATTTAAAACACTTCCTGTCCTGCAGCAAATGTGCTGTAACATTGTTAGGGCTCAGAGCACTGGCACAGAAAGTTAGCTGGAAATGGTCAGAGTCCTCCAGGGTATACAAGAGGATTTCCAGCCCTAGATGGGATTGACAGAGAATAGAGATACTGCCACGATCACACTGATGTGTAGTATGATGGTACACCAAGCATCTAGTTTGGAGTTACCAGAATCAAGCAAGAGCAAGTCTTGGAAGAGGAAGAGGATGACATAATGTTCATGCACATAGGGATAGACCACATGAGACTTCATGTGCTTCTCAAGAAAGTACTTTAATTATTAGGTGCCAGCAAGAAAAGGAAAATTCATGCAGCTCACATCAGCATTCATTTACACCTGGCAGAACCTCTCAACTGAGGTCCCAGTCATGGTCTTGCAGCACTGTGAGATCAGTGTCTGCAGGATCATCAGCATCAGGTAGGTCACAACAAAGGACCAACTCATCATCTGGCTCTCACAACAGCCTCTCTTCAAAATCACTTTCTCCATCATCTAGCCTATCTTAAGGAAATGTATATGGCACATTTGGCCTTCACCTTATGTGATTCGAGTCACATTCGTGTTACTTAGAATTTAAACTTCACATGTACTTCAATGTTTAATTCAAAAGGGAATAAGTTATTATGTAAAAAATATGGGGGTTATTTTGTACACTTTTCAGCTGTATGGATTTCATTCTTATAATGGTACTGCTTAAAATCTCTTATAACTATGGAAGGAAAGATGCATGTCATAACACAAGATTGCAGTTATTTACACTATTATGTTCTACTCATTACCTTTGTTGCAGCTGGTAATTATATACCAAAGGTCTAATGGCTAAGGGGGATATCTCACAACACAAGATACAGTGTTTGATTCTCACTTTTGAAAGAAAAACCTACTAGGCTTAAAATGGATCACATGATTAGCTAGCCTTGTACCTCTCTATAAGTGGAAGGATGGACATGTTTTGGGAGGGGAGAGTTAGTATAAGGCAGGGGAAGGTTAACATAATGGTTAGGGTGTTTGCATCACACATACCAAGTACAAACTTTGATTCTCACCTTTGGAAAATTGGCTAAGCTTAAAATGGCCCAAATGGACAGCTAGCCTAGTACTTACCTATGAAATTATGAACCTATAAACTTAAAAATAGTAAAACACAAATATCAGGGAAACTCGAGAAAGAAAACTAAAGATTAAAATGAGCATTTTGCCATGTAAACAAACACCATTCCCAGTTCAGCCTCAATGCTGCACAAATAATGATGATTTTGTTCTGAGGCCACAAATTAATGTATATGACAAAATGAAATAATTTGATGTGCAGTACCTTAACAGACACATATTTCAAAATGAATAAATATTGCATGAAAAAGAAAAACAGTATTATATGTTTTCTTTAATTTGTAAGGCATGAAATGTTAAGTGCTGAAATAACACTTTTTTCTATTTGTACCACTTAAGGACATTCGATATGTGCAGACGAAGGTACACCACCTCTGCAGAAGGTATTGTGGAACACAGCTGAAGCTGTGATTATTATTATTATTATTATTATTATTATTACATGATGCCTTATGACATCACTGAACAGGAGTTAGTGAGAACTCATGCATGGCTTTTATAAACAGTAATATGAATGCCTGTTCTGAAATAGAAAAAAAAAGTTAATTATTTAAAGATTAGAAGGAATATCTGATGAACAGTGACAGTACACCATACACCATACAGCATAGCCCACAGACATCTCTGCATGCATCAGTTAAACTCTGTGGGGCAGATTCAATAAAGACTACATGGTCTGCTAATATAGTGTGCACATTGTGCCATGATGTACACATGATAGCACACCATTTTGGATTCAGCAAGCAGCTCTTCACGCCATGTAGAACTACACAAACAAGGTAAACACTGTGGTATGCTAATTACAGCATAAGTAGCTGAACTGTATACTAATCAACCAGTCCAAGATGGAGGAGCCATTCAACAAGCTATAAAGCACTGTGTACACTCAGTGCTCGTTTTCCATGCAAATTCTGGAGTGTTTCTCCCCAGGCCTCCACTGAAAATAGGCTCTGCCCTAGTTGAACTTTCCCTGTCAACAAATTTTAAATAAAAAAAAAATTCCAAAACCTATTGGAATACAGCCACTGAGTGGGGGTTACACAGAAAGAATGTTAGAGGATGCTTTTGCTTTAATTCATGTGTATGTGCTACAGGCTGAAGTCTATGCTGCTGCTGCTGCTGCTAGACTACTGCCAATAAGGAGAAGCATTTTAGACCCCAATTAACTTATCACAATTTGCATGAAGTGGAAATTGTAGGCCACTACAGGAACTCTGCAACCTTTGCCGTCCTCAGCTCAGACCAAGGGCAAACTGAGGGGAGACCAGTACTGGTAGAGACAAAGGTATGTGTAACACTTAGAAATTTAGCTACCTGAACCTTTCAGAGACCAACAGAGGACATGCTGAGGGTGTCAGACGCATCAGCATTGAGAATCTTCCATCAGTTCCAGGATGCTATGCTCCAACATGCCAGTGAGTAAATATATTTTCCCCGTACACCTAAGGGCAGGGCCACAACTATACAGAAATTCTACCCTGCAGCACACTACCCTGATTACTGGGTGTCATAGATGGTACACATATAGAAATCAAAGCACCACCCAGGGAACAGGGAAGGGTCTACATAAATAGAAAGGGCTTCCACTCCATTACCTGCCAAGTCATGTGTAATGCTAAGGGAATAATCTTGATTGTGTGTGCTGGCAACCCAGGAAGTTACCATGACTCATGTATCTGGCACAACTCCCAACTGTATGAGATGTTTACTAGGGGTGATATCCCACAAGGTCATTTACTGGGGGATGCAGGTTATGCACTGGAACCGTGGCTGATGACGCCCATCAGAAATGCACACATACCAAATGAAGAACGCTATAATGAGACACATGCACAAACCAGAATTATCATAGAAACTGTGTTTGGGATGCTGAAATCATGGTTCCAGTGTTTAAATACATCTGGGGGAGTGTGCAGTACAGTCCATGTACATGTACTGAAATCTTCACTGTCTCTGCCATTCTTCACATTAGTCTGAGAAAACAGCTTCTGCAGGATCAACAAGGGGAACAGGTACACATTCCATCACCACTGGCAAAGTCACCACAACCATGTGCAGGTGAAGAGTCAGAGAGGGGGAACCAGCAACTGCTGTGGGTGTAGACAGATGTAGGCATGCTCAATATACCCTCGTATTGGCTAAGATGCAATGCATGGCACACTCAGTCATCACCTAAGGAGCAAAAACCTTCATCCTACGCACATACTTACAGCAGCATTGATGCCAGACAATGCTCACAACCTTTACCTACCCTTGCAATGGTGGTGAACTCCTAGCGTCAGACAGACTCAGCCCTGAACTAAAAATGTAGCAACTGACAGATTTACGAGATAAGTGCTGAATCTGGAAAATTTAAAAAAAATGTGTAATAATACAAATGAATGGTATATCTTTGCATACTGTTACTTGGTAATGTAAGTAAGCAAAAGGTGGATTATTTTTACAGCAATGACTTTAACATGTGACAGCAGTGACTTATGTGAATACGTGTGTCTTCTATCAAGTAATAGGCCTCAGGCAAGATTCACACATTCCTCCCAGTCGCATAAATTCTTTGGAATCCCTTAGCCACATAGAAATAGAGAAAACCCTCCTTACAGGACAGTGGTTGCAAGCGAGGTGGGTGGGGGGGTGAGTCCCTGACAAAAGCTATTGCCATCTACCTGGATTTTTTTGTTACAACCTCTGGCTGAGAAGAACTTCTCACATAAAAGACTCTAATGATTTTTTTAAGGAAAATAAAAAATGTTACAACTGATGCTGACAGTATTTATTTTATTTATTTATTTGCAGTTTGTTTGCCAGGATGGTCCATTGGGCTGATAGAGCCCATTTTCAATTTAGTCCTGGGGAGAAAACCTCCATAAACACAGAGTATACAAAAAAATAACAGGCTGTTATAGTAAACAGAAGCGTACGAAGCGTACATGAAAAACAAAGCATTTGATGATACAATCTAGAAGCTAAAGAAATTATATAACAATTAGTAAAGTTTACAAATATATAGTTCCTATCATTGCTACAAAAGAAGTTAAGTCTGTTACATTAAATAGATATATACAAGTCAATTACAACTGTCAGTAGCTATTTACAAGTAAATATATTCCTACATGAGTTAGGGGAAGAAGAGACAGAGAGGAAAATGGGGAGGTAGATAGTTGAGTTAGGAAAAAGGAGAAAGGGTAGGTAGCAAGGTAGCTACATGGGTGTTATGCAGGATGGGAACATGAACATTCCCAGAGTGATGCCAGGTGTGAATGGAGCAGAGTTTTGAAGGTGGTGGGACAGCTGGTGAGGTGAGTATGGAGTGGAAAGGGAGTTCCAAAGACGTGCTAAGGAGAAAGAGAGTAGGAGTTTGCCTGCTGGGCGGGCTGGTTTGTGGAGTTTGATCAGATTCTGGGCATTTGTTTTAGGAGTCTGTTGGGTAGGTGCATTGCAAAGGTTGAGGCTAGAGAAGGGCATAGGGAGGGACTGAAAATGAGTGTTTGAGCATAAATTAGTTGGGAGTAGATAAGATAGTTGGGCAACTCTAGCCAATGTGGTTTGTGGAGGGCAATACAGGGATGAGTGGAGGATCTGTGGCCAGTGGAAAATTTGGCGATTTTGCTGTAGCAGGAAGAAAGTTTTGTCTTGGCGGAAGATGATAGGTTGATTAGGAGTGGGGAGCCATAAAGGCGAGAAGGGATGAGATATGTGATGGAGAGAAGAAATCTAGTAGAAGGAGTGAGGTAGCGATTGTCATGATAGAACATGCCAAGCTTCTGGTGTTTTATTTTTAATATTTGTTTGTATGTGTGTATCAAATTTAAGCTGATTGTCAATGAGGACACCTAACAGTTTAGTACTGAATACTATTTCAAGGGAATTGTTATTCTGACTGGTGATGACAAATGAGTTTTTTTGATAATTGTGGTTATGGAGGGGGTGAATAGCATGCGTTTGGTTTTTGATGCATTGAGTTCCAAATGGTTATCTAGCATCCATTGTTCCATGGATGAGAATGCATCTTGGGTTAATTTTATGAGGGTGGAAGTGGAGTTAGCAGAACAGATAATTGTTGAATCATCTGCATATTGGATGATTTAGCATTAGGGATGGCGCAGTGGAGGTCGTTTATAAAGATATTGAATAATAGGTGACCTAGTATGGAACCCTGGGGTACTCCAGTGTGGGTGTTCTGGAATGGGTAGAAGGCTTTCTTCCATTTGATTGCTTGTTGCCTATTGCAAAGGTAACTGGTAAACCAGTTGATGGAAGAGGGTGATAGATTTAGATTAGAGAGTTTGGTTAGGAGAAGGTTGTCAAAGATGGTATTGAAGGCCTTTCAAAGGTCCCAGAGGAGGGTGGATACAATACAGCAAGTCACGTGCTTTATTCACAGTTTCAAGGAAGGAGAGTAGTGCGGTAGTAGTGCTGTGTCCAGGCCTGTTGTGTGGGGCTTAGCAGGTGATTGTTGATGAGGTAGGATAACAGTTGTAGATGGATACACTTTTCAAGCAGTTTGGAGATGGGAGATAAGATGGTAGTGGGTCTGTAATTTGTGATGCTATTATTGTTTCTCCCTTTGTGGAGGGGAATAATAAAGGCTTTTTTCCAGAGTTGGGGTATGTAGCCTTCTTGGATTGACTGTTTATGAGAATACAAATGGGGAAGACAATGGCACCAGCGGCTATCTTTAGGAAGAAGGAGGAATATTGTCAGGGGCATTGGGGCATGGTTTTAATTTGTGGAGGGGTTTTGTTATACTTGATACTGGGATGGGTTTCAGAGAGAAGAGAGGAACTTGGGAAATCCCAGAGGATGGGGAGATAGTTGGTGCATGACAGCTAATGTGTTTTTACTTAACCAGGGGACAGTGTTGCTTTTAATTCTTTTAGTTTTCAAGGGGGCAAGGGTGACTAATAGGTTTAGAAATTTTGTATTAAAGAAGGAGATGGCATCATCTAGTGGAAGAGTTTTTAAAGGGCTCCAGTTGAATTGTTTCAGTAAGTCAGAGAAGGTGTTGGGGTTAAAGTTTTTTAAGGAACATATAGAGAAGATAGTATGACACAGCTGTAGTGAGAAAGTGGGAAAGTGATCACTGAGGGAATCAGGGAGGGTGCCACTGTGGGAGATAAGATGTGGGTGAGATAACAGAATCCAGTCAACAGTGCTTCCAGAGGAGAAGTCCTTTGATGGTCTGGTTGTGGAGTTGATAAGCTGATGGAAGTTGTAGAGGTTTATGTTTAAGGAGCTAGTGGTGGATTGAATGGAGGTCCAGTTAATATTCACATCGCCTAGGATTATAGTCTCATTGGTTATGTTGGTGGAGAACCATGAGAAAATATCCTCAAGGACAGGGATATTGTCACCGGGGGGGGGGGGGGATATAGAGAGAAGCTATACATATGGATTTGTGCCTGTTTAACTGGAGTAGGGCTAGTAGTAGTTTGGCACTGGCGAAATGGGGGATGGGCTTAGTGTATGGGGTAACGAAGAGGGAGGAAGAAAAGAGAGCAGCTGCACCACCCTTTTTATGGGTTCTGTCTTTTTTATTTTATCTATTTTATTAACAATAGATGTTGAATCATTATATACTGTACTTCCACATAATTCTTGTATTGAAACATTGATTGATTCTTACAGGAAAAACAACAATGGCACACCAGCACTACATGAAAGAATGGATAAACTTTTAGATATATTGCTTAGCTACAATGATTTTATGTTTAATGGAAATTACTATAAACAAAAGACTGGTTAATCTATGGGGGCAGCTATGGATCATAGCCTAGCCAACATAGTCCTAGGCAACCGGGAGGAAGTTTATGTTTATAATAACAGAGAATACATACAGCATATATATGCTTTATTGATATTTTTATTTTCTGGAAAGGAGACAGTGCTAAATTAGAAGAGTTTATCAGTTATCTGAATCAAACCACCAGCTTCAAGTGTTTCTCCTCTTCCAACAGCCACACCTCAGCAGTCTTCTTAGATATGCAGATTACTAAAGACTTGGACCAAGGGAAAATGGACACAAAATTTACAGAAACCTACCAGAGTAAAGCTTATGCTACATAATACGAGTCTCCATCCCACCAGGACAAAATACAACATTGTTAAGTCCCAGGGCTACAGGTTGGTTAGGAACACTACAAAAATGGAACCCTTCCTTAATAAACCTAAATGAACTTGAAATGATTTTTTGGTGAGGGTATATCAAAGCAATATGTTAAGAAGCATTTTGGAACTTCAAATTGAACTAAAAAGTACAAATGCATCAGCACTTAATAGACCTTATAGGTTCATAGGTTCATAGGTTTATACTAGGCTATCTGCCCTAAGGCATTTATAAGCCTAGCCTAAATATTTGTGGCTTACGCCACCCCTTATATGAAAAAATACTGTGCCCATTAGTTTGTTGTGCCTCTGTCCAGCAGTGACACAGAGATGATTCCCGGGGTAAACCTACGATCTCCCATCCACAGGTCTAGATTTCTCTTGAACAGAGTCAGCGAGGTGCTCTGCCTCACATGGACCGGGATTTTATTCCACAGCATAGGGAGTCTCTGAGTGATAAATCTATCCCTTCAGCACGTCCTATTTATATCCATGCTAAGGTTTAAGTTGCTTGCTCTAGTGGTTTTGGTGGATTTGGATTTTTTGAGGTGGAGCATGTCCATTAATTCCGGGTTGGACATGGCCTTGTATGTCAGGCACATGTCACCTCTGAGCAGACGGTATGCGACTGAATAGAGCTGGAGTTTCTTCAATCTGGCAGCATATGACAGATTTTGGAGTCCCTTTATCCTTTTGGTGAGGAACTTTTGGGGTCTCTCCAATTGCTACAGATGTCGGGAGAGATACATCCCAAATGGGGCATTGTACTCGATCATTGGTCTGATAAGTGAAGAGTACAGGGGAACAATGACCTCACTAGATCTGGATGTGAATCCCTTCATGATCAGGTGGGCAATGTAGAAGGTCTTTCTAACCACTTTAGCAACGTGAGTGTCAAAATAAAGGCCACTGTCAACCTGGGTCCCCAGGTCCCTGATAACCTCTTCTGTGCTTAGTGGATTGCCACCTATATGGTAGCATGGGGTTACCTTGTTTTTCCCGAAGGGTATGACTATACATTTTTTGGCGTTTAACTTCAGGCCATGACTCTGGCACCAGCTATCTGTTTCCGTGAGTCCCTTCTGAAGGATATCCGTGTCCGATGCACTTTCCACTATGGCGCCCAGTTTGCAGTCGTCTGCAAACTTTGTCAGCCAAAGTCCTCCCATGTTGGCCTGTACTTCTGAGAAGTAGATGCCAAACAATAGGGGGCCAAGGACCGAGCCCTGTGGGACACCACTTGTGACCGGCTTGGAGTCTGACACAGCGCCAGCAACTCTAACCCTGTGGGTTTGGTCCTTAAGCCAGTTTGCAACCCATCTTGTGACATATGGGTTTACATTTAAGCTGGTAAGTTTTTCTACAATACCCGAGTGGGGTATTATGTTGAAAGCCTTTGCAAGGTCAAGGTAGGCTGTATGGACTGCCTTTCCCTCATCAATGGCCTTGGTGACTGTTTCGAAGAAGTCGACCAAGTTCAAAAGGCATGATCTTCCCTTGACAAAGCCAAACTGGGTCGGGTCCAATGTCTGCAAGTCCCCTATATCTTTGTTTATGAGCTCCATTATGATCCTCTCCATAGCTTTGCAGACTAGACTTGTTAAGCTTATGGGGCGGTAATTACCAGGGTCCGAGAGGCCGCCTTTGTGGAGTGGGACCACAGTTGCCGTACGCCACTCCTTGGGCACGTATCCTGTGGTAAGGCTGAGATTAAACAGCTGCCTTATGTGCGGGTTTAATTCCTCATTTAGCTCGTGTAGCACACAGCCGGGGACACCATCCGGTCCCATTGATGCTGTGTTTTTAGCTTTAGAGAGAGCAGCTTTCACCTGTGCATTTGAGATGTCCGGGAGGCTACACTCGGCTGGGATAGTTATCTCTCCTTTAGGGGGGGAGAGGGGGGTGAAGTTTGCACTGAACCTGTCTGTCAGTATGTTGGCAATGTCTGTGGGTTCAGTGATTTTTGTATCATTTTGGACTAATTCTGAGCATATCTGGGAGTTTCCACCCAGGTTCCTAACATAGCTGAAAAAGGCCTTATGATTGTCCTTTGAATCCATGGCAATTTTTCTCTCAAAATTGGCCTTAGTTGATTTTATGAGTGCTCATATTTTTTTACTAATAATGATTAGGGGTGACTTCCCTTTTATGGATTTTGCTCTATCATGTAATAGCTTTCTCCTCTTATTGTAAAGTTTGTTAATGGCTGGGGTCCACCAGACTGGACATTTGCCCTTTGTGGAAAGAGTCTTGGTTTTATTTGGGATTGCCTGATCTATGCAGTCCTGGAGGTGTTCATAGAAGGCATTTGTAAGGGCTTCCGCAGCTTGGGTTGTGGTTTCCTCTGGCTCAGGGGCCTTGAAGGATACCACACCAGTCTTGAGTAGTGTGAAGTTTGCTTTAGAGAAGTTCTTCACTATGGTCTTTTTTGTTTGGGGTGGGGGCGGGATGTGGATTTCCAATGAGATTAGTTTATGATCAGATCTCACCAATGAGGGATATACTTCCGGTGTGGAGCATTTTGTCCCCATGTTTGTGACAATGAGATCTAGTATATTTTCTCCTCTCGTGGAAACAGTGACTAGCTGTTCCATGGCATTTGAATTTATGAACTCCAGGAACCATTGGGCTAGAAAGTTAGGGCTTGAGTAATGTTCCCAGTCTATATTCGGGTAGTTGAAGTCACCCAATATGATGGTGTTTGGAGATACATTTATACCCTCCAGTGTCTTCAAGAAGGCTGTGTGGGGTTCCTGAGTTTGAGAGGGTGGCCTGTAGCATGCTACAATTTGTAGAGCAGTTTTGCCTATGGTTAGTTGCACCTGGATTGTTTCTGAAGCTTCGTGCGTTGCCACCAACCTGGAGGTGTGGGTATCCTTTATGAATATGGATACACCCCCTCCTTTTGTGGTGTGGTCCAGGTTTTGGGGCCGGAACGCATGATATGAGGTAAAACCTAATAGTGCCGGGTGCTCTCAGGAGCCTTGAACCAGGTTTCAGTTACAGCACAGACATCGATGTTCTCCATACTGAGAAGGGCCTCGAGTGCGTGCATTTTGAGATTTAGACTTCTGGCATTGAGCAGCATTACCCTCAGTTTCTTCCCATTTTTGTTTTCTAGGGTGGTAGGTTTAGAATTTGAGCCTTGCCTAAAAAGGCACTATGGGGTGGCAAGAGCCTTAGCCAATATCCAGAATCCCAGGGGTGACAGGTGCAAGCCGTCCCTTGCGAAGCAGCGTGGCTTGTCAAGCATGTCATCCCAGGCAGACAGACACTGGATCCCCTTTGAATGACACCAGACATTAAGCCAATTGTTAAAGCTGATCATCTTGTCTCTATATTGTGGCATCATTCTTGGTGAAGGAAGGATACTGCTCAGGGTTAGGGTCATACCTGCCTGGGCTACATAATCAGAGAGCTCCTCTATGTCTCTTTTCATGTAGTCCAGGGAGGTACGTCTCAGGTCGTTCACACCAGCATGGACAATGACTGTGTCATATTTGTACTTGCCGTGGAGTGACCCGAGTGCTTGTGTTATGTGGCGGATTCTAGCACCAGATAGGCAGCTTACTGTGACCCTCTCCTTGTTCAGCCTGGTGAGTGGGACGTCAGTGTGTCTGACTATGGAGTCACCTATGACAAGTATGTTTGGTGTTGTATTTGGCCTTAAGGGCTGTGACTGCTTTGCACACTGCTTTTGTAGTTTATGTGTTGCTTGTGGGGTGTCTTGAGGAGGGTGTTAAAGAAATCTCTGGATGATAACTCTAAAGACAGTTGTATCTTGACTTTTAATGTTGATTGTTACAGAATTCTTAATGTTATTAAAGAGAACTGGTCCATAAGTACTGGAAACTCATATTGATGGACATCCTTGGAGAAGCTTCTTCCTTTGTGCAATGGAAAGCCAGGAACATCAGGGTTGAAAGGTAGGCCCAGACCACAGGATACATACACCAATAAGTGTGGAGCCAACTGTATCTTTTGTCAGCACATACAGGAGGGAGACATGTTTTTCTGCCTATATTTAAAGACAATGATTAAAACCAACACAGGAGGTGACTGTAACTCAATGCAGGTGGTTTCCAGGGCTAGCTGCAATGACTGTGAAGCATTCTTTGTGGGGAAAATGCTCAACAAACTTAAAAGAAGGAGTTCTGGTCATCTTTCTGAAATTAGAGTTAAATACAAGAATAACACACTGGCTCAGCACCTGCAGCTACACAACAGACACATTGGCTTTAAATTTCAAATTATTGACCATGTGGACCTTTTGGAACTGGAAGGAAACATCCCTAATCTTTTCAAAAAATGTCAAATACTGTGGCAGTTGAAAGTGAACTCCTTTAGAAAACTAGGGAGTAATTATTATTGCTCCATAAAAAGAATACTAGATCTCAGAAAACTGTTTAAAGGACTATTAAAAGACTGATATGCGACTGATTAATGCTGACATTACTTGCTTATATTTTGTTTAAAAACAAATATCAAATAGCACTAACTTATAATGTTATGAAGGACATACTTTAGGTGGCTCATGTATACATTAATCATTTTTGATGGCTCCACATTAAATGCTACTTTAGAACTGAACACTTTTGTTACACTTTTTCCTTTTAGGCAGTGAAAGTCTGATAGTGCACACAATGCTCATGGGCCTAGTCTTTTACTATTTCTTTTTCCATTTTAAAGGCTGCAATTACTCTTGAGTGCACTCTTGTACACTCAGACTAAGTGTTTTCTTAGTTAGATGCCACACTTTAACAGATCCCCATGGCCTTAGAACTTTATTTCTATCATTTATCACTGTATTTCCAGCTTAGCAATTATTTTTATGTTTTTCATCCTGCTTAGGTTTTCAGTTGTATATCTATACAAATGTTCGTTCATATTATGATTTGTTTTTGGCACACAAACTTGATGAAGTATTTATCTGATATGAAAACAATCTTTGTTGAAAGTTATATATTTAGTAGCATTTATTCTGGTAGGTGTCTAGTGGTAGATCTTTTTGTTAGTCAGCGAGTCAGTCAGTCATTTTTTTCATTAGTGTCTTAATTAATAAAGTTTTGGATTAGTTGTTTAGCCTATACAAAGTGTTAATAAATTTGGATTTAGACTATAATTTGTCTCTAACTTTTCAGTTTCAGTTTTAGGTTGCACAGTCTCTGGTGTTAAGAGGGACTT
>NC_056730.1:791861394-792048894 GCF_019279795.1 Protopterus annectens
TACAGCAATACAGATACAGTCTTGATACCCACATCACACATATGAATGAAATAAATATTTCTGGGAACTGTTCATCAGTACTGAAATAAAAATGTTTGGCTTACCGTGTGCAAATGATTCTACACTTCCTAGGGAGGATCGTCCTGGAAGATGTTAAGCAAAAGGTAAGGACACCATCATTACAATTTACAGTAGCACAGGAGTGAAAATCTTTTGGCCCTTTATATGTGCATTAACAATACATTTAACAGAAATGTGGATGACATGTCCACACCCAGCCCATGTGTAATGAACCAGAATGTGTTTTTAACTGTGTCAATCTACAACTAGTTCCCTCTCAAAAAAAAAAAAAACACTTTGTTAAACAAACTTAAGAATTGCTCTCAATATTTTTTTATACTAGACATATTTAACAACTGACATAGGTAAGCCTACCTTGATGCTCCTCCTGGAACATAATTGTTTTCTCTGAAACAGCAGCACCATGAATCACATGATATTGTGCACTTTCCATTGAGCTCTCTGCATCCATGACAGTGGACAGGAACTCTTCATTTGGTGTCAATGGGTGCTCTGTAGCAGGGCCCCCATAACCATCTGTCCATGGGCCACTGCATCTGCTGTACTCCAGCCAGTGAAGTAAAGTCAGTGGCCCTATGACACAACTGATCATATGTCCTGCTGCATCCCTCAACAGTGTTTACATTGACCACTATCTGCTGACAAATTTGCATTCTTTCACACATATCCCAATGGCCTCTCTCAAGCAGAAAGCCACTGTGTCGCCTAAACACTTGAACAATGACATCATTCTCAGGGTCACTGAAGGGCATTTGCAGGGATTGGGACTTTTGGGTGCCTTAGTCCTAGGTGACATAAAAAAGAAGGATACTACACATAAATAAAAGTCTTTGTTAGATATAACACATGATTTTCAATATTACTCACTGGGGAAACAAAAAACTTTCAAGATGTTCAAATATAAAAAAGGATTTATGTGGTTGTAACATATCACAGTCACACACAAAGCAAGGTTGTATCCATAATAATTGGAGTCACAATAGTAAAGCCAACCTCTGTACAAACAACTTTTTTGTGACAAACTCAAAAATAGAACTTGGACACACCACCCCCAAAACAACAGGCAAATGACATTTTGCTACCAAAAAAGGAATAAAATATCAGTGAATTATTATAAGTACCATCAAAGAAACTTTCCCAAAATCATGTGTACACATTTACCAAACAACACTCATTTTTATGCGGTTGCCAGTCACCTCTACCTGCGGCCCGCACTACCCTGGCGGTGTTGATGGGCTATCATAGAAGGCTAACATACCTGTATCATTGACAATATAGGGCATTTACATTTCACTGAAGTAACAACAGAAGATTGTAAAGAGAAACAGTTGTAACATTAGCACTTGTGATGAAAGTTACTAAGGTTGTGCATCTCGGAAAGTAAAATGCCCTGGCAAAATTGTGTATGCCATCTGTAAACTTCTAAGAAGTGCATAGAGATAAAAGTAGTATTTGCTAATGCATATATAAAAATATTTTTCTAACTGACATCTGAGCATATCCAGTATATAACTGAAAAATGCAATTATACCTTTTCAGGATCAATAGTCTTCTATACAGATAAATCCAAAGTAATAGCAAACTTTGTATGTGTTATCCATGTAAACAAGTCTCCTCCTTCAGTTTGCCAAGCTACATCATTCCTTTTTATAGTATAGATTCAGACCTGTGAGCATAGTGAAGATGCAAATGAGGTATGAATTCATTAAAATTGCTGAATCCCAAATTACTGGCTCCATGTGTTAGATATAAACATAGTGCAGACAATCCCTCAGTGTTTGCTGCTAATGGAATGCAACTGTGAATGATTGCTGGTATGGAGAATGAAAACACAACAGCAATTTATACACCCTTACCTCCAGTGGGTGTGTCAGCCCGGTTAGACTTACAAAGTGTAGAAGTAATTATATCAAGATTTTAAATGTAAGTCAGCAGCACACATTTCATAGTTTCCATTCAGTAACATCCAAACTCCCCTGCATTTGTTGAAAATTGTATATTATTGCAATTTAATTTTCTCAGATATTTTAAGGATAATGATACAAAATGCTTTAGAGACTGGATGTCTCAGATTAATGCTCAGATAAGAGAAGAATGAACATCATATAGAGACAGAGGTGCATTTCTGCAAAAAATAGTCATAAATGGTTGTGTGATCACGCATTGCAGTGCATCTGAAATTAATACATGTGCAAACAAATCAGAAGTGTTCAAGTGCCATATGCTTTGTTGATATTGTGGATGATTTTGGTCTTGCTTGTATGCACGATGATTTTCACTCTCTGCTCCAGAGCTGTTTCTGTGGCAAAGAGGGACAAGATACCCTTACTGTGCTTTTATTATATTTATTTATTTTATTTTTATTTTATATTTGTTATCAGGATGGTCCAACTGGGCTAGTAGCCCATTTTCAGCAGAGGTCCAGGGAGAAAAGCCCCATACAGTGTAATATATACAGTGAGAAGACATATATATGCAAAGCATACTGGATTTCAGTGTTTATATATATATATATATATATATATATATATTATATATGTATATATATATATATATATATATATATATATATATATATATATATATATATATATGTATATATATATATATATATATATATATATATATATATATACACATCATATATACCATCATGAAAGTGGTTCACATATGCAATCGATTACAAGCTTGTCAACAAAAGCAGACTACATTGTTACAAGACTTGATATGGGCACACCAAGTGTGTTGGATAAGAATTAGGTAGACTGTAGGACAAATTCTATAATTTTTGTACCTGACTCAACTGAAAGATATATGGGGATCACATTGATTGAAATTTCATTGGTATGAGAGTTCAGATCTAGACTTGTGTAAAAATCTTTCATGTGTACTAACATATATTTTATAGTGTTGTTTATTTTATAGATTTCTTTTCTTTTTTTTTTATGATAGTATTTGCTTGGTGTGAGGCTTCTGATATTGTCCATGATTGTGTCTGCTTCTGTTTACTGTTGTCCATGAGCCTCTGATTATGTGTCCCACTTGGCAGAGACTTATGCTCACATTAGGGTCATATTCAGACAACTCATTTTGCACAGCTTCACAATATGTAGCAAACCACTACTTTATATAGCATCCCTGATAGATAACCTCTCCATTGTTCATGTCAGAAAGCTTATATCATACAGCCATCTTCTCCATTAAGTCACCTTGTGTGACAGTCACATAACATACATTTTCACTGTATTGTATCATGTTGATATGTGATTAGTGTTCCTGCTGCAACTGTCTTCATTTACATGTCCTCATCTGCTGTACATTAAGATGCTTCACCTATCCTCTTTCCCTGTGTTCATTACTACAATTCACCTGTGTGCCCCTGTTCAGTACAAACACTCTCCTCGACTGTTTATTTTATATGGCAGTCCATGTACTGTTACGGCTCATTTATGGGACTCCACAATACTCTGCACTAGATATGTACTGTCCTGTAGTATGTTTGGACCATATAAATTGCTATAGTATTAACCCTGGTAATTGTTGTGGCATATCATTCAATCTTACAGACCTAGTTTTCTCATAGATAAACAGGTCTACATGTATGTTGCTATCCATGTTACTTTACATGGTTTCCTGGCCAGCAACACTGTTGCTAGCCACAAAGCCATGCCTGTTTATGTGAAAACAGGGTGCATGGCATGAATGTGTAACTAGTGCTGCTGCTCACTTCACAAACATGTAAACTCCATTTAGGCTTCACAAGAAGCATACTCAGAGTTTATTGAATCCCCAAGAATGTATTTTTTATAAGAAAGGAAACAATAACTTGAATGCCATGGTCGATAAGCTCTGGAATAGATGTCATCTCTTTATCTGCACATCTAAATGCCATGCACAAGGCTGCTTCATAGGGTCCTTTACTACTGAGGCTGGCTGATCACCATTAGACATGTTAGGACTGCAGCTGAGAGCTGCAATGATAGTGTGGGCACTTCACCTCTAAACTGACACAATGACCACGTCAAGCAGAATGCAACACATAGTAAACATCCTGCAATCATTAGGTTTGTCATACTGATGGCATCCCCAGACTCATCAAGTCACCTACAATGACTCCTCAAGATACCAAAGACCCTCTTGATGACAATATGGGTCTGGGACAAGGAAAGCAGAGAGAAAAGAGTGGGGGACAAAACTAAGGAAAAGTGGTTTATTATTCTGCAGTATATTTTTACTATGAATAACTAGTTAAATAAAAAAAGAAAAACTATATTTTTTCCACTTACCAACAAGATGACCACTGGGCATTCTATCATGCAGGAAAAGGCAGTAGAGTGAAGCCGTGTGCCAAATATGGGAATTGTGTGCACTGCCAGGATGTTGGGTCGAAATGATGGTGATGCACCCCCATGCATCACACACTACCTGGCAGTTGATTGAGTGGTAACCTTTTCTATTGTGGTACCTTTTCCCCTGTGAACTACTCAGGGCCTTAATTGCAACATGGATGTAATCTATCACACTGAGTACCTCAGGGAAATGTGTTGCCACATAAAAGGAACTCATTTTCTTGGCTTGGTCTTGAGATGATACCAAAAAATAGATGCACTGATCTACACATGCAAAGAGTGCATCCAGAATCTGTTGAATTATCCTAGAGGCAGAAGCCTGCTAAATACCTAATGTGACCCCAGTCTGTCCCTGGATGGACCCCATGACAAGTCTAGTGTGGGCTATACATAACCTTTGTATCTTCAGTTATAGGAAGGCCATGTATGCAGTGGGAGCCATACATGCTCACTAAGATCCTTACAAAATTCCTGTGTACTCTGAACCTATCAAATATCTCCTGGTTGTCACAATTATAGTGAGTGATTCTCTGCCTGTATCTCCACCTTATTGTCTGGTGAATGCCACTGCGAGCAAGTGTTTTTGCTCAGTCAAGACAAGCAGTTTATGCTGGAAAATTGAAAGGGTAGTAGCAAGTGACAGCATCATCATGGATTGCAAAGTATAATGAATCTGTAGATGACACCGAAATAAGAGAAATCATGACTATGAATCTCATACAGGTGGGAGAGTGCCTCATTACCATATGCCGTTTTTACGTTTTTCATCTGCATCTTATTATGACTTAATTTGCTAAGGCTTATTTGCAGCCATGGGTATTAGCCTAAGTGGCCTCTATGAACCGTGGCTTTGCTGCAGAAGCATGTGGACAATGTGGATAGCATTTACATGTTTTATTAATGACCATGAATGCCACCTGTAATCTATAGAAAACTACATTTTTCTAACATTTATTTACATGGGTTCAGGCGCCTAGGCAGCGAGACATTTCCCTGTGGTACATTTAGATGGGGACACATGGCTGAAGTGACAGTCAGCTGCAGAGAAATACAGCTGTCTACAAATTCCATATGGGCAAAGAGAAGCACACAGTGCCATGCTCTCAGCTTTAATAACCAAATGCATGGAGGCAATAGAAGTAATGAGTGTTGTGCTCAGTGTACGGTACATACTTATGTAACTACAACATGTAGAAGTGTGCTACAGCATGGCAAAATCCTGCAGGCTTCTGTAGTCACATTTATGCTCCAGTATATGTTTTCTGTAATGTTCCCTAGAATCTGTGAAGGGGTAGTGGTCCATACACACCAATTATAAAGGCACTGCCCATTGTGCACTGCATTTTTACTGCCACTGACAAGCCCTCTGGCCAGCCTGCTGCTGATGCCTGCCATATTGCTTACTGCCTCATGTTCCTTTGGGGACCATGGACATTGTTTTCTCTGGGTCTATATTACAACGTCGAACTCAAACAAGTTTGAACATTGTAATATCCAACCCTAAAGTCCGAAAGTGGAAAATAACAAAGCCACGACACATCCAATTTTTTCCCAGGGAAAAAAACATTGGTGGGCTGTTTTCAGGGCTTTGCTATTTCCTGCACTGTGGTACGATCTCAGAGTTGGTATATTTAAGTAGGGGGTGTGTGGAGGCACAGCCTCCCATGTTGGGAGGTGTGGTGGGTGGAGCTCCCCACTTCAGTTTAAGTTTAAGGTTATGTTTTTCTTTTTCTTTGTCATTCTGTGCTTTTGGTTTTGTTGGGTTTTGGATAGTAGGGTTTGATATTACAACAATCAAACTTTTGTAAGTTCAACTTTGTAATATAGACCCATTTTCTTACTGTGCATTTGGGTATTGAAGTTGTGGGCATGGCAGCACGTTCTTCTCTTTGCCCACAGGGAATTTGCAAACAGCCATATTTCTCTGCAGCTGACTGTCACTTCAGCCATGTGTCCCCAGTCAAATGTACCACAGAGAAATGTCTCACCTCCTAGGCACCTAAACCCTAAATACTATTTTATACAAGAACTATAGGCAAGTGCATGTGTACATACCATTACATCTGCACTGATACAGTGACACCAAAAAGAGAGCAATGAAAGCTATATGCATTCTACAAATTCTACAAATACATAAGTCTTCTCACCTTCAGGTTCCCTAGCTACATGGTTACCTTGTTATGGTGTACACTCATGCCGCTAAGCACAGTGAAGATGCAAATGAGTTGTAAACTCATTAGAATTGCTGAATCCCAGACCTCCGGTTTTGTATAGCATATGTAAACACAATGTAGACACTACCTCAGTGTTTGCTAATGGATTGCATCTGTGAAAGGTTAGTGGGAGGGAGAAGGAATACAAAATAATTTAGACTCCCTTACCTTCAGTGGGTGTGTCAGGCAGGATACACTTACAAAGTGTGGAAGTAATTTTGAAGTTTGTGAAGTGACGTATATCAAGATTCAGTGATCGGGTTCATACCACAGGGCTCTGTACTATGCCCTTTCCTATTCATTATTTAAGTCTCAGACATCAAGAATGACTTACACTTCCTTTGTCTAAACAGCTTTGTGGAGGACTGCAAATTGTGGACAATCATTGAATCCAAGTGTGATATTAGTATAATACAGACAGTATCAGCACACACAAAAGATTGCTGCCACAGCCATGGAGACACTTAGAGATGAGCAAAAATCATGGGGGGATTTGTTACATTATAAATGAAAATACACAATTTTATTATACTATAGACAGCACACCCCCATGAGCAGACCAATTGGTATATGACCTCTGTACTTAGGTAGATGGCATGCGGAATATCCACCAGCATGTGCCCACAGTTGTGATTAATCCCTTGTATATAACACAACTCCTGAATATGTAAGGGACATGTACATCAAAGGGCATTATAGTTCCATAGTTCTCAGCCCTCATTACACCCGTAACTGAGTACAATGCACCCTTTTTCATGTACCTCACAACACATCTTCCAGGGATGAGTTACTCAAATGTACCATATTTGCCACAGTGACCACTCACACATCTTATTGGCCATACCAAAGCATACTTTTGTTGCAAGCACATTTTATTCAAGGTATTATTATACAAGATGCATATGTGATACATGTTCCTTTGATGCACGCAGTAAATGCATAGTTGATTGACAACATTGATGGCATGGGTTACACTTATATGACAGTGTAGATTGTGCCATATATATGGCATGCACACCTGTCAACTAGCCAGGCTTGCTTGTAATTGCAAATACAGGTGCGACAGTGTACCTACTACCACCTCTGTCAGATTTTACATTTTGAGGAAGGTATACTTGATTCTTCTCAGAGATTGCTGACAAATTATAATAGTTGTACAAGTGTATTCTTGCAGAAACATCTATGATCACTCACAATCATAGATGTTATTGTCAAAGACAGGGGATTACTGCTGGTATCATTGTGATATTGGCCATGATTGTGTGTGCTCCTGTCTCCTGTTGTCCATGAGGCTGTTACTATGTTTCTTGCTTGGCTAAGACCTGTGCTGGCATTACATTCATATTCAGGCGACTCATTTTGCACAGCTTCACAATATGCACCTAACTCCTATTGTACATACCATCTCTGATATATGTCCTGTCCACTGTTCATGTCAGGATGCTTATATGACAAAGAATCTTCTCCACTGATATGTCACCTTGTGTGACAGTCACATAATATATAATAACTGTACAGTCCATACTGTATCATGTCAATTTGTGATTAGAGATCATGCTACCACTGTCTTCACTGACATGCCTTCATCTGCTGTACATTATCATGTTCACCTGTCTTTTGCCCCGTGTTCATTCCTACAATTCATCTCTATGTCCCTTTGCAATATATACACTTCTCCTGACTATTTATTTATAATGCAGTCTATGTAACCTTACTGATCAGTCACACAACTTTAATTCAGTATGTCTGAAACAGTATTCCACAGTACTCTGCACTGTATACACTTTCATGTAAAGTATTAGAACTATGTACATTGCTTTATTAATAAACCTGGTAGTCATTGTGGCTTTCCGTGTAATCCTGCAGACCTAATTTGTCAGTAGGTAAACAGGTTTGCAAATTTCCTGCTGTCTGTGTTGTATTACATGGTTTCCTGTGTCTGGCCACAAAAGGTTTCCTGTGTCTGGCCACAAAACTCTGTTTGTTTACATTTAAACTGGGTGCGCAATGTGCTTATGTAATTAGCACTGTTGCTCACCACTCAAGTATATAAACTCGGTGTAGGCTTAGAAAAAGCCTATATGGAGTTTATTGAATCGCCAGGTATATCTAATTATATTATGTACACTGTTGCCTGGATAATTATTTGACACATGTTTTAGTGCCATACTTAATATATCAAATTATTATTCTTATTATATAAACTAACACCAATGAACGAATTTCCAACAGTTATAAAGAAACACCAAGCACTGATTCCCAAGGGAAGAACAGATATTCCACTGAGTTTATTATTGGACTGACACGAACACAGTAAAACAATTAAAACCGTAAAATATGAAACCATTCAACGTAAAGCGCTTTTCGTCCGGATCTTATCCGGACTTCTTCAGACAAACAATTCAATCCTAAAAACCGAAATTCAAATAGTTAAACACACAAAGCACTGACCAATCAAACCCAGCTCCATATTTAACTAGTTGTTAAAGTGACAATCTCTCTGTTAAAGTCGGATGTTATACTATGATTACCAGATACTATATAACATATTCATTGTTTAATCAAAAACTTATACCTTCCTTCTTACAGGTCACCTATAAATGGAAATGTTCACACGTCTTAAAGAAATTAGTTGGTACAACCATTATAACAAGAATCTATTTAAAGTGCAAACATTCTATCAACTTGTAAACACTGCTGTAACCCCTTTAGGTCAGGTTCAATTAATCTTCTTATCAGTTTAAAGTGTTTACAAGGTTGTTATGTACTTTTACTGTCCCATAGCACCTCATATAATGTGGCTTATTCCGGTAGTAATAATCGAACATCTTTGTGACTTCCTTTCTCAAAGTGTTATTACACTTGTATGCGTAGGGATTATTGTCTCATATAACAGACACTTAAATAGCCCCCCCAAACAAAAGTAAGTCTGGTGTCCAAACTATTTACATAATAAATTGTAATACCAGTACCTATAGTCCTAGTAGATAATATATATGAACCTATAGTGCCAGATCGTTAACGTTCACGTTCCATATAATCCTATGGTCTATACATATCTACCCGACCACTAAATGGTGTTAAATTAAGTCAAATTAATACATTACGATCTTATTAGGTGTTCTGTTCACCCAAACTCAATTCTGTTATATTAACTGTTTTAACATACTCAATAGACACCCTGTAAGTTGTTCATACTCACGGTATTGGTGTTACATGTTGTGGTGATGTTGAATTACTAAATTTTCTTTATAAATCTAGATACATGTTGTGTGTAAACCATGTTCCCTGCCTTTGGGGAACCTACTTAAAATTAAAGTCTACAGGGTCACTTTAGGGTGACCTACCTCCAAAGGCTACTTAATTTTAAAATACATGCTATGGAGCATGTTTCATTGAGACCTGGATCCATACATGCTCGTAAGCGCAATTGCCAAGTTAATTCCCTTTTCTCAAGCAATAGCTTCATATAGTTGTCATTAAAAAGTCCACCTCCTATATTGTTGTTGTTTATTTGACAAATAACCATAAATTTAAATTTATGTCCAATATTCTGCTCACAGTGTCTAGCTAGGGCATTTTCACATTTCTTCTTACTAATTGCGTATAAATGCTCATATATTCTGTCCCTCAAACGACGGTCCGTCTTCCCTATATAGAATGACGGACATTGTTGGCATTGGGCTAAATAGACTATCGACCTTGTATTACAGTTATATACATCCCATATTGCAACTGTTTCTTTTCTAACAGTAAAAGTGTTAGAAGTGTCAATAAAAGGACAATATTTACATGCACCACATTTATGTGTACCTGAATTATTTTTCTTCACTTTACATTTTGTTTCTAAAAGGTTTTTCATGTTGGATCCCTTCCTAAAGGTAATGATTGGGAATTGGTCTACCTTAATAGAAACATCCTTATCCAATGATAGGCAAAACCAGTATTTTCTCACTATTTTCTGGATGTCTAGGGCCTCTGGGCAATAAGTAAATGTAAATGCTAGGGAGAAGTTTTAATTTGCCTTCGAAACATCTGTAATAATGTTCTCTTCTTCCCTTAGGCTGAGTTCTCTCTGTTCATGGGCACTATTAGTTGAATTGTCAGTTCTACTTGTTACATCAGTTGTTGAATTTCTATGTAAAATGGGTATATATATCCCATTCCTCCTCTTTGTTTTTACCTCTTGAAATATGTCCCTTAAGAATTGACCGGGGTACCCTCTATGAGAAAACATCCTGTAGAGTAAATTACATTCCTGTTCAAAATCATCGTTCAAGGTTATCATCCTGGCCACTCGTACGAGCTGGCCTTTCACCACAGATTTCTTATGGTGTTGTGGATGTGAACTTGAAATATGTAGGCATGTGTTCGAATAAGTGCTTTTTCTATACATTTTTGCTATATATCTACCTTCTCGTAAATTTTTACTCAGTTCGACATCCAAGAAGTTAATCTTTAGCTCCTGAAAATTTTTTGTAAATTTTAAAAAAGAACTTGTTAA
Source organism: Protopterus annectens (assembly GCF_019279795.1). Classification (NCBI taxonomy): domain Eukaryota; kingdom Metazoa; phylum Chordata; order Ceratodontiformes; family Protopteridae; genus Protopterus; species Protopterus annectens. The sequence goes on from NC_056730.1 coordinate 791,872,542, forward strand.
GTTGAAAAAGGTAACCAGTTCCTCCGCTAGACTACTATCTCCATTAAAAATAATAAATATATCGTCTAGGAATCTTTTATAGAGAAAATTTTTTTCTTTTAACTGACTGTTTAAAATAAAAGTTGTTTCCCAGTAGGCCATAACCAAGTTCGCAAAACTCGCACCTACTGGGGAACCCATTGCTGTTCCAATCTTCTGTAAGAATAGTTTATTATCAAATGACACGTAATTGTTTTTCAAAACTATGTATAAAAGTTGTTCTACGAATAAACATGCATTCCCTGTTGCTCCATTTTCTCTAATGAAATCCACTACCCATTGTGTACCTAGGTTTTGTGGTATACATGAATAAAGATCACAAACATCCACTGTGAGGAAGTTGAATTCACTATTAAATGCTAATGACTCTATTGCTTCCAAAAAAGACCAAGAGTCCTTTAATATCTGTGTTTCGTTACCCACATATTTTTTCAAAATTGAATCTGCTAGTTTTGCACATGGGTATGTGATCGATTGCCTTGCATCCACCAAAGGTCTAAATGGTGGGTTACACAGGCTTTTGTGAATTTTCGGTACACCAAAAAGTTTTGGAATTTTAGGGGACAACATTGTTAAATAATGGTTTAAATTGATGTCAATTAAACCGTCAGTGTATAAATCACTAATAAACATTTTTATTCTGTTGTATGCTTGATTCAATTGATGCTGGTTCACTTCCTCATAAGTTTCCTTTTCCAATACTGATATCATTTGCTTATTATAATCTTCATTGTACATAACAACAAGAACTGTTTGTCTGAAGAAGTCCGGATAAGATCTGGACGAAAAGCGCTTTACGTTGAATGGTTTCATATTTTACGGTTTTAATTGTTTTACTGTGTTCGTGTCAGTCCGATAATAAAGTCAGTGGAATACCTGTTCTTCACTTGGGAATCAGTGCTTGGTGTTTCTTTATTCTTATTATATAAACCAAAAGATTCAAAAGTGAAGTATACTAAGGCATGTGATTGACATTGCATAGAGACAGCAATATTCTGATACAAATCAATAAGCGACAATACTTTTGGCCCAAGGATTTTTGTAAATTGTCTTAGGGTAAATTCTGGTCTCCTTAATTCTGGATTCTGTGTAGGCAGTTTCTTTTAATGAAGATAACAATTCTTTAAACTGAGGAGGTGATAATTTCTTCCATTTCTTTGTTATATATTTTTTCTTGGCACCACCATATTTGCCCAAAGTAAGTAATTGGTTTCATCATTCAATTTATGTGTTTCTGTTATATTAAGTACAACCTGAACTTTTATCGAGGATAAGGTATCAAACTACAGTGTTCTTAAGAAATCTGCAACTTCTTCCCAGAAGGTTTTAATAAGAGAACAATCAAAAATATACGTATGTGACCAATCCGCAGTATAAAATTTCAAACATGTCCAACTTTTTATACCCTTAATGTTATTAAATGTGACTATTCTATTAGGGATAAAGAAAGACCAGTATAAGAACTTCCAAGTGAAAATGTTCCAATATTGAGATCATGAGGTGCATTTTACTCAACCCAGAAGTAGATTTTTGTTTAATATAGTTGGGGATGAGTAATGTCCAATGGGAATGCATTTCCAGAATTTATCATTAATGTGAATGTTATAAATATAAGTATTTTATAATGTTTGACATAATGTGTTCTTTAAATGTAAGTTATTATATATTATTCCATATATAATTTACATTAATATTGGTTTGTTTTTGTACTGTGACTGTGGTAATATTAAACATTTCTGTTGAGCATATGCTATTGTATTTTGTAAATAGAGTGAATCCTGTGGATCTAAATTTTATTCATTTATTAAACATTGTTTGTCCTGGCCCCCCTTTAAATAACTACACCAAACACATAAAGCCATTTGACAACCTTTATTGAACACTATTGTACAATGAACTTATACACACAAAATAACATCAATTATCTTCATCAACAACGATCTCAGGGCACCACAACTACTCACCCTGGATGAATATACCTCAGGGCAGTGTACCTACTCACCCTGATACCTCCTCCACTGTGGCAGCATACCTACTCACCCAGCACTTAAATAAGCAGCGTTCCTGCTCACCTCCTGACCAAACAATCATTAACCACTGAATAACCACCTTCCTTATAGAGGGAAGAGAAGATAATCCTGTCTCTCTTCTTCACCTTAAACTGCCCAACATCTTCCATCCATATCCAAAAAAAGGAGAGTGGGGGTGGGAGGGCCACTAACTCACTCCAAAATGTACCTACTTCCCTTGATCCCTACCTCTTAATCATGTTATAAGTCCCTCCTTCCCCTAAATCACTTCCTTTAACTTCTCCCTTTCTCTTTAACCCTTTCACCACTACAATCCCACTATCTAACCTACCTACAAAGACTCCAATTAATTCCTAATGTCTATACCCACCCCCACCCCACTACCTCTACTCGTGGGACCAGGACAACTTAGTTTGTCCCAAACTACATATGTTTTTTTTTTATTTTTAGACCATTAAAGTATTGGTGCCAGCAAATGAAGTACTTTACTCACAAATTGTTAATTTTAGTAGTGTTAGCTTTATCAGAAAGGTCTATTGTTAATTTTTAGGAATTAATAGTTCAAGTAAGAATTTCAGATAAATGCAACTTATAATAGTGTTTTTAAATTAGTTTTTTAAATATCTTTATAAAATGATTAACATAATTAGATTTATTAGGAGAAGAGATGTTATATTGTATATAGTTGCATATCTAAATTCAGGAGCAATTGTCTTTCGTAGAACAATTAGTTATAATCAACTTTCTTTTTTTTTGTCCTAAAAAAGAAGAAAAAAATGCAAAGCTTTCCAATTGGAATTCTAATCTGCATCTACCCAATTGAGAATATTAAAAAAAAAAATAATGATTTTATATAAGTATTTAGCCCTGGAAAACTAATCCCTCCTGAATCTCACAGTTTAACATGATTTTGGCAGGTTATTCTAAATTTGTTAAGATAGCAAATAAATTTTAATAATGCCTTCTTAATTTCTTTTCTTTGAGATTTATCAGGAGAAATAAATAGCTCTTGTATGATATATAGTAGCTTTAAAAAATAAACATTTGTATTAATTGTAATCTATCCTCAAGAGATATAAATATTTTATTCCATTTTGTAATTAAATTTGTAATGGTTTCTAAACTATATTTAAAGTTAGCAGTTTTAGTTTCTTCTGTGGTTTCTGTTATATTTCCCTAAGTAAACTAATGTTGAAGTTTACCAAACAAAAACAGTCCTTGAACCAAATAAGGAATCAGATGCAAAAACCAGAGAATAAAAGAAAACTATCACTACATGTAGCTAAAGAGGGTAAAGAACATACATTTAGCTTTATGGTACTAGAGATTCTGCACAGTACCAAGAGAGGAGGTGACATAAATAATAGAACAGAATCTAGTGAACAGAAATGGATTTTGCATTTTCAAGCTGATAAACCTCCTGGTTTAAACAACAGAGTTTCCCTGAAACCCTTCCTTAAAGCACGGCTATTAAAGCATTATTTCTCTTTTAATATTTCATATATATTTCAATAGTCCATCTTTTATTATTTTTTACTATTGTATTCATTAACATTTTTAAGCACATATTGTTCACTTAGTCTGTTTTTATTCACTTTTTTTAAAGATCTATATATTCTACAGATGTATTTTATCACATGGGTTTTTAGCTACGATGCACATTTTATCTGCTTTTTGATTGGCTGTTTTAGTGTTTAAAAATGTAACTGTTATTCCATCTTTGTTGGTCTGATGAAGCAGATGTTATTCTGTGAAAGCGCTTACCTTACTACAATAAAGGACATATTGATTTTCACTGCTGTGTGGAACCAGATTATTTTTCATTTTCTTTTATTCTCTGGTTTTTGCATCTGATTCCTTATTTGGTTCAAGGACTGTTTTCTTTTGGTATATTTTCTTTATCTTTGAACCAAGCATGGCAGGAAATGAAATGGATCATTTGGACAACTTCGTTTCTCTCATCTGACAACCATGTGGCCAAAGTGGTTAGAAAAACATTTTATATAGCCCACTTAATCATGAAGGGATTCACATCTAGATCAGGGAAGGTCATCGTGCCTCTTTACTCATCCCTCATCAGGCCCATAATTGAGTACAATGCCCCTTTTGGGATGTACCTTACCAGACACCGGCAGCAACTGGAAAGACCCCAATAGTACCTCACCAAGAGGATCAAACGGCTCAAACAGATGCCACATGCTGCCCGGTTAAAGAAACTCCAGCTCTACTCAGTGGCATACTTCCTGCTCAGAGGCGATCTGTGCCTGACGTATAAAGCCATGTCCAACCCGGAATTAATGGACATGCTGCACCTCAGAAAATTCAAATCCCATCAAGCTACGCGCTCGAGAGACTTGAACCTCAGCACTGAAATAAATAGGACATGCTGGAGGGACAGATTCATAACCCAGAGGCTCCCTTCACTCTGGAATAAAATCCCAGTCCAGGTTAGGCAGAGTCCCTCATTGACTCTCTTCAAGAGGAATCTTGATGAGTGGATGGGAGATCGTAGGTTTACCCCGGGTATCACTTCTGTGTCACTGTTAGACAGAGGCACAGTATACTAACCTCGAAAAAGGGCATAGCAAAATTATTTTAAAATGGGTGGCGAAAGCCAAACACACTCTGGCTAGGCTTATGAATGCCCTAGGGCAGATAGCCTAGTATGAACCTATGAACCTATGTATCTTCGATGGAATTGCCATCTAATAGGAGGAACAACTATCGTTTGTCTACTTTATTGGACTTTCAAACTTATCCATTACTTAATGGTACTTATATGCAGACAACATCATTGACTCCAGACAATTCTGATTTATCTGCAGCTTTCAGAGATGACCATTGCAATCTGGAGAGTAAACTTTATAAGTTTAAGCACTTGCATTGGCAGCGCTTTCATCTTGAGACTTCACTGAGCCTTAATATAGCACCAAGGGGACTCAGGGTTCTCACCATGCCCAGTTATGGGCAAGCTTATCCTGAGCTACTTAGGCGCTGGCAGTTACTTAACCTTGAGTGCATCGCCAAATATATGCAGCTCCTTATCAAATTTATTAGACCAGAGGAGCTAAAACTATCTAATGAAATCACTGAGTTGCAAAGCATAATTAACAATACCTATTCAGATGAACTTGTTGGTGATAAAATGGCTGTGCTGTTTGAAAATATTACTGGTTATGACAAGAGACTTTCTGCTACCAAAAACAAAAAATTACAAAGGGATTTAAAGGATTTTAAAAAAGGTAATATCTTCTCCTGGGTAAATGAAAGGGTTGATATTAACTCCAACATACAGCATATAACAGGAAATGGGGGGAGCTCTGTAAGACCCAGAACTACATTGCATTCAACTGTTTCAGATGAGCAAGCAGCATATGCAAATGCTGTTAAAACTACCACTTCTACAGAACCCACAGAACTGTTGCCCAATGTTCATATTGTTCCTGTTAGTGAGAGAATTGTTTCAGAAGTTAACCTAAATACATCTGTAGCTGCTGTAAGCAGTCACTCTGATGCTGGCACAAGCACTGCAGCTGTTAGACCTAAAACAAGCGTGGCTTCCAGTGTGAGTTTGAATTCCACAAAGCAGTACTCTCTGCTATCAGGCTCCACCTGTGGACATTTTTTATTGAAAGAACCCCTGCCTATAAGAGGCAGATTGGGGAATCATCTGCAAAATCAACGTACACAATGACTACACAGCCAGGAGGATGAAATAAGGTCAGGAAAGAAATACAAACAAGCTTAGTTCACAATATCTCTACTTTAACTTTAACTGACTCACAATTGTCTGTGTTAAGCAGTGGTTTAACCTTTGTTCCGGCTCAAAGAATGGACATAACAGAGGTAATTAAAGACTTACACCTTTTTGGCAGAACTCTTACACTTAAAGCTATGTTTGGTAATTCTAATAATGCTGATTGTATGTTTAGAAAGCCCAGCACTTACATACCACCTAGTAATTCTACTATAGATCTGTTCATTGACCTTTGTGAAAAACAACTTAGAGAGAAGTCTCTAGATAAGCAAACTAATAATTTTAGTAATTTATCAGCTGCAGAGTTACAAGCTCTAGTTGAATTGAAAGAACTAAATAGTATAGAAATACGTCCAGCTGATAAAGGAGGTGGTATTGTTGTTATCGACAAGGATAGATATATAGAATATATGTTAAGTCATGTCAGTGACGTTGATACATAAGCCATCTTACCTATGCATATACTGAGTAGTGTCATAGAAAAAGTACAGTTTTCGATCTCTGATTTATAAATAACAGGCATGATATCTGAGCAACTGTTTGAGTATTTCAAGGTAGAACATCCAACAGTCCCTTTGATATATGGTCTACCCAAAATACATAAGAATCCTTTAACTCCACCTATGCGCCTTATAGTTTCAGGCCGAGGTTGGGTAACTGAGCCACTTTCTACCTTTGTAGAAAAGACTTTGCATGCTGCCTTGGCTAATTGCAGCACTGTTTTAAAGGATACCAAGAGTTTTTTAAATGAGCTATCTAAACAAAATGAAATTATCTTAGGACAATGTTTATTTGTAACTCTAGATATTGAATCATTGTTCACTGTTATACCTAATGAATGGGGAATTGAAAATGTCAGAGAATTACTGTGTGAGAGAAACACCCCTGATACTAAGGTGACACTTTTTTGCACACTTTTGGAAATCATCTTAGAAAACAATGTTTACTTTTAATGATGTTTATTATGCACAAAAAGTTGGCATAGCTATGGGCACAGCTTGTGCTAATAGCTACGCCAACCTATCCCTAGCTAATTGGGAAGCTAAACATGTACTTTCGAATAATGAATACCAGGTTAACATCAAATGGTAAAAATGTTTTGTGGAGGATATTTTTTTTTGTTGTGGCATGGCTCAGAGCAGCGGCTACAAGTGTTTCTTTTATACTTGAATCAGTTAAATATTTTCTTGAGTTTTACCTATGAATATTCTGATAAAGAAGTAGAGTTTTTGGATGTTAAAGTTACTAAAAATAATTTATCCACTGTGTCTACTACTTTGTATAAGAAAACTGTTAGAAAGAATAATGTTCTACACTATGGCAGTATGCATTCAAATCATACGAAATTTAATGTGTTGAAAGGACAGATATTTCGAACTATGAGACTTTTTAATGATGATGATAGTCTCATTGTTGCATTACAAACACTTAAACAAGATTTTTTTTAGAAAGAGGCTATAGTAGTAAACTTATTGATTCTCAAATAGCAGAAGGATGGTGGCATAGGTCAGTTAAGTGCCAGCCATACTTTTCTCCCCTCCCCACTAGTATTAACAGCAGGAATAATACTGACAATACTTTCCCAAGTGACGCTTCCACTGATACCTCTAGGAATAAACTAAGGATGCCACTGACTTTTGCCAGCAATGTGCATGTAGCATGTGATTTTATTAAAAAGAACTGGGATATTCTGTCCATTGTACATGAGTTGAATGGGGTTATTGGCACACAGCCTGATTTTGCTTTTAGAAATAGTAGATCACTTAAGAGTCAGCTCTGTTATCTATCCTTTAATACTAAATCAACTATAATATCTGATAGACTTGGTACATATATGTGTAGGAATTGTATGGCCTGTACACATACACACATTGGTAATCATTTCACACATCCCACTTTGGGTTTTAAGATAGATACTGCTTTTTATGCAGATTGTCAAACAAAAAATGTTGTCTATTTTTGCTATTGTACTACCTGCTTCTCATTTTATATAGGGAAAATAAATAAGGTGTTTAAGGATAGAATACATGAACACCTTAGGGATATTAGGAATGTTAAAGAAACCAGCGCACTATCACTACATGTAGCTAAAGAGGATAAAGAACATAAATTTAGCTTTATGGTACTAGAGATTCTGCATAGTACCAAGAGAGGAGGTGACAAAAATAATAGAACAGAATCTAGTGAACAGAAATGGATTTTGCATTTTCAAGCTGATAAACCTCCTGGTTTAAACAACAGAGTTTCCCTGAAACCCTTCCTTAAAGCACGGCCATTAAAGCATTGATTACTCTTTTAATATTTTATATATATTTCAATAGTCCATCTTTAATTATTTTTTACTATTGTATTCATTACCATTTTTAAGTACATATTGTTAATTTAGTCTGTTTTTATTCAATTATTTTAAAAATCTATATATTCTACAGATGTATTTTATCATATGGGTTATTAGCTATGATGCACATTTTATCTGATTTTTGATCAGATGTTTTAGTGTTTAAAAATGTAACTGTCATTCTATCTTTGTTGGTCTGATGAAGCGGATGTTATTCCGATAAAGCTCTTACCTTCCTACAATAAAGGACATATTGATTTTCACTGCTGTGTGGAAAAAGATTATATTTCTTTTTATTAATGTTGAAGTTTGTTTGCAGATAATATTATTCTTATGAGATTGTATGGTCTATTTTTTGCTTAAATGTAAGTATTTTGATTTTGTTTTATTAAATTGTAATCCTGAACATGCTTGAAATTTATTAATAGTCAGTTCAATTTCTTTTGATGTTGATTGTTTATTTGTTTTAATAAGAAATTGTCTGAAAACAACAGGAATTTCACAATTATAGATACTGGAGGAGAAGATGAAGTAGGTATAGGCTTAAGAACAGTTCTTTGACCTTTGTCTTTACTATATGACTGCTATTCTTGAAGATTTAATAATTCAGGTATTCAAGTAGTTAAAAAAATGATATGTCTTCTCCCTTTGTTTTTTCAGGTAAACCAACTGTTTTTATGTTGTGCCCCTTTCTCTTTTTTCTATGTAATCTATTTTGTTTAATAGCTATGTGTTTTGTTTCAGCAAGTATTCTGTTTGTGTTTCTTCTTCCTTTAGTCTTCCATCCATATCATTTTCCATATAAGCTATTTTAATATGATGTTTTTGCATCATTTCCTTGAAATATCAGTTTGTTTTTGAATTCTTCTCTCTCAAATGTTCTTGTTTTTTCTGAAATCTATCTGTTTTCAATGCCAGCTCCTGAATGGAAGAAAAAAAACATTTTGATGTTTTTTTTTTTTTTGAGTGATGCGTCAGTATGGGAATTCTTTGAACAGCTCATCTTTTCTGGAATCCAATAAGCCTCTGAAGTATTTTGGTTGGAAAACATTAAAATAATTTCACACAGTTCAGTAATAAAGTGGTCTTAGTAATTAAGAGTTGCTCTGTGAAGAAAGTGTCTTTTTATGTTTAATTTTTCCTGAGTAATTGTAAGATTACTGCAGTGCTCGAAAAGAATGTTGATTTCACTTAGCCGTTCAGACTCTATCCCCCTGATTACAGAATGTATTAAACAATATAGATTTTAGAATACTTATCTTCAGGGTTTGTAGAAAGAAATGCATCATTTTTGTGATATAGTACATTGAATACAGGTTGTTAAAAAATGCTGCAACACAGAGAAAAGAACTTTATGTGAGTAACTGCCAAGTAGTAAGCCCACACTAAAGGATGGTACAGTGGTGTAGCAGTTAGGGTTGTTGCCTTAAAGCAAGAGGTTCTCTGGTTCATTTCTTGCCTGTGGTGCCTTCTGTGTGGAATCTGCATGTCCTCCCTCCATTTGTGTGGGTCTCCTCTAGGTGGTCCCACTTTCTCACACATTCCAAAGACATGCAGTAGGTGGATTGGACACTCTAAATTGGCCCTAGGTGTGAGTGTGTACATGTGAGTGTGTAGTGTGCCCTCTAATGGGCAGTAGTCTCTCCTTTGATAGTCACATTGCCACAGTAGTCAGGAAGTCCTTCTACATGACACACCTCATCAAAAAAGGGTTCTCGTCCAGGAAAAAAGAGGTCATCGTTACCCTCTACTTATCACTCATTAGACCCATTATAGAGTACAACGCCCCTTTTGGAATGTACCTCACAAGACATCTGCAGCAGCTGGAAAGGCCACAGAAGTACCTCATAAAGAGGATTACTGGACTCAAACAAATGCCCTACACTGACTGCCTCAAAAAACTCCAGCTTTACTCCGTAGCATATCGCCTACTCAGAGGTGATCTCTGCCTAACATATAAAGCTATGTCAAACCCAGAGCTGTTGGACATGCTACACCTAAAGAAATCCCAATCCCTCCAAGATACACACTCTAGGGACCTAAACCTTGTCACCACAATAAACAGGACATGCTGGAGGGATAGATTCCTATCCCAGAGACTTCCCATACTCTGGAACAGGCTACCTATCTATGTCAAGCAAAGTTCTTCATTAGCACTCTTCAAGAAAAATCTTGATGAGTGGATGGGAAATAGGAAATACACCCCGGGGATCACTTCTGTGTCTCTGCTCGTCAGTGGCACAGGAAAATAACTTTCTTGGGTGGCGTAAGCCAGGGAACCTTGTTGGCTAGGCTTGCATAGGCCCTTGGGCCGATAGCCTAGTATCTACCTATGAACCTATGAACCTAAGGAGGGTTGTTTTGATTACACAGGACCAAATCCAGGATCCAGGAAGCCCACACTAAAAAACTTTCATAGACAGTAATATTAACAGATACTGACAATTTTCTGAAAACTGAAGCTAGTACCACAGAATAAACTGAGAATGAACTGACAGTTAAAATGAAGCATTAACTGTTTATGTTGTGTTTCAGCTGATTTAAACAAAGGGCAATCTGTTTCGTCAATAATAGTGAAGGAAGATGCACATGAAATAGAAGATAATAAAGGCAGTGGCCAATTACATGAAATCTGTGCTCATTTTGCTCTTTTGTTTCATTTCCTAACAAAGCATTGTGTTCTTTACAAGGTGTTATACTGGGCATCTTTCTCAAACAATCTTAACCCTTTCCTGCTTCACTAGCTGCCCCCGATCCTGCAAGTTACTCATGCCACATTCCTTTTTGATCTGATATAATCATTTGAGAAATCTACATTGCTTGAAAGTCCTACTTATTAAGAAAGTAACAATCACTAATAGTAAGGGGTAGGTCTGTTTTCAAACTATGTTAGAGTAAGCTTTAATAAGCTCGCATATGTATTTAGAGCTAGCAAATGTATTTAAAAAAATTCAGGAAAGAATTATGTACTCACTTTGTATTGTTTACCAAGTGTACGTGTTATGAGGGTAGCACCTAAAATTGTTTTGTAATTTTTTTCTATTGGAACAGCACCACCCACTTTTCCATCACAGTGACTTTCAGAAATGTACTTGCTACTCCTTTCATTATATAAAACGTCAGAGGAGTATTACTTTCCCTGTTGTTTTCTTTGAAAGAGAGAGTGCTTAAGATCTTTGTCTTTCAAAGTTTCATTGTCTACTACAAGATATACAATTCACAGATTTATGATTTTTTTCTTTGACTATGCAATGTATTGGGAGTGAATTATATTGTCCTCAGCTGTGTAATAAAGCATACATAGTGGATAACATACTTTTGCTGTCTTTCCTCACTGCTTCTGACACCACTTTTTTCATTTATTCCAACTTCACATCTACTCATATTTGTGAAAATATCACACATCTCTGTGTTTACATATCTGAGTGTTTTTAGTGTGATAACATATATCGATTGCTAAAATTGCAACATTCTCTCCAGATACTGACTGAAAATGAACCACACTTGGATAACCTGGTTTTCAAAACATGAACAAATAAATACATCAGTAAATACATATATGCATAAAAGACCTACATACATTCATACATACAGTTGGACAAAAATGTGCATCGAGCAGATGTGAGAAATTAAGCATGGTGTGCTGATCACTCCCTCCCCAGAGGAAAAGAGAAACCTTTTTATCTGTTGAATCAAGCAGAGACAATGATTAGAAGCAAGATCTTGCTTCACTTGAAGCTGGAGTTTAAATGGAAGAATGTCATTTATTTTCTACCATAATTTCAGTCAGTGTTGCCAGTGTTGAAGTAGTCTCATGATCAGTCATAATATTCCATGTGATCACTTAAAAATTGCAAGTGACTTTATGGCTGCCACTTCAGAAGTGTCCAAAGAGGTGGATAAATTACAGCAAATAAAAAAGTGATTTCTGAAACATACAGAAATTTCCTCACATTGTGTACAAGCAGGAAACAAAATGGATGACTGTCAGTAGAAAGAAGGAATAAATGAATCTCAACAATAAACAGTAAAAATAGGTGACTGAAAGTCACAAAGTCAGTAAAGGAGCAATATTGTGAGACAATAATGATAGAAGTGGGGTGGTTATCATACAGACATTTTGAACGGAGATGTTGTGGACAATACACTGCTTGTGTTTCTGGAGGTTGTATTCTGGGCTGAGAAAGCAGACTACTTATCATTAACCAGATAGCACTTGTATGAGGAAAGCTTCCTTCCTGCGAGGGATCATATTATCTAGCTGTCTTAAAGATTGTCCAGAATGAGCAAAGCTGGAAAACAGTGGGATGGAGAGCATAAATAATGTGCAGTAACTTTCCTTCATTACCTTTGTGCACTTCATGTGCTGTCGTGGTACAGAATGGCACTTCTATAGAGGTATCAGAAGTTAGATACTTCTGTTCTTCAGCAGATACAAACACCGGGATGGTATGACATGCCCTGAGAGAAGAAAACTACTTTTGTAGAAGATCTCAGCAGGGAGCTAAAGTGATTGCCTTGCACGGTGACTGGAAAGAATAGGTTATGAATTCTCTGGGCTCCAGGGACAGTTCCACATTATAGAATGTTAGACATCATTGCTCATTTATGGATGTCTTGATATAACATGGATGACAGCAGTGTAAAAAGAGATTCAGGAGCTGGAAACAGTAGCATAATTAACTATATATCCACTATAGCTGTTTGTTATTTGTAGAAGTGGTAACAGAGTGTTATAGCAAAGAATTTAGTAAATGATAAACTGATATGGGAATCAAGAATTTCATTTATTTGTGGGCTGAGACCTCAGATAAAGCAATTACATTTTTTTTTTAATTTTTAAATTGATTTCCCCAAATCAACAGACAAACTCAAAAAATAAAAAAGTGATTAATACTCAAAGTCAGATGCAAGTATATTGCATAGCATTATATTTATTTAGTTAGTTATCTTTATGCGACTAGTGCATTAATCATTACTAACCAATTTCAAGCTCAGTTCAGATGAAATGCAAAAATTTCACAAATAAAAATAGAGAAATGCAAGCAACAATAGAGTAGTCAAGTCAACATATATAGAAAAATCTGTATATGTACATTCTAGTGAACAATCACAATGCAATGTACAATCAAGCATTGTGTAATGTACAATATATACATTAGTTTTGGAAGGTGTCAATCTTCAATAAATCTTGAGAGAAGAGAAAAGAACTTGAAAGGAGACAGGCTAGATGGTAGAAACAATAATCCAGGTGTCTCAAAGAATAGTTGCTTAAATTATAAGAGGCTAAAAAATTGTGAAGGCTTCAGGCAACCCAAGCGGAATTCTAAAACATTGTATGAAGAGTACTCTTTCCTAGAATTGGAAATGAAATAGATGTTTGAGACAATAACTTTGTTATCTTTGAAATGTCTCCCTGTTTAGGAGAGTCCCAAAAAGTCATAGAAATGTAATTCTGAAGACTGTGTCCAAAAACTTAGACATCACTGCCAAATATTTCCAGAACACATTAATGTGTGTGTGTGTGTGTGTGTGTGTGTGTGTGTGTGTGTGTGTGTGTGTGTGTGTGTGTGTGTGTGTGTGTGTGTGTGTGTGTGTGTGTGTGTGTGTGTGTGTGTGTGTGTGTGTGTGTGTGTGTGTGTGTGTGTGTGTGTGTGTGTGTGTGCGTGCGTGTGTGAGTGTGTATGTATAGTGCAGTTAGGTGAATGAGGGAACAGAACATATGTGCCTATTCCACACCAAGTACCTCACACCACAAGCAAAATTTATTAGCCACCAAGCTTTCTAACTATAGTTATGCAAACAAACAGTAATAATAGGTAGAAGAGAGAATATAGGGAGAAAGACAGACAGATAGATAGATAGATAGATAGATAGACAGAAAGCTATATAGATAGATAGATGATAGATAGATAGATAGATAGATAGATAGATAGATAGATAGACAGATAGACAGACAGACATATAGATATACTAGGTGTGTGTGTGTGTGTGTGTGTGTGTGTGTGTGTGTGTGTGTGTGTGTGTGTGTGTGTGTGTGTGTGTGTGTGTGTGTGAGATGAGAGATATATATTGTATATGTATAGATGTATGCATGTATATATGTATATATGTATGTATACACACACAGACAGATGCATGCACACAGTGATAGAAAGATAAATAGACTTTCTTATATCAAAACAACCCAAATGTACCAACTTGAAGAAAGTGAAAAACATTTATTTAATTTTCTCCAGGATTATTCAGCCTCTAAGCTAGTATATTTATAGATCAAGGATGTGGGAGTAGAGTTTCCATGGCAAGGATGCAGAGATTGTAACACAAAAAGTATGTTTTTTAGAGCTATATATATTAGTATATATCTATCTGTCTGTCTGTCTATCTATCTATCTATGTATTCATATGTGTGTGCATACATTTGTATCAATTGCAACCTACCTGGTGGACTAAGCTTGACTTCTGTAGATCAGGCAGAATATAAATTCTCAGAATTAACATTTTCCTAACAAATCACTACAGAAGTCTGCACAAAAATGGTACCACAACACAGAAAATACACATTCAGTAGTAAGAGAACAGTGAACATACATTAGTTTAACAGCTCATCACATTATTTATTATTTATTTTTACAAATGATAACCAGGTAAGAAAACCAGTCTGCACACCCTTTTCAGCCAAGACCTAGGACATAGGCACATGCATTACATTATGTAAAGCATATTTGTGTACAGTTTGCACATAAAATAGTTAAACATTGTAATGCACTGCTGTATCTGGGTCATGGCAGAAAAGGGTCTACTGACCAGTTACCTGGTCAACAAACTGAATAAATGACTAAATAAATAAAGAAACAATTAAACCTCAGTGTAGAGTACAAGCATGTTAAGCTTAAAAGTGGTACAGCATAGTATACAATATTTACTCATGCACTTTGCAAAGATTATATAATCCGTTAGCATGTATGCAAGAAACACACATTATTTGAACAGCCAACATGTATGTGAAGTTATCATTGTTCTAATGCTTATTTATTTACTAATTTATTTATCTTTGTTGACCGGAAAAAAATCTGACTGGGTAAAATCCATTTTCAGTGGAGGCCTGGGGAAAAAAAGCTTCACATTTAAGTTACACATAATGTGCACTTATAATTGCAGGGTAAAAACATCTATACATGAGCTTATTTACATGATTTTTAAGTATTTCTTACATTAACATACCATTTTAACACAAAAACAAGAGAGAAAGTAAAACAAATCGCCTAATTATTAAATAGAGAAATAACATTCAATAGCAGTTAATGTACTTATAACATGATGGCTGCAGGGAAAATATCAAAGTGAGCTGTTTTTAAGTTTAATAATAATTTGCAGACAGACAAGTAGAATGTAGTTTAAAAATTGATACGAGAGAGATATAAAAGGAGAAGTTATGGAAATGATCAGGAAGATAAATGGACAAAGGAATTGTAATTAGTTCTGGGGTGTGAGAGGAGGAAACGTAAGAGTTTAGGAAATAATTGCAGTATGAGGAGGAATGATGAGGTACAAAAAACTGGGAAGCAAAATGGCTATAAGAGTTGGAGAAAAGTAAACGTGAGTAAAGCTAGCCAGGTGACCATGAAGAACGGTGCGATCTTTGGCACAGGTGCTGTTTAAGCAAAGCTTTGAAACTATTTAAGTTTTCTGTTTGTTTTAATTGTGTGGGGATTTCATTCCAGAGTTTCAACAAGTAATGAGAGTAAAGAGTGTCTTCAGCAATGTTAAACATCTTACCGATACATACTAAAAGTTTTTTGCTAGAGCAAAGGTCAGTGAATTGTGCAGCAGAATATTTTGTAATGCTGGGTATTTATTTGGAGGCTACAAAAGGCTGTAAACAATCATTAATTGTGAGTAAGTTAACTAGTTTGGGGGTTGAAGCCAGTTTAATTGCTTTCATGCATTATTGCTAGTATATTTGATACCAATTTGTGGCGAGAACTAGAATACCATTAATTTGTAAGTTTTCTTCCAACGCTTTTCATGGCATTTCCTAAGCTGTTGCTAAGGCCTTCTTCCAACTGTCATTAAGTATAATAGGAAGTGCAGCTGTGAATGACAGTATAAACATTTTTTTGTCCTTTTGAACTTACTATCACTTTCTCACCTCTCTAGCCACACTGTAATTCATATTTAAGAATCCAGGGAATGAATACTTTCCTCAAAACTTGTTCTTCTGGTCACCTTATAGTGAGCTGGCATACAGTGATCCTAGGGTATATCTAATCCATGTGGAAATAAACATTTTTCTGACTCCCCTAAAAAATTAAGTTTGCCTACTATACTGATTTAATTTAGGTCTCCTTCCTCTTGTATTATTCCTCATATGGAAGAAGGACTATTACAGGCAAAACAAACCTCTGATTAGCATTTTTTTTTTATTTTTATTTTACATTTGTTGACCGGGCTAGTCTGGCTGGATACATGTCCATTTTCAGCAGAGGCCCGAGGAGAAAAGCTCCACTATATACTAGAAGGTAACATAAAAATAGTACACCGGGATACAAAATTATAAGCATGATAAGAAAATTAGTCTAATGAAGTATAGTAATGATACTAAAGCAAAATGACAATAGCTATAATTAGCAAACTTAAATGAAATTATAATTAGCAAACTTAATAAAGCTATAGTTATAACATAGAGAGATGATTTATAATTGCAAATTCTTCACTGTAGTAGGAATAGTACAGCCATAAAAGAAAGAAAGTGGTAAATTACATAAGAGTCTTTAGGTATTTGCAGTAATAACAATTGTTATAATGGTTTTGTGCCAGGGCAATATATTAAGAGGCAGATTAGCATAGCTGGGAGCAACGTGTAAATTTGGGGGGATAACAGGTTGCAGAGGTAAAGTAGTATCCAAGTGGATAGTAGATAGTTGCAGAAGAGTGGAAGTATTAGTGATAGGGACAAGCATAGAGGTAAATGGAGAGAAATGAGAAGTGGGTTGGATGCTCAGGTCAGTCAGGGTTTGAGCAGGGGCATAGCCAGTGAGACATAAAATAGTTCCTCAGTTGTTTCCTGAAAAGTTGGGAAGAGCCTAGAGAGGTCAGTTTTATGGGAAGTTTATTCCAGTATGAGCCAATGGCGTTTGTAAACAAGGAGTCACCAGCTTTGTTGTGTGATTTGAGAGTGGCAACAAGTAGTTTGTTGGCTGAACGAAGGGAAGTAAGATTTCTGTAAGGGACAATAAGGTTATTTAGTGTGGGTGTATTAGAAGGGTAGTTGAGGATTTTATAGGTGATGACTAATTGATGTAGGAGAATAAGATTTTGGAGTTCGAGCCAGTCAAGCTTTTTGATGTTAACACAATGATGGGTGTGAAATGGGGAGCCTGTGGCAAACCTGGCAATGCTATGATAGGCTGTGGCAAGTTTCTGAAGGTTAGATTTTGAAAGGTTTATAAAGGAAGGGGAGGCATACAATAGTGTGGAGATGAGATGAGTTTGGGCTAGAGACACCCTTGTAGATGCTGTTAGAAAGGGCTTAAGTCTATAAAGAGCACCAATCTTTTTATTAACAGCTTTGATGGCATCTTATTCTTCTCTACCAAACCTTTCTGTGTTCTTATTGAAGCAGCTGCACTTTACCAGTAATCCAAATAACTTGTTGAGAGTGGAGATTTTGAGCTCAGTCCAGAATTATAACATCTTTCAAATGAGGACACATGGCCATTGCCTTGCAAAATTGAACTTATTTTACTCTTATACACTCTCCCTTTAGGAAAAAAAATGCTTACTTTTCATGGCTGCAAATACAAGCTTTGCATTTATTTTCTGAATTCATTGTGTTATATCTCAATTCTTATATATCTCTCACTATCAGAATTCCAATTTGTGCCCAGTCATCACATCTCTCAATCTTATTATCTGTTAAATTGGTTTCATAGTCCGATAATGTTTGTGAACTCAAACTTATAGAACATTTCATTGGAAATTGACATAACAAATTGTAAGGTTTCCACCATAACTATATTAAACCGGCTTCTTCTTTTATTCCTGATCTCTTCATCTTATCCATCTTCTCTGTTCTCATCCTTATTCACCATTGTAACAAAAGAAACACCGACTTGATAACCAGTTCACCAAATAAATTATGAAAAATAACAAAAATAACAAAAAATGGATCTTCCTAACAAGAGAATTATTTTGTTAAACTTTGTCATCTGCATAAAATCAGACACTTCTTCAGGGTATATCCGTTGACACTCACACATCATATATATATATATATATATATATATATATATATATATATATATATATATACAGAGAGAGCGAGTGAGAGATACCCAATCTAAACATGGCATAAACTAATTAAGTAATCAGTTAATACAATCATAAAGAAAAGCAATTAAAATTGATCTGCCATATTTCTAAGCACCAAGTTAATACAGATATGTTCATTTAAACTAGGCAACATGTTAGCATTGAGTCTAATCACCCAAATTGACTTTTTTCTGCATGAGTCAAATCAGACAAATTGACATTTTTCAGCAATTTATTTTTCTAAGTTGCTCTCTCTTTGATCCCTTACAAAGTAAACAGAGTGTGTTTATATAAAGAACAATTAAGACCCTTTTTTTTAATACTTTAAGAAGATTCATAAATATCAAGACATGACATCCTCCCTGTCTTGCAAATACTATTTTATACAAGAACTAAAGGCAAGTGTATGTGTACATACCATTACATCTGTACTGATATAGTGACACCAAAAACAGAGCAATGAAAGTTATATGCATTTTATTTTCACAAATATTTCTGCAAGTAAATTTTGCTACTGTAACCTTTGGATAAAAGAAGAAACTGTAAAATGCAGGAGAAAAGGTACAATGTGTTTTACATAAGATGCTGTGCAGAAATTTGCAGGGTGGAGGAAATACTTACGTACACAGTAAGGAGTTGTAATAAAGGTAGAGTAAATTTAACAGGACTGAGAAAAGATGCACGTGGACAATTATATTACTGCAGTCAAAGCACAACTTAAGAAATTCTCCTTTACCGCTTATCAGACAGGGGTTTAAGGAGCATCTGTATATGCTTATTTCATAATAGTCTGTTAATATAAGGAAATGATATATACATAGACTATCATGTGTTTAGCATTCTGTCTTCAGAGATGCTTCCACCTATCTAACTGTGTGAAAAATCAGTATTGTACTATTTAGGAACTGCTTGCTGTTGAAATGATTGCCAGCTACATTGCACATATCTGTATTACAAGCCTATAATCTAAGCAGCAGCATACTCAGTGTAGTATAAATTAGTACAGATAAAAACAGTTACAGTTTGAGTCTTTTGAAGAGAAAGATAAAAATAAATTAATAAACAGAAGATAATGCACATTCATGTTATTGCAAAAATCAATATAATGTGATGGAACAGCACAGACAAATCAACTGAATCATCTACTATGAACAAAAGGTTGGATACAAAGAAAAGAAAAAAATGGCTTTAGGAACAATGATCCAAAAATAAAGAGAGAAAGGGCTGGAGAAAGGCAAGTCCCATGAGGACTCATACATTCCTTACCTAAATGTACTACCTCCATAATCTCCCAACCATAGTGAAAAAGCAACAGAGTAACATCTTGTCACTCATTCTGAAGCACATAAGGTATATCAGCATGAAGTGCCCTTGCAATTTATGCAACCATACATACATCAATACTTGAAAGCAAAAATAAAAGAAAACCTGAACATCCCCCAATAAATAAAGCAGAACCACCAAATACCACATTGAACCATGCATAGACTAAATATTTAAAGACAAATCCAAAATCCAAATCAAATAAATACACATTCTATGAAACTGTCTCTTGCATTAACTGCTTTCATATTAGAGCATCTGACATCAGTGGATTTGGCAAAAGCTTGTGATTCTGGTAAAAACAAGGTTTGAGCTTTGTGGTAAACTAAAACAGGCAAGTAGAAAGGGGACATTGATACTGCAGCATAGGATGCTGGGTTGGGAGGTATAGTGCTGTCATAGAGGAATTCATAGGCACTGATGATTTACAAGCAGGAAGAAAGGTGATGGTGACAGGTTCTTTGGATATCCCCAATTCAAATGAAAGGGAAACATTTCTGACCTTTTTTTCAAGGTGTTGAGTGTGATTAAGAAAGAGATTCTGTCCTTGTAGGATGATAGGTTGAAAGAGTTAAAGGGGGGGGGGGTATGATATAGTTAGGATTAATAGATTTGTTGTGAGAAATAGGGGAAGAGACAGGAACACATTTTTTCAACAGACAAATAATGTATACAGGTCATTTAGACATACATTCACTTGATGCAGATAAAGGCAATGAACTGTAGTCAGGGTAAATTATGGAGAGAAATGTATTGGCTGTGCTTTGATCTAGATGGCTTACCATTAAAGGTAAAGTGAAGACTCTGTGGCTGAGGTGGAATACTTGGAAATGGCAGGGCATGAAAACATCTATCTGCTGAAAGGGTAAGGCTTACGCAGGTGTGTCTAGAAGCAGAGGTGTAGCTAGCTATTCCTGTGCCCAATGCTGTCCCCTAATGTGGTGACCCCTCAATTTTTAGTTGAGGAGAGAAAGAAAAAGCTTCCCAACCATCCTTCAACTTCAGGAGAGAAAACAAGGCTCTTTCCTCAAAACCCCTCCCAATACATTGTTTTTGGAACCAAACAACCATGAACTTTATCATATCTATGTATTATTTTCTAGTATCACTCTCTTTCTGCACTAATCCATTTGCAAATTCTCGACCCAACTTATATATCATATCGCCCCAAATTTTTCCCTTCTTCTTGTCTATCATACTAACCATTTAAATAATTGAATCACAGCTAGAAAAGGTCAGATTAATTATTTGTAAACCCAATTTTTCTCCATTTTATATACAAATAACTTTTGACATGATTAAGTTTGCTTATGCAAAATGAATCATTCATTTCTCTTTCAAGCTTGCATAGCAAAGGGTATACTCTGCCAAAATATTCCATCTGTCTCAATAATAAGTAACTGAAACCCAGTATAATTTCTAAAATATTGCATCTTTCATTTTTTTCTCTATTTCTGTAATCCATATATTGCCATCCTTTTCGTCTTACCCAGTTTGCATCTCTTTTGATAAACCCTTTCCTTAATGGGCTTATATTAGAACATCGAGGTTTCAAACCTTCAAATGTTTTAATATTGAACCCTATGCAGCAAAAGCTTAAAATATCGAAGCAACACAAAACCAAATTTTTGTCCTAGGGAAAGAATTTGGTTGCACATTTCTGTTGCTTCAGTATTTTCAGCGCTGTGGTGGAAAGGTACGGGTCTGGTTCAAGTAAGTGTGCGATTGTGTGGACGTGAGGGTTAGGGTGGGTTAGGTGAGTTAGGGTTAGGGTGCGGGTTAGGTATGTGTGTGATTGTGTGGACATGAGGATTAGGGTGAGTTAGGTGAGTTAGGGTTAGGGAGCGGGTGTGGTGAGTGTGCGATAGTGATGGACCTTAGCGTTAGGGTTTGGGTTAAGGTAAGTGGATAGTTAGTGGTGTGTGTATAGTTTAGTGTAGGGTTAGGTGTAAGATTTTAGGTGTATGTGTGTGGATTGCTGTTTGTTTGGTGTGCTTGTGTTGTGTGTATGTGTTCTGACAGTTCGAAATTGTAAGCTTTCACTTACATAGGGTCGATTAATTACCATTCGCTTTTTTAAGCAGTCGGTGATGTAATATAGACCCTCCTTAACAGACCAACAAAAAAAAGCAAGGGCTTAATAGGCAACATTGCTTTATCATAGTCAAAATATTGATATTTTACTTCTTCTCCATTAACATCCACCCATGCTTTCTTATGCACCCTCAGATGAACCATTTTTATGAAGCTAGTTCCATACCTGATTTTTAACTCCTAAGTGTCTGATATAAGATGGAATATAATATATTAATCAGTTTCTTAGCAATATCACAACTGAACAATCATTTCACTTCTGCTACACATCTTATCACTCCAGTAATAACTCTTAAGTAGACTAATAACGTCCTAATGTTTCAGCCTGTCAGTTACCCATAAATATCCAGTTCCACTCTCTTTTCTTAAACATTATCTAGCCTCACCAGGAATATCTTATCTAGTAGCTTATAGTCAGTATTATTAAACAATAGAGGTTACCAACTGCTTAATCTACACATCTCCCATAATGTATAAATCTATTTGTACCTTCCACGAGTTGTATTTCTACCTTCCCTTCCATGATCTAGTCATTAACCAGTTTTACTAAACATGCTAATTGTCAATTTTCCAATAATTAAAAACAATTGAAGGAATGACCATGCAGGCCTGGAGGTTCTTCCAGGTTCACTTTTTCAAAAAGATGTTACTTTACACAGTTGTGTATTACTGTTTAATTACCTACTATTTACTTATTCAAGTTCTTTCTTTATTTCCAATTGATCCTCCACCTCTGTACTCTTAACTCTATACAAATCATGTAAATAACTTTGTACGACCTCTAAAGCATCTATCCATGAAAACATTCCACTTGTCTAATATGACTTAAATGCCATACAGTACAGTTGTGTAAGTTAAAATTGTCATAGGTTCATAGGTTCATACTAGGCTATCTGCCCTAGGGCATTTATAAGCCTAGCCAGAGTGTGTTTGGCTTTCGCCACCCATTTTAAATTAATTTTGCTATGCCTTTTTTTGAGGTTAGTATACTGTGCCTCTGTCTAACAGTGACACAGAAGTGATAGCTGGGGTAAACCTATGATCTCCCATCCACTCATCAAGATTCCTTTTGAAGAGAGTCAATGTGGGACTCTGCCTAACCTGGACTGGGATTTTATTCCAGAGTGAAGGGAGCCTCTGGGTTATGAATCTGTCCCTCCAGCATGTCCTATTTATTTCAGTGCTGAGGTTCAAGTCTCTCGAGCGCGTAGCTCGATGGGATTTGGATTTTCTGAGGTGCAGCATGTTCATTAATTCCGGGATGGACATGGCTTTATACGTCAGGCACAGATCGCCTCTGAGCAGGCGGTATGCCACTGAGTAGAGCTGGAGTTTCTTTAACCGGGCAGCATATGGCATCTGTTTGAGCCCTTTGATCCTCTTGGTGAGGTACTTTTGGGGTCTTTCCAGTTGCTGCAGGTGTCTGGTAAGGTACATCCCAAAAGGGGCATTGTACTCAATTATGGGCCTGATGAGGGATGAGTAAAGAGGTACGATGACCTCCCCTGATCTAGATGTGAATCCCTTCATGATTAGGTGGGCTATATAAAATGTTTTTCTAACCACTTTGGCCACGTGGTTGTCAAATGAGAGATTGCTATCAACTTGGGTCCCCAGGTCCCTAATGACTTCTTCTGTACTTAATGGATTACCACCTATGTGGTAATTTGTGGGCACTTTGTTTTTGCCAAAGGGGATGACTATACACTTTTTGGCATTTAGCTTGAGGCCATGGCTCTGGCACCAGTTGTCTGTTTCTATGAGGCCCTTTTGGAGGATGCTTGTGTTGGCTGGAGAGTTGATTATGGCGCTCAGTTTGCAGTCATCTGCGAACCTGGTCAGCCACAGTCCTTCCGTGTTGGCCTGTACCGCCGAGAAATATATACCGAACAAGAGTGGTCCCAGGACTGAGCCTTGTGGGACGCCACTTGTAACTGGTTTGGAGTCTGACATGGCTCCAGCAATTCTAACCATGTGGGTTCTGTCCTTGAGCCAGTTTGCAACCCATCTAGTGACATAGGGGTTTATATTTAAGCTGGTGAGCTTATCTATAATGCCCCAGTGGGGTATTGTATCGAAGGCTTTTGCGAGGTCCAGGTAGGCTGTGTGGACCACCTTCCCCTCGTCAATAGCCTTGGTGACTGTTTCAAAGAAATTGACCAGGTTTAAGAGGCAGGATCTGCCCTTAACAAAGCCAAACTGGGTAGGATCCAGTGTCTGTAGGTCCCCAATATCTTTATTTATGAGGTCCATGATGATCCTTTCCATAGCTTTGCAGACCAAGCTAGTAAGGCTTATGGGGCGATAGTTTCCAGGATCCGTTGAGGCACCACCTTTGTGGAGAGGAACAACTGTTGCTGTATGCCACTCTTTGGGTACATATCCTGCAGTAAGGCTAAGATTGAACAGTAGTTTTATGTTTGGGTTAACTGCTCTTGGAGTTCATGTAGGATGCAGCCTGGGACACCATCTGGTCCCATTGATGCTGTGTTTTTTGCTTTGGAGAGGGTGGCTCTTACCTGAGCATCTGAGATGTCAGGGGGGCAGCACTCTGTTGGGATAGATATTTGCCCTTTTGGTGGGGAGAGGGGAGAGAAGTTTGCACTGAACCTGTCAGCTAGGATGTTGGCAATGTCTGTGGGCTCGGTGTATTTTTTGTCATTTTGGACTAATTCTGAGCATATCTGGGAATTCCCACCCAGGTTCCTAACATAACTAAAAAAAGCCTTGTGATTATCCTTAGTGTCCTGTGCAGTTTTTCTCTCGAAGCTGGCCTTAGACGATTTTATGAGTGCCCGTAGTTTTTTGCTAATACTGATCAGAGATGCCTTCCCTTTTTGGGATTTTGCTCTATCATGTAGTAGCTTCCTCCTTCTATTGTATAGTTTGTTTATGGCTGGGGTCCACCAGACAGGACGTCTGCCTTTGGAGGATTGGGTCTTGGTTTTATTTGGGATTGCATGATCCATGCATTCCTGAAGGTGTTCATAGAATGCATTAATAAAGGATTCTGCAGTCTGGGCCATATTTTCCACAGGCCCGGGGGCTTTGAAGGATTTCGCCTCGGTTTTGAGGCGTGTGAAATTTGCTTTAGAGAAGTTTTTCACTGTTGTTTTCTGGGCAGGGGGTGGGGTCGGGATGTGAATATCCAGTGAGATTAGTTTATGGTCTGATCTTACCAGTGAGGGATACACTTCTGGTCTGGAGCATAGTGTCCCCATGTTGGTGATGATCAGGTCCAGTATGTTTTTCCCCTCTTGTGGGAGTGGTAACAAGTTGTTCCATAGCATTTGAGTTTATAAATTCTAGGAACCTTTGGGCTAGGGTGTTGGAGCTAGAGTAATGCTCCCAGTCTATGTTTGGGTAGTTGAAGTTGCCCAATATAATGGTGTTTGGAGAGACCTTCATATTTTCCAGTATTCTCAGGAAGGCCAAGTGGGGTTCCTGTGTTTGGGAGGGTGGTCTGTAGCAGGCTATAAACTGGAAGGCAGTTTTACCCACAGTTAGTTGCACATGGATAGTCTCTGATGCTTCGTGCTGTGCCACCAACCTGGAGGTGTGGGTATCTTTGACGAATATTGATACTCCCCCTCCTTTTGTGGTTCGGTCCAAGTTTTGGGGCCGAAAAGCATGGTATGAGGTATAACCTGGTAGTGCTGGTGTGCTCTCGGGAGCCTTGAACCAGGTTTCTGTTACTGCACAGATATTGATGTTCTCCATGCTAAGGAGAGTTTCGAGTGCATGCATCTTGAGGTTTAGACTTCTGGCATTGAGTAACATTACTCTTAGTTTCTTATCCCTTGTGATACCTATGGAGGTGGATTTGTCTTTTGAGCCTTGCCTAAAAAAGGCACTATGGGGGTAGCAAGAGCCTTTGCCAATATCCAAAAGCCCAGGGGTGACAGGTGCAAGCCGTCCCTAGCGAAGCATCGTGGCTTGTCGAGCATGTCATCCCAGGCTGACAGGCATTGGATCCCCTTTGAATGACACCAACACTTAAGCCAATTGTTGAAATTGATCATCATCATAGCAGAACATATTTGAATGCACAGTCCTGTAAGAAGTTACAACAGAACAAATACTCAGTGTAATAATGCTTTATTGGCCTGATGCCAGGGTAATCCTATGTCTAGGCTTGTGAAGGCCACAGGGCCATTTGCCTAGTACACACCTATGAACCTATTTTCCATTAACAGACTTAAAAGGAAAAAAAAAGTCATGGGCATTCAGAACTGCAATATAGCTGAAACACCTGATGCCCTTAAGGGGTCATTTATATATATCCCACTGTCCTCTTTTGCATGAGGTTTTAAAGAATCACACAGTGAAAACTGTAGCTTGGACAGGATTTTCTTATAATTTTTTTCGTAATTCATTTTTATATTCAGGAAAAAAACAGGGGGATGGATAGATTGGCTTAAAGCTAACATGGATACCACTTTAGGCATAAAAGAAGCATTAGTTCTCAAATAAACCATATCCTTGCTGAAACTGTGATAGGGTTGACTCACCATAAGAACTTGCAACTCAGATACCCTTTTCTCAGAGGTCAGAGCAATCAGTAAAACTGTTTTCCGTGTTAAGAACCTCAAGTTAGCCAGATTAGCTGGTTGAAATGGAACAAATTCTAGCTTCTTTAACAAAAAATGAAGAGCCCAAGAAGGGGCGACTGGTTTTCTAGGAGGCCTGTTATGCAAAACCTCTTTCAAGAACATTTTGACATGAGACTGCATTGAAAGAGGAGGATCCATGGGCAGACATGCTGACATGGCTAATAAATGGACCTTAATAGAGGAATACAAAAATCGACTGGATAGTAATTCACACAAATATTGTAAAACTAGAGAACAACAAGCCCTGAATGGCTACTGGCTATGCCGTTGGCACCAACTAAAAATCCTTTTCCATTTGCTAATATATGATTATCTAGTAGCAGGCTTTCTTGCATCCATTAGTACCTGCTACATGTTCTCAGAAAACAGGAGCTTAAATGTAATTTAGACCATATAATCCAGGCAGTTAATTGATGATTATTGTTGTCAGGGTATATAAACTCCCCTGGTCTTGAGTGAGTGGATCCAGTCCATGAGGAAGCTTGTTGTATTTGACGTTGGTTATTTCGAAAATAAGGTAAAACCATGATTACCTGGTACAGTAGGGAGTCACCACAATGGTATTGGGGGATTCCATCTGAATCTTCAAAAGTACCCCAGATATTAGTGGAAAGGGAGGAAAGACATACAGTAACATTTCTGTCCTGGAATACAATTTTGCCAGTTGATTATTCCGAGAGTAGGCAAAAAGGTCTACTTCCCCACAAATAGATCAGATCTTGGAGGATCCCTTGATCTAGTTTTCATTTGTGAGGGTCTGCCCTCTTCCTGCTTAGTTGGTATGCCACAGTTTTGCTCTGATGGAATGCTGGATGCATCTAGAATGAGACTGTACTGAAAAGCTATAACCCAAGTTAACATGACTAGTCTGCAAAGGGAATATGACCTGGTTCTCCCTTACTTGCCTTTATACCATATGACTGTGATATAGTCTATAACCACTTGAAGAGGTCCCATGAACCAAAGATGGTTCAGAGAATTGAGTGCATTGATCAGAGAAAACATCTCCTTGATATTTATGTGCTTGTATCTGTCCTTGGTGTCACACATCCCCTGCAATTCTATTCCTCCAGAACTGCTACCAAAGCAAAATCTGAAATATCTGTGATTGCTGACTGCCTTGGAGCAGGGAGGGAGAAGTAGAGACCTGGATTTAAGGATATCTGTTGTCTCTACCAAATGATTTCTCTTCTGACAAATCTCAGCACTGGGATCTGAAAAGATAAAGGCTGTTAATGCCGGGACCAAAGTGATTTCAGATACCACTGTATCTTTCTCATGTGGAGTCTTGCCAGGGGTATCATGAGAATCATAGATGCCATGACAACCAACATCCTGAGGTACGCCCTAGAAGTGACCAAAGTCTGAGTGGAAATCCTTAGAAATACAGCTACGTAAAGATCTATTTTTTTCCTGCAGAAGAAAAGCTCTTTGAACTGAGGTGTCTTGTTGACATCTCAGTAACACAACTGTGTGTGAGTGTGCCAAGAAAGACTTTTAAATGTTTTTTTTTTCAATACCAGTTTGAGCAAGAGATCTCTCACCCAAATAGATAGAGTCCTGATGCCTTGGAAAAGACTCTGCAAAGATGCTCAAGTCATCTACACTTAGATAAATGTGTATAGTTTGTGAACACCATTGATGCAGTGGATAATCCAAAGGGTAAGACAGGGAAACGGCATACAAAACCTTAAGAAACATCTGAAGTCTGGATGAATAGGGATGTGATGATAAACATATTTTTAGTCTAGCTTTACTACAAAATATGAAAGAGGAAGAAGAGGCAACAGAGGTGATAACATTTTGAATTTGGGCACTATCACAAACAGGTTTAGAAAAGAAAGCTCTAGAACTGATATCCTAGCATTGTATTTATTTATTTATTTTTGTCACTAGGAACACCAATGAATAAACCTGTTCCCCACCTGGGAGGAACAAACTAGTTCTATTACTCCTTGTGGCAACATGAGATGAAGATCAGAAGGGAGCAAAATAATCTTATTTTTAGGATGAGGAGAAGCCCCCTGAAAAAAGAGGAATTTCCTCCCATTGTCATCTGTAATGTTGATGAATGATTTTCAGAACCCTTAGACAATTTGGAAAAGGAGAGCTGAAAAATCTTAGAGATCCCCTGGATCATGTTACCCCGTTCATCACACTTCTTGATCACCTCTATAGCAGAGGGGCCAGTCACTAAATATATATCCAGGGGAGAATTTAAAGTCTCATTTGTTACATCATCTTGGAGTTTCCGAGAATGTAGCCAAGCAAACCTCCTTAAAATAGCACCAGTGGCTATAGCCCTGGAAGAAGTATCAACAGAGTCTCACACACTGTAAACAATGAGTAGTGACCTGCGCAACAGAAGAAACTATGTTATTTAAAGCAGACTTTTCTTCACATGAAACTGTAGATGAAACATTCTTCATACTTTTGCAGTTTGTCACAAATAACTTTAACACATGAGCCTGACAATTCAAAATTCTGAAAAAAAGTTGCAGAAGAATACATTTTCCCTATACCTACCAATAATTTTCCCATATTCATCAGAAACAGTAGGACGGAATTAACCAAGTGCTTAGCAGCAATGGAATCCACAAAGTCTATAGCTGCTTGGCCAGGTTTTGGAATAGTGTATAAAAAATTAAAAGGCTGAGGAATTTTATAAATCCTATCTGCATTTATAGGGACAAATGGTTGACTATTAAGAAATTTGCAAGCAGTAAGACACACATCCTTTAATGCAAACAGGAGAGGGGGAATTAGTGTAGGTTCTGGAAAATCCTTTTGTAACAACTCATAGTATTTTTTGAGGGACTGATAAACCTCAGTGTTCTCCCATTGGGAGCACTGTAACATTCTAGCAATAGTGTCAGAGAAAAATAAACCCCCACAGGGAGAATCAGAAACCAAATTGTCCTCAAACAGAAATCTGCGGTGAAAACCCTGAATCCATCCTCTATATATTCCTGTTCAAATTCAAAATCTTAAATCTCTTTAGGAAAAGAAGAATCTCTCTTTCTTATACCTGAAACTATTTTACTAGAAGGATCAATAACCTGAATTAAATCCTGAGACAGACCTCTTAAACTACTCCTATCAAAGAAATTTAAGGAGGGGTAGATACATGCTTGGGTTTCTGTTCCATTTTGACAAGAAAATGGGACAAACCATGTTACTAATCACAACTACTTCCCTAAGGACTGACACAGCAAGTAGACACATCAGGGAAACCTCCCCTGTTCCCTTTCCCAGAAATAACAAGAGTGGTTCTCCCTTGCCCATTGAAGATACTGCAACAGCCCCAGTGGACTTGGCTTCCCTGATTCAACAGAGGCAGTAGGTGCTACACCAGAGGGATCCAGGGTACAAGATGAATTGTCTGAGGTATAACAAATAGCCACAGCAGAGTCATGCACCTGCTGCAGAGGCAAATTGATAGCCTGTTGTGGTACAAAGACTGTTTGTTTCACTTTTTCTGTTTTATCGCTAGAAGAGGGACAAACCATAGGACTGGTAGGCTGTTCCATAGTCAAGACAAAGATGGTGCCTCTTTCTCAGGGAAGACAAACAGCAAATTCCTGTAAAACTACCAGTGTAGAAAAATTAATATTTTTTACAGAAAAAAACACAGTAAAAACAATTTAAAACACCATGACATCCCCACAATGGAAAAAGAAATGCTATTTCTCCACAGAAAATATGTTTTCAGATAGTTTACACAAATTTTAAACTAGCAAAAAAAAAAACAAGTGCTCAGTTTAAAAGAACATTACAGTCTCAAGACAGTACTCCTACATTAACAGCACTCCTAGCTTTAAAATAACTTTCTTGAAATGGAAGATAATTTAACGTTGACAAAATTTAAGAAAGTGGAGGGTTTTTTCAGTCAAATTGAACTAATCTGCTTGACAAAGAAAAGCGCAATCTGACCATCAATCCTAAAAACCCTCAGAGGAGCATATTCTTCAGCAGCAGTAAATATCTGAAAGGCTTTGCGCCCCCAAACTGTCTTTTAATCAGCTCAGTTTGAGCTGATTGACAGTTTGGTTACATGGAATGTGCTCTGAAGCTTTGGAAGCTGGCCAGCTATTATATCTTTGGTAGAATATAACCCATATAGCTAAAGCTACTCCAGCATTAATTAATATGAAGAACATCTTTTCTCTGAATATTTCTCAACTTATTGCTCACTAAGTAGGTTCTTCTTCCTACCATATTGTAACAAAAAAAAACATGTTCTTTGCATAATTTTCCATTCTTACATAACTTATGCAAATATCAGTGCACTTTCTGCATGTGTCTTACAAATTCATTTCTATAGCATTATGCAATCCTTCTTCTCCCCTTATGGGTGATTTGTTATATTTATCCTTAGTTTTTTCCACTGGATTTGAACCTACATGAGTTATGTTTGTCATATCTGCCACCACCCTACCCAACTCTGCTACAATTCCAACATTGTATACGAGCCTTCCATGACCCACACATTGTTTCATTTACTTCATTCTATGTCAAATCATTATAATCAGTCCTCATCTAACTATGTTTGACTTTTCTATACCATTCCAGTACGTCTCTATGACCTGATCTGTTGGCCTCCAACAACTCCAGTTATAGTATGTAAAAGCTCACAAAGGTATAATCTGGTAAGGTTGTAATATTGCTTCTCTTGTAAGTATATCCGTCAATGGCTGTCTCCTTTAATGTCAATCACCCTATATTTCCCTGCATATGTATCTTCCTAAATACTTTCCTTTTCTCATTTTCATTCATAGAGACTTAAGTATAAAAATCGTAATATGTCTTATACTAAGAATCCACAGTAATTACCTTGCTGGTTCTATTGCTTTTGTATCTAATATATTTTATTTCTACCTTATGTTAGAAAAGCCATACCTGAGCATTCTTGTAGGCCAAATGACTAGATTATTTTACTTTTTCACCCACATTCACTATTAACTTTTAATTTATTAATTTTACGTTTGGACTTTATGTCTTTCGGGCACACACAATCAACATCATATTCTTTAATCACTGAGTAAAGAATCACAATGTTGTATCCTTCCTAAAACTATTTATTTGTTTGTTTGTTTATTTATTTGTTTGCTTATTTATTTATTTATTATTTTCATGTATTACTTAATGCTTTTGTTGATTTGAGTAGTCCAGTGGGGCTGTGGTAGCCTTTTTTCAGAGGAGGCCCAGGTACAATATCTCCAGTTAACAAAATAGACAGTTTATACAATACAGAAAAAAAAGCTTGAAGTAACAATATGGATGTACAATTACTGAAAGGCATCTAGAGAAAAAGTACAATAAATAAAATATAGACATTTTGACAAATTGCCATACAGAGCAAGGTTTAAAATGTCAATTTACAATTTTATGTTTATGGATAGAAGAAATATGAGAAATAAAGTGTGCAAGTTATAAAGAGAAGGCAGAGACAAGGTGAGACGAAAAGGGAAGAAAGCAAAGAATGGGTGAGGAAATGTAAATAGTTTTCAATGTTCAGTTTTCGATATAGAAAAAATTCAGACTCATGGCTCACAAGTTGTTGAATCTGGATAGGCTGGTTTGTTGTTTGATGCTGGTATGGACAGAATTCCAGATTTTGCAGACAAAATTTGAGTACAGGAGCAGACAAGCAGAGTTGTGGGGTTTTATTTATAGTTAGTAAGGAACTGTCCCTAGATTATAGTGAGCATTCAGGGGTTTAAAGCTCTATTAAGGCTTGCTATGCATGACAGTTTTCTGATTCACTGATTATATTATGAACAGTTGCTACCTGAGTGATAGAGAGATGCTGTGGCTGTTCTAGTCATCCTGTAGCCAGCCTCTTTAAGGCTAGACAGTGATAAGATTTAGTAGATTGACTAGTAGGAAATTTAGCTATCTTATTATAGCATTGCTCAAGTTTTGTTAGTAGAGATTGCTGAATGCTGGTGTAGAATGGGAAAGTGTATAGCAGTGAAGGTAGGAGATATAAAGAAGCTATAGTTTTTGACTTTGCTAGTTAAAAGGTGTTTGCTGTGATTGTTGCACTTGAAAATCAAACTTTAGGTGATGATTCATAATGACTCAAAGAAGCCTTGTGTGGGATGTAGGTTTGATAGGAGTGTTGTTTTATGGGAAATGGAAAGGTTGTTTTTTTTTTGTACAGAATACAGATTTTGATGTGGAAATCAATAACTTGATTTTCTTAGCATTTGGCAGGAGGTGAAACTTATCGAGTCAAGTTTCTATGTAAGAAAAAATCAGTTTGACTCTTTTGCAGAAGTTCTTGGAGGAACTTAGCTGTGGTTATTACTGTAGTATCATCAGCATACTGAATGACAGTTGTGTCATTACTAGCAGAGTAAAAGTGATCAATAAAAATGATAGAATAAGGGGCCCAAGACTGAGTCTTTTGGCATTGCGAGATGGGAAAGAATGGTGATAATAATGTCTGCCATTGTATTGCCTGTAGCCTATTAGAAAGGTAGCTATGGAACCAGGAGAAGGAGGGGGTTTTAATGTCTAGTGAAAATAGTCTAAGGTGAATTTGATGAAATTCAGTGCAAAAATCATTAGATAAACTGAGGAATAGAGAGGAAACAAAGTTGCCAGAACCCCTGTGGAGGCTGATATGCTGGATGCCATTAATGATATCTGGAGTAGTACTATGGTGTGGTCTGAAGCCATGCTGTTTAAGAGAGAAGATGTTGCTATCTATTAAGTCTTTGAGAAATTGGGACTCTAAATAGTTTTCAAGGATTTTGATAATGGAGAAAGGATAGCGAAAGGGAGGTAATTACAAAATTCAATGGAGTCTCCTTGCTTTGTGTAAGGATATAATTAGTGATCTTTTTCAGATAATAGCTACATAGATGTCTTAGTTAGGTAAATCTGGTTATGAAGATAGTGAGAGAGTAAGCTAAAGGGTCAGCAGCCATGTTAATGTACTACAAGGGAAGGTTATTGGCAACAAATGGAGTGTTTTTTAGCTTATGAAGTATTTTTTATTTTGATGGTGGAAATGGGAACTTGGTTAATGTGGAAGAAAGGGATTTTAGAGGAGAGTCCTGCAGGAGTGGAGAGGTGGGTTAGATGGCTGGCTGTTCATGAGGGAGGTGACAGAGTGTATGAAGTGTGAGTTGAGTTGGTTATAGATAGGTTTGGTATGGCTGGTGGTAGTATGGATTGGTTGAACTGGGCAGCTGGGATTTATCAAATTGCTAATGGAGGATCAGAATTGTTTTGGGTTTTTAGTGTGTGTATCTAGATTTGGGGTGGTGCAGTGATGTAGTGGTTAGTGTTGTCACCTCACAGCAAGAGATTCTCCAGTTCGATTCTTTGCTGGGGTGCCTTCTGTGTGGTGTCTGCATGTCCTCCCTGCATTTGTGTGGGTTTCCTCTGGGTGCTCCGGTTTCCTCCCACATTTCAAAGACATGCAGTAGGTGGATTGGACACTCTAAATTGGCCCTAGGTGTGAGCGTGTGCATGCTAATGCGTGTGGTACACCCTCAAGGAGGGTCGGGCCTTGGACTAGCAACCTGAGCCTGCAAAACCCATAACTGCTACAAAAACAAAGAGCACAGAAAGGTGCTCTTTGTCCAGTGTACCACATGGTGCATATACAGGAAAGAGAGAGATCTTGCTTTGAGGACTAATACACTTTTTATCATATATTATTGACTTTTGATGCCATTACAGAGCTGTCTAATGTTTTTAAGGTCAGTCTCTGTTTTGTTATGGAGCCAGTGTTTCAATGATTTTACCTCTGACTCTCAGTTGTTTAGTAGTGTTTGGGAGCTCAGGAATGGGGCTGAATTTGACTCCTTTTTGTCTGGCTGGTGATAAGTTGTTAAATATAGTGAGAAAGGTGTCATTAAAATATACAACTGATTCACCCAGAGGGAGAGTTTTAAATGGATGTCAGCTGCACACTTTCAGTATATCTATAAATATATCTTTGTTAAAATGAGCCAAGTTGTAGGCTGTGTTATAGTGGTAACCCTTTTAAGTGTAACTTGGAAATCTTTTAAGAAAGATTGGGAGGTGGTCCCTTAGTTTTGGAGGTTACCAGAGGAGGTATTTTACCTGTGTCAGATGTGAGGGCCCAGTCTAGATTAGATTTATTAGAATGTTTGATGTATCTAATTGGAGAGGCAATGAGTTGTGTGAAGATGTATAAATTTATGACAGAGGTAGTATTAGGAGCACAGACATATTGCCAGTTCATATTTACACCACTTAGGGTGACATTTTCTTGGTTGACATTTGTGAATAGCCAAGAATGGAGGTCCTCTAAAGTTCAGTTGTTGCCTGAGAAAATGTAAACAGTGACAAGACAGACATTTTTCTGATCATTCATTTCTAAGGAGGAGAGGAGTACTTTTGAAGGAGGGTGATCAAATTGCAAATGGGGAAAGGAATAGTGACTTGTTGTACAGATCTGTTACGCCACCATCTTTTTGTGAGGTTTGTCTAGTCACAAGATGTTATGGCCCGAGGGAAGTATTCATTACTTAATGTTGGGCTTTGGCCAAGTTTCAGTTAAAGATATATATTAGGGTTGTGTAGTGAAACCAAAGTATTTAGTTATTGCATTTTATTGAATATGTCTTGGCAGTTCATGACGTGAAGTTAAAGTTGGGGATAGAGCAATTGTTAGAATAAGAGCTATTAATCTGAGGAGAGGTGGTACTGAGGTGATTACAGGGGACAGTAAAGAGATGAGTAGTGGGCCCAGGGTTTGGGTGGGTATCACCAGAGGATGTTAAATGCTTGGCAGATGTTGAGTAAGGGACGGAGTATTTAAGTTTATATCTATGTTTTGTACTAACGATAAATAGGAATGGGTTATGTACTTTGAAGGAGTTTTGTGTAGGAGGATATGAGTGTGTAAAGAGGGGAGGGGAGATGCTATGGAGAATGAGAATTTTTTAGGCGTAAATGCTCTTAGTGTAGGAGTTATATAACTTAGAGTGAGGGATATTTGTTTTGTGTTAGGAGGAGTGGTATGTAGTAAGCTGAGAAAGAAATGGGAGGTAACAGAGATGAGGATGCTACTGATCAGCATGGGAATTTGTTGTAGTGAGTGCAGAAGAAGGACATCAGAGAGTGGAAGTAGGTTTTGTGGAGATGCAGTGAATGCATAAGTAGGGGAATGCAGAATAGAAGAAGAAAGCTTTCACAGAGATTAGAGTTAGATTATGATGGAGTCAAAGAAGTTTAGGTATAAATGAGCTGTGTCTGATGGCTTGATGTACATTGATAACTGAAGAAGTACAAAGATGGAATTTAGGGAGGGTTTTGTATTAGATGTAAAAGTGTGTGAGTCAGGGGAGCTAGAATGCTGAGGGGTTAAAGAAAAAATACTTATTGACAGAGAGGGAGGGATTTGTGTAAGGGATGGAATTAATGGGAGATAATATCATAAGGTGAAGTTTCCTGCTAGGTGTGATAGGAAAAGTGATTTTGCAGTGATGGTACTGATTGCTTTGAGAGGATAATTATGGTTTAAGGGAAAAAATGTGATTTGTGGAGGCTAATTAATTCCATATTGATTTATTGTAAGGTAATTGTAATTGTTAATCATGCTAGTAGAGCAAACGGAGCATGTATCACCCACCTCAGTAATATGGATAGCAACTGTCAATATCCGGAACCAGAAACAATGTGTGACCTAGTAATGCACTGCACCAGCCTGGGCCTGTTTTCAAAGTGCAGGTAAGAAATAAGAGCTTCCTGTAAGTATGTATTGTTTGTTCATTACTTATCAGTAAGCTATCCTCAAGGCACTAAAAAAATGGAAAAGGCAAACCAATAGAACTGCCTATACAGAAAATAAGGAGATCTACTAATGCAGTAGCTGGAAAAAGCAATTTGAAAATGCAGCCTCTAAGACCGAGTAGACTATTAGCCATTAATGATGGAGGGGGGGACAGAAGCTGCGGAGGGTGAGCAGAGGCTACCATTGATTCTACTGCTATAAGAAAGCCAACAACAGACCACTAAGCACAAGCCAAGCAGAGAAAAAACATATGTTTACAGGCATCATTATGAACAGAGAATGACAAAGATGGTAACAGAAAAGAATAAGTAAACTACCTTTACACTGGCTTAATTTTAAGGCCTGTAAGCTCTTGCAGGGTAGCTTGTTGTTTTTGCTCTGCAAAGCTTGCAACTATTTATTCTTTGAGGGGGACAGTCCACAACTACCTGGAAATATAAGACCAGCAATACTAGAGTTAACTCTAAAAGGAGAAGAAGGGACTCTTGTCATATAATAAATAAAGGAGGCAAACAGGACATAACAGCATTAGTGTCTAAAAGTAATGGAACATGTAGACAGTGAGCTAAGGCAAGAGAGACAAAGCATTTATGAGGAGAAGTGAAGTACAAGTTAAAGATATTGTGTTATAAAATCTTCATTTATGTAGGGCATTGTGCTTTTTTTCATATTCCCTATTCTTGTTGCCTTCTTTACCCTGCCTTCAATAGATGTCATCTTCTGACAACTCAGCTTCTCCTTTCTCCCTTTGCACTCCATAAATGTTCTCTCCAGAGCTGACTCTGATTTCTTTAGATCTCTTAAATTAACTTAATTTTTAATCTGAAAATCCTCAGACTCTGTATCTGAATACCATTCCACACTTTCTTCTCATTTCTCTCTGTGTTCATCACCTTCTCTGCACCCCCTCCCCCAATTCACTTTCCTTACAGCATACTAAATTCTACTCTCATCTCCCAGGATAGTCCAGCCTAACATTTTGAGTAACATTACATTTTGTATATTTTATATTGCATTGATTTTCCATGTGCCACCTTCGCTGCATTTCTCACATCTTCACTTTTGGCAATTATATGATAAATGCCCCAGTTCACTACAAAAATGCCAGGGTTTATGTGATCCAAAATAAATAACCATCCCTTTGCAAGCATTTACATGTATTACAATTTGCAGATGCAACATTTGCCCTTCTACAAATTTAAAATCCACTGCAGTTGATATATGTTTTTTTGTAACTTAGCCTCCTCATAGTCCTTCAGTAATTATTTGTTGTGTTTAAAGTCTTTTGTGTATAAACTATCAGGCAAAATTGTTTGACTACCTCCCTTCTTTGTAAACTCACAAAGTCATCCAAAACAATAAATGTCCCACCATTTCTCATTCCTTTTGATACTGGCCTTTTTTCAAGGTGATTTTTGCCCTATGCTTCATAGACCATCAAGCCTCCTCAAATTAAAATCTGCCTGCTCAATCTTTTGTGCTAGGTAATGACAAAGTCCATTTGAGTGGATGAAGCCTGTCCAGAGGGGCCACCATACAGGCACCCATTAGAGTCACTTGTGCCCTCACTGGCATTTTGGCAATAAAAACATTTGTGTGGCCTAATCCCACCCACCATGGGTCAAGCTACACTCATCAATGTAGGGATTCACTTTGCCTTCCACTGAGAGGTGAGATTAAGACATTTAAATGCTCTTATTGTCATGATGTGGTTGAGGATAAAATGTAACTCCAACATGCCTGACTGTATGTCTGCACCTTTGGTAGGATGGAATCTATTCAGAGTAGCCACCATAAAGGCAGCCATGAGAATCACCAGTATCTTGGCAACAATGACATTTGTGCAGTCTAATTTCACACCCAGGGAATGAGCTACTTTAACAACTACAGGGATTCACATTGTATCCCCCTGTGAATGCATACTCCTGTACATGCCTGTACACTCATTAATGAAGACTACCACCAGCTGATGGCTTGATGAGATGAATATCTACTCCCAGGATGTGCACTGAGCATTTCAATGCTGCATCTACTCCAAGGGACTGTAGCTGTATACATCCAGCTCCGCCATACCCCCACCCCGATGGTATACTCATCCTTTCCTCTCATTGTCAATAAGCACCTAAACTGCTAATTTGACTCAGGCTGGTTGTCTACAGTCACAGTTTTTTTTTCCTTCTATGCCAATGCCAGAAGAGATGGACAATTTAAGGCATTTGTCAAAGACTCAAAAGAGATGTCAAAATGTTCCTCATCAGCTATGTGAAATATAGATCTTATTTTCTGCGCCATAACTCCCAGTGGTCTGAAACCAACAAAAACACAAGTTAATTTGTCTGGATTCATTAATATCCTATAGCAGAATTCTAGAAATGTATTTCATGTTTACAAGTTTATTTTGACATTTCCTCTAACAGGCACTCTCAGGAAGAGGCAGTGTCACCTTTTACATCTCAGTTCTTCCTGCAGGCATAACCTGCAGCTGCATTATTTAGTTCCCTCCCTTGGTGTTTCAGTGTATCTCAAGTAGCCTCCTTCCTTCACAGTATCAGAATTTTGTAGTTCACAATAGAACTACTCTGTATATAAATACTGTTATGGATTCACTCAAAGGTATAACTTCAAAATGCACTCCCTGTACTTTCTGAGGGTTCTGCATCCTTGCACTTGCCCAGCAATAATTCATTTGGCTAGGCAAACTAATTTATCCTGAGAATTTCCACAGGAGATTGCATCTTAATATTTCTTTCTCCAGTACATGCTTTATCACTTACAAAATGTCCAAAAGACTAGTCCTCTTCCATCTTCTTCTGGTACTCCACAGCCTTCCTCCAGAGAAAGAATAGAGACAGTTCCCTAATATCCAGGCTAGATTCCCCTATTCAGTATTTATCTAATAATTCATGTTCTCACATGAAAATGGGTCATGCCAAATGAGACTTACTTATTCAAACAAAGTAAGCCAATCTAGAAATAAACCAGGTCAAAACCATTAGATTGATTTACTATTGCTGCTACTGTGCAAAATCCATGACCTAGACTTAATGTCAATGTGATTTGTAAATCTGGCTATCTTTGTGTCCATATCATAGCCAAATCTAAAGTCATGTTGCTCTGAGATAAGGATGTTCCTATGTAACACGTAAATAGGACATTGGTTATACAGAATTATTTGCATCATTTTAGCCACTGGCTGTGAATTTTGAATGGTCTATATGTGTTACTTTCAGTATGGTCCAAACCTTTGTTTACAGGAGTGAGTTTTGTTCTGTTCTGCAAATTTGACAAGTTTGGATGGTAGCTCTGGTTTTGTAAGACTTGCCTGATACTGAAAATCATGAGTGAAAAACGTAGGTTCATACTGGGCCTTTAGGGCTAAGATACTTCAATTTTTAATGTTTTTGCCTTTATTGTCATTAGTTAACTTCAGCATTTATTTGGGGTTACATAAATTGCTGCTTTCTATATTCTACAGTATTTCTAGTAAGAGTATCCTGTTAATGACAAAGTTTATATGACTGACAATATATTTTTAGGTTGTCACAGCCTGTATTTTTATTAAGTCTGTAGGCTGAGTCCTGGCCTTTTTGTAGCCTACAGACAGTATTGGCTATATATGTAATATATGCATTATTAATTAACAAACTTAAGATTGATTGACTAAAACAAGAAGGTGTATCAACACAGGATAGACATTGGGTCTATATTATATAAATGAAGAAGTAAAATCTCAACTTACATTTGATCGACCCCTATTTCCCAAAGCTGCACAATATTGAACTGCCAAATCATTCGGAAAGAAATCGGTAAAACACGCACACCACATTACAACAAATGCTATAAAAGTGGGGGGGCTTCACGCCCGCACCACCTGATGTGTGAGGCTGTCAACTCACCCATCCTTAACTAAATATACTAATTCCAAGATGGCACTACAGTCAGGAAAAGGCCAGATTTAACAGAATGGCCAACCAATTTCCCTTGGAAAGAAATCGATGATTTGGCCGTTCATTGTTGTGCAACTTCGAGAAATACGGGTCGATCAATGACAGGGGCAGCTCGTGCTATTGGACTGCAGGACTGCATCCCCCCCCCCCCCAGCTGTATAACATGAAAATAAAACAAAAAGAAAATAAAATAACAAGAATGAAAAAATAAAAATCAACCACAAGTCCTGGAACATCACGCATGCAAGGCATTTCCTGATATTCGGACTGCTGGTGAACTGGTCTGGAGCATGCACACAGAATCCAGACTGTCTTCACCAGCAGTCCGGATTACAAAGGCAACATGCAAGTCCAAATTTTCCCAGCAGTTTATGCAGTTAGAACTGCATAGACTGGAAGGGGGATTGGACTGCAACATATGCAGGCAGGCTGAAGCTCTTGCTGGAAGTATAGGATGATAAGGCTGGTGCTCCTGTGGGATGGATAGGTTTAGTGGGTTCTACTAGGACAGATTTCCATCTTGGGTCTGGATCTGGTGACTTGTTTGTCTCAGGTTGTGTGTGTGTATAATGCCCCAGTTGCTACATGGTAGTGGGTAGAGAATAAGGCTTGAACCCTGTACCTTGAGCCCAAGTGGCAAGAGTCTGAATTCCCTATCCACCACCATTTGTAAAACCTTTGCAGATTTTTGCCTCATATTTGTTCTGTTCCTCATAAAATTTGTGGTTTCTGTATTTTTGTTTCTTAACACAGCCAGTGGTGCAGTGGTAGCATTGTTGCCTGAGAGCTACAGGTTGTCTGGTTTGATTTTTGGCTGGGGTGCCTTCTGTGTGGGGTCTGCATGTCCTTCCAGTGTTTGTGTGGGTTTGTTCTGGTGTCCACAATGAATATTTGAAATTTGTCCCTATTTTTGGACTGTATTCCCCCATTATTGGCTTCGTCCAGGCTTTTTGTGCCAAGGTTGAGAGCTATGGTGATAACTGAACTCACTGAATATGTTTGGGGGCTGTAATCCCCCATTATTGTCTTTGTTCAGGTGTTTTGTGCTAAGATCTTGACAGCTATGTTGAGAACTGAATTCACTAAATGGTAGCCGTTTAAGTTTCAGTCTTCCTTTCTTTCATAAAACAGATGATTTGGCATAGTGGTATGTTGATCTGACTGTTTTACACAGGGTCCTGGGTTAATACTTGGCAGTGAAATGTATGGTAGCAACACAGCATTTTATTCTAACAACTTTCCAATATTATACAAGCAATGTTTAGAATGTGTCCCTGTTTTTTGGTCTTTTGCCCCTCCCCCCCTCCAAATTTTGACTTTTTCCAGATTTCTGTTGCTGCAAAGTTCAGAGATACAGCTGAGTGTCAAGCAGATTTTACAAGAAGCTGAGAGCTGCAGGGGAGCAAATGTTTAGTTCTGCTTATGCCGTGTCGCCTTGCATTGTTAATAGCACAATAGGTAGTGTACTTGCTTTTGATGCAAAAGGCTTTGGGTTCTACTCCCACAGTAGGTAGATGCATGGTTAATACTGTACTGTATTGTAAAGGGGGTGGATGCTGCAGTCCTTCTTGGTGAAGACACCTAGTAACTATGAGCTTGTTATCAGTTTGCCATCCATTCCCTATTGCAATATTACTAGCTTATCTTTTTTTTTAATGCAACTTAGGCAATTTATTCCTCAAAGGCAACAGGCACTTTATTTGTAGATGAAACAATGAAATATAAAGTTGTTTGCTAGCAGCAACCTCTTCATTAGTTACAGATTTCTTTAATGTGGAATTATTTAGATGACTTTTACTTCTTCAGAGATTGTGCGTATTTACTGATACTGGTAGACTGTAGATGTTTGAGTAAACTTTTATGATAGAAATGTTCTGAATTGGGCAGTTTTGTCGTTATTGATGCATGTATTTTGTTTCATTGTTTACTGGAAAAATGTTCTGAATTGGGTAATTTTGTCATTATTGGTGCATGCATTTTGTTTCATTGTTTACTGGAAAAATGTTCAAAACAAATTTAAAATGTCCTCTAACTATATTGTACAAGGTATATGTACTATATTGTACAAGGAATATAATTTACTACAATCAGGAAGGTGTATCAAGGACCATGTGTATGTTTCGTGTGCAAGGGGCCTATGATCTGAAAACAGCCCAAAGTTAATCTTTATCTAGCTCTGGCAATATGTATTTTCTTTGAATGTGGGTTTCAATGCTGTTTCAATGAAGGTGAGTTTAAAGGGCAGAGAAGTTTTAATGCTAAGTCTGTTTTCACTGTGAGATTGCATTGCTTTATTTAGCAGATGTCTTAGTGTTTGTGCTGTAAAATGCAAAATAAAACTTTCAAATGAAGTCTAAGTCATCGTAGAAGTAAAGGAGTATGCACATTAGTGTTAATGGTAAATGGGGTGAAATAGCCAAGTAGTGGTTCATTGGAATGACTGCGGGGGGGGGGTCCATTTGACCATGATTTTGTGAGGGAGAAGGGTGGCAAACTCAAAGACAGCCCCTGCTGAACTATACCTCTCAACTGTCCAGATTTTCACATAATGAATATATTTTTGCTTAATTATTTTTGGCTTGTTCCTCATAAAATGTGTGGTTTTCTGGCAAATAATTTAGGAATTAAGTCACTAAATAATGACAGACACTGAGTTTCAGACTTCATAACCTACAGAAAAATGCATGCTAAAGCAAGACCTGTTACTCTATCAATTGTCTCAGTTTATATGACAATTTAGAGTACTGTTTATATGTCCCCTCAGTATATTTTGCCTTGTCCAGATTTCCTGCATTAACAGGTTGAGAAGTACGTGCAAATAAACTGCTTTATAGAATTATGCATATCCAAACCTCTCAAATGTCCCCGATTTTGGCTCAAAATGATGCTCTCACCCTAATAATCCTGCCGCAAAATGGCAATTTTGGAAGAAAATGTGGATGGCTTACAATTAAGAAATAACTGTAATAATCAGAGTTATAGATTACTTTTACTTCAGAAATGCATGTAGATTCTTTTATTTTGCCAGCTGCTCAAGTTAGCAGTACTAATATTAAAACAAAGTGTCCCTTCTTTGACAGGTTCCCAACTGTATTGTGTGGCTATTTTATATTTTTGCATCACATTTTTGGTCCATTTTTCATAACATTGTGTTTTTTTTTTTTGGCAAATTAGTGGCAAAGCATTAAAGACTGAAGTTAGAAAATAATGACAGACATTTGAGTTTCAGATTTCATACCATTCAGAAAATTCATACTAATGCAAGACCTATTCTATTATCTTTCTAAGTTTATAAGAGCAATATTTAAAAATTGTCCTTATTTTTGGGCCTTTGTCCCACTTCTATGTATGGCTCTGTCCATATTTCGTGTTCTGAGGTTGAGAGGTATGTCAAATGTGTCAGGGCCATCACAGTCAGCCAGGGACATTTCAAATTGTGACATACTTGTTGCACCCACTCCCCCATGTAGTGACTCTGGATGTGTCCAAGCAAGGCAAGGAGCAGTTATGCAGTGTAAATGTGCAGAGTATCCCCCCATCCA
This sequence comes from Protopterus annectens, assembly GCF_019279795.1. Taxonomy (NCBI): domain Eukaryota; kingdom Metazoa; phylum Chordata; order Ceratodontiformes; family Protopteridae; genus Protopterus; species Protopterus annectens. Next base: position 791,916,320 of record NC_056730.1, read on the forward strand.
AGGTAGACACGAGTGCTACTTTTATTCTGTCCTTGATTTTGCAGAATGTTCTGGTTTCTGTCATATTTTTATACTATTGATTTATGCTTATTATTACTCAGAAAGTGCCTGTTGCTCTGTGTTTAAGTAGCAATGCTTTAATAACCATCAGGTAAGCTTGTCTGAGATTGTAAGATGCAAGTAAGCTTTAATAAGCATACTGTTAAAGAATTGCCAACATTGAAAGCCTTTCTGTTGTTGCCATGCAGAGAATACTTACATAACTAGATAATGTATAAGCCATTACATTATTTTAAGAAGCTCATTACATTTGTTGGAGACTTGCAGTCATCTTTGCAGGCTTTACCTGTAAACCAAACAGAATGCCAGTCTATCATGTGTGGTCCATTACCTGTACAGTAATCCTTTAAGCAATGTATCTTGAGCTTGTTTCTTGTTTGCTTTTCATTTTTTACTTTTGTCATGTTTTCCCCATGAAACAAGTAGATAGTTGTTGTCAGGCAGCAGGTCTTTTTTGGATAAGAAACATTTGTACAAGTGGGGGTATCACAGAAATTGCTACTTTCAGCATGTTACTTGATACTTTAATAAAGTTGAATATAAATTATAATTAGAACTGCAGTACAAGGAGAAGTGGTTTGAGTTGAGTGCTGCTTGTTTTTCTTATACTTGATTTTGACTGGCATTCCTGTAATGTATTTAAAAAGTAATTTATTTTTTCATGCCTCACAACCTTTTTGTTTCCATCTAGATATTAAGTAAGCTGTCATGCAGCCAATGCACTGAAATATTATTTTCTTCTACACTTCATGTTGTCTTGATTGGACTCTCATAATGATGGTTTGGCACCCAGGGCAGCGTATTTAATTAAAGTTACAGTTTTTGCGGTTTTGAGCATAGCCCCTCCTCTTTCTAATTGGCCGCACCCCTTCCCATTGACCCCACCCATTCAGCTGTCTCCTGCAGCCCTTCTTTGATTTAAAGTCACCAGCCACCACTGATCAAAGATAAGTCGAGATTTTACTCCTTCATTTATATAATATAGACCCTAGACATCTACTGAGCAAAGAATGAAGGAGCAGACAATTTCACAGATATTTATATTAACTGATGAAAGTACTGAGGAGATAATTTTTCATTCCTTCATGGATTTTCCATTATCCATGCAGAATGATTTTTGTTTTTTTTTATTTTTGCTCTTGTACTTTTCTTTGTCTAACAATCATGCTTATTCTATACATTTAAGACTATGGAGTAGTTTTTTATTCCTTGTTCTTTTGTTTCTCTGAAAGGCATATTTATTCTTTAAGCTTGAGAATATGATTGAGAAGACTTTATATGATCAATGGAAAGAAGAAAACTTAGAAAAAAGACTAGTTCAAGGAGAACAAGCTGTATGCAGTATGACATGTAAACTTCTTACCATTTTTATATGGGGAGCAAAAGAGGATTTCAGTGTTTCCAAGATGACCTTACTGGTAAGTAATCATTAAGGTCATTCAGTAATATTTCAGTGAGACATAGCCAGGAAATCTGGTTAAAAGCCAATAAATTATATTACTTTCACTTAAACAACCTTCAGCAGAGTACTAGATAGTTCCCAAAACTGTCACAATTGATTAGTCAAATAGTATTAAAATCACTTTGAATAACGTGATCAGTATCTGTTAGAAAAATATGTAATAGTAATATGCATGCTTAGTGCATTTAGTGCATTTGAGATTTAAAAGGGTTAATGCATTTATTCTGTCCACACTGCATGAATCTACACAGCCATTAGAAACTTAACAAGAAGCATTATGTTTCTGCAAATGTCAGCAAATAATAAGAAGTAATTCATTTCTGCTAATGTCATGAAACTTAACAAAGGGATATTCATTTCTGTTTATGGCATGAGAAAACATGCAGCTACTAGAAGCTATTGATAAAGAAAACAACAGATGCTTGAAAGTTTAAACAGTAGTCAGCATTACTTGTACTAAAGCTAGAAATGTACCTTGAATCTAGGTAAAATGTGACACATGTATTAGAAGAGTACAATAGAAGAATTGAAATGCTGAAATGGACTGATAAACCCAAGGCCAGGTTGTTTTTCTCAAAATGTTTTGCAGAATGACAGATATTTTAACTTGGTCAGCAATAAGTCTAACAATATTTTCTGTAGAACATACAGAAAGCTGTGTCTAACTACATCAGCAATAGAATGTAACTTTTTCTATGTGACAGGAAGAGAACTGTCTAAGTATAACCTACTAATCATTAATGATTCAGACAAACCTTGTGCCTACATGCTTTGTCTCCTTGCTGCAAGTAATAAAGGGTGCCTTGCTTGAACCTAACGTGAATTGGTCTTTGAAGTTTTTTCCTTTGACAGATTGGTCCTTCAGACCGGAACCCTCTCTTCACCTCAGATCAGACAGGGCAGGTGGTTGAAACCATACGGGGAAGAAACCAAATCGGTTCTTCTTATCTGAAAAGCCCTCCAACTGAATTGTTGTTCAAAAGAGGCCAGCCACTTTCTGATCTGCGACTGAAGGACGGATCTCCGTGAATTGGTGATCAATCACGTGGGCTCAGGTAAGGTGAATCTACTTTTTTCTGTTTTAGATCAGGGACTAGATATGTATTGTTTTTGTTAGATTGTATTTTTCTTACAAGTCAGGGACAAAAAAGATTACTGTCTTGTCATAGATCAGGAGAAACAGAATAAGTAGGCAGTCATTCTGAAGAGACTATAACAAAATCCGTGGTACCACGTTAAAAATAAGAGAAGTTACATAACGATAAAAGGGTAGAACAAAATGGGTAATAATTGCACAAAAAGAGCCCAAAATCCACCGTTAACAGAAGACGCAAAATACATGCAGTCTCAGTGCGCCGACAATATTAAATATTATTCAAAATGGGTTAATAAGTACGAATTCGATGGAAAATTAGAAAAATCCTCACTTATCAAACTTATCAAACAGCTCAAAACTGATTCCAAAGGTCGGGTAAAAAAGCAACGTAAATTAGGAATTCCTCAGGCACACAGGTGGATTGAGGAAGTAAACTGTAGGGAACAAAAGAACAAAAATTCAAAAGCAATGTTTTTAGATAAGGAGGACAATAACTTAGTAATAGCATCAGCACCTCCGCCTCCCTTACTGGAATATGAAGCAAGTGAACAGGTTAGTCTACCCCCACGATATCCTGTGGTCACTGAAGATAGAGGCATTATGAAAATAAAACCGTTTATTAGAGATCCCATCGAGACCAGGTCTCGAACAAAGGCAGGTAACTCAAATGAAGGCATCGAGTTATGGCAAATGGTTAAAAATCCACGATCTATAAGTGAAGAAGAAGAAATATGTCCACTTATAGAAGTACCCAACCCTCAGGCATGTCAGGACAATCAGGACCCAACTATTTTAGTGTATAGACCTTGGACTCCGGAAGACATCCGGTAAGCCACTGAAGGAATCCCCCATCCAAAGGTTAATTTTAGAAAATTCTCTGAAGATTTACAAGGAATGAGGCTGAGTTACAACTTAAACGGAGAAGAGGTAGAAAAGGTAGTTAGACAAATTGTAGGGCTAGATTGGCATATGATTAGTGGGAACTGGAATCCCCGTGATGCTGCACAAAGACCTCTCCCACATAGCAGCGCAGAATTAGACACCAGAGTAAAAGGTCTGACAGACCACATCTCTGAAAAATGGAAACCTAGGGCAGACTGGACTTGCATTAATCAATGCATCCAACAAGAAGGTGAAACTATTGACCGGTATTATGCCAGACTATTAGAGTGTTTTAATAACCACTGTGGAATGCAGGTTCCTGAAGATCAAACACAAGATTCCCCATATGAACAGCAGTTAAAGAATGCATTTTAAAGGGCAGTATTGCACCTATAAGCAGTTTTATTACAAAACAGATGGTAGATCATCGTACAAGCAGGTTACAATCATTGCTTGAATATGCTAGGCATGCTGAAAGGCACTTTAATAGCAAAAAGAAAAAGACAGCTCAAATATATTCTGTAGAAGATGGAGCAGAAGTTTATGTAGTACAGTCCAGGGAAAAAGGGCAAGAAAAATGCACAGGGAAACAAACAATCTGATCAACGATCAGAGGACTTTGAAGGGCGAAAGAAAAGGGGTGAATGTTTTAAATGTGGTAAAAAGGGACACTTGGCAAAGGATTGCAGGAAAAATAAGAAGGCAACAACGGAAGACAAGGAGGGTGAGGACTGATTATATGGTAGTCAGGAATCACTAGAAGGGGCTACCAAAGAAGGGACAAATGAGAATGTGATAGAGGGAGTAGAGGAAGTGCAGGAAGTTGGTGACAATGAAGAAGATGAAATATTAGACCTAGCTTTATTGAGCTTGGAGCTCTATTTAGCAGACACAAAACCAGAAGTTACACTCTTGGTAGAAGGAAGGGAAGTCACATTCTTGTGTGACTCAGGGTCATCACGAACCCTGATACATCCCTCCAAACTACCAGAAAACACAGAGACACCTGATTGCATACTGGTTAAAGCAGCTAATGGACAGCTGTATCGGGAGCCTCTCTACCATGACATTGCAATAACTGATCCAGTTTCAGAATTGACACAAAAAAGCAAAATTGTTGTTTCTGCAAAATGCCCAGTAAACCTCTTGGGCAGAGACCGCATGCAGCTATTTGGTATAGCAGTAGTCCCAACCATGCAGGGTATGGAAGCACAGTGACAAATTGATACCTTTGCAGTGCAATCAGAGGGTGAAATGTTTTATTGGTACAGCCAGGACTTGGTTACGACTGGTCCAGGGACTGTAACCGAAGAGTTAATGAATGTAGCCGTCAGCAAATTCCCCTCCCTTGACATTGATAAACAACACCTGTTGCTCTGTACCCTGTATTATTATAATACACCAGGACCTGATGAGGAATATGAACAAGAATTATTTAAGAATCATGCAAACAGACTGATATTGCGTAACCTGTACTGGGACACAGAAGGGAACAGTGTAGCCAGCTGTTCATTGCCCCAGGAGTTCTTTGCACTTTATAAATCTAATCGATTACCACATGTTAGCTTAACCAAAAACAGAAATATAGAATGGGCAGACCTTGGAGAAAAAGTCACGAGATGGGAAAAACAGACAGAGCTAGAACTGTCAGAAAAGGGAATACAAACACAGAAGTTGAATTGGATAACTGAGACCAACCCAGCTGTGCACTTACAGTCTGGTGAGGACAGCTGATTGATACTCCTGTTAAAAGAGGAAGAAAATGCCTTACAAAATATACCAGAAATTTTCTGGTCAACAGGAAAGTCAGATGTAGGACTTATTCGTACAGTGGGACCAGTTACTATCACGCCCAAATCAGCATTTAGACCACAAAAAAGACAGTATACCTTAAGAAAAGATGCAGAGGCAGGGATAAAGCCTATTATAGCAGCCTTACTTAAAGGAGGGATACTAGTGGAATCTCCCAATTTACCATGTAACACACCCTTATTTCCAGTCAAAAAAGCAAATGGAGAATGGCGTATGGTCCAAGATTTACAAGCTGTAAATGATGCAGTAATACCAAGGGCATCTACGGTGCCAGACCCGCACACCCTGTTGAATGATTTAAAACCTCAACAGAAGTATTTTTCTGTGGTAGACATCAGCAATGCATTCTTCTTGATACAGATACACCCTGACAGCCAGTATTGGTTTGCATTCACATTTCAGGGGAAAAGGTATACATATACGCGACTACCACAGGGATATTGTGAAAGTTCAACAATATTCTCACAAGAAATGGCAAGCAATTTGGCGGGATTCACCCCACCAAGAGGTAGTCAGATTTTACTTTATGTTGATGACATCTTGCTGGCAGCCCCCACCCAGCAGGATTGTAGAGAAGATACTATAGCACTTCTACAATTCTTAGCCGCTGAAGGACATAAGGTAAATAAAAGTAAACTGCAGCTTTGGAAAAAACAAGTTAAATACCTGGGATATGTAATATCCAAGGAAGGCAGAACATTAGATGAGGACAGAAAAATAGCAATTTTGCAAGCACCAAGACCCACTACCAAGAAAGAAATGATGTCCTTCCTGGGAACAACTAATTTTTGCTGGAGCTGAATTCCAAACTATGCTTTGGAATCTGCACCTCTGACTGACCTTATATATAAGAAGCCTATGGCAGCGCAGGATTCATTACAATGGACACCAAAAGCAGAATCTGCTTTCTGCAAACTGAAGCAGTTAATAGCGTCCTCATTAGTTCTGGGATTGCCAAACTACCATAAACGTTTTTTTCCAAACTGTAGATTGTAAGCAGGATTACATGACATCAGTATTAACACAGCAGCATGGGGATAAGCAACGCCCCATTGCTTACTATTCATCACAACTAGACCCAGTGGCACGATCCTTACCCCACTGTGTACAAGCAGTAGTTACAGCTGCAATGGCAGTACAGGCTTCGGCCTCAGTAGTCTTATTCCACCCTTTCACTTTGAGAGTGCATCATGCAGTTGCAATTATTTTACTACAAGAAAAAGTGGCATATCTTTCCCTGCTAGGCATCTTTCCTGTATGACTATATTGTTGAGCCAACCTCACATGACAATAGAGAGATGCATGACTTTGAACCCTTCTACTCTGCTCCTGACCCCTGCAGACGGCACACCGCACCACTGCCTGCAGGTAATTGAGCAAAAGACACTACATAGAAAAGATCTCACGGATGTCCCCTTGGATGATGCAGAGGTGACATACTACGTGGATGGCTCGTGCAAAAGGGGTCCTGCAGGACAGAACCTAGTAGGATATGTAGTAGTTTCTGATACTGAGATTATAGAAGCAAAACCTTTACCACACAACTTATCTGCACAGGCAGCAGAATTGATTGCCTTGACACAGGTGTGTACCTTAACAAAGGGTAAATGTGTAAACATTTTTACTGACAGCCAGTACGCTTTTTCTACTGTACATGTTTTTGTGCAACAGTGGAAAAACCGGGGAATGATAGCATCTACTGGCAAACCTATCAATCATGCACAGTTTATTTTAGATATTTTAGAATCTATTCAGTTACCTCAGAAAGTAGCCATTTATAAATGCACAGCTCACACCAAGCAACAAGATAGGATTTCAAAAGGTAATGCGAGAGCTGATACAGCTGCAAAACAAGCAGCCACAGAAGTATTTCTTTTAAATGAGGAACTACAACCCTATGAGATTTTAGATTTAGAAATGTTAAAAACAATGCAGACACTCACTACACAAGCTGAAAAACAATGATGGGTAAAACGAGGAGCTATTCTCGAAAAGGGGCTATACATCTCTAGAAAAGGGAAACCGATACTACCATCTAATTTGTTTAGATATGCAGCTTTGTTGAGCCATGGGCAGTGCCATGTCTCAACAGGGGGGATGGTACAGCTGGTGAACCAGGTGTTCACAACATATGGATTTACAAACTAATCTAAAAATTTTGTTTGACGTGTCAGATTTGCAATAAACATTATGCACAGGGGGTGTTAAAGCCCAAGCAAGGGAGTTTCCCTACACCACCATATCCGTTTCACACTATCTGTATGGATTTCATAGAATTGAACAAATGTGAAAATAAGAAGTATTGTCTTGTCATTGTAGATATGTTTTCCAGATGGATGGAAGCCTTTCCAACCAACCATCCAGATGCAGCCACAGTGGCAAAAGTACTTGTCAAAGAAATAATCCCTAGATTTGGCATTCCGGAAAGGATCTGCAGTGACAATGGTACACACTTTGTAAATCAAACCATACAGCAGTTAAGTAAGCATTTTGGTATTTCTTTAAAAAAATCATTGTGCATACCATCCACAATCTGCAGGGCTAGTTGAAAGGCATAATGGTATATTAAAAAACAAATTGAGAAAATTGATAGCTGAAACAGGGATAAATTGGATTTACTGTTTACCCCTGGCACTGTTGAGCATGAGAACTGTCCCTACAGCAAAAGGTTTGACTCCTTTTGAAAAGTTATTTGGAAGGGCTTACTATACACCCCAGTGGAAACTTCTCATGTCATCAGACCAGGAAGCTGATTTTACACTAGCTGAATATATGAAGAGAGTCATGAATTCTAAACATCTGTTGCAGTCAAATTCTGTTTCAGATAGAAAGCAAACCGAGACATCAGAAGTGGCAGTGACACCCGGGGACTGGGTGTGGATAAAAGTTGTCAAGAAGAAGAATTGGTCATCGCCGAGGTGGGAAGGTCCCTACCAGGTGCTTCTTTCAACACCCACTGCAGTCAAGATAGCAGAGCAAGCTTCATGGATCTACCTGACGCACTACAAACTTGTTAAGAACTTTGAACTGGACAAAAATCTTACCTCTCCATCGGGGCCCTCAGCACAAAGTCTGGCTACAAAGGGGGGTCAGATCAATAGGACTGATCCGTCTCAACCCCAGTGAGGAAACCATCGGTGCTGAAGGTCCTATTAGGGCAGAGAGTAAGAACACGTGTCTGAAATAAAGGTGACAGAATCCAGTAAGATCCAAATGTACCTATTCAGAAGAGTCTGAGAAAACAGGAATGCAGAACAACCGTTTCCTCGGAAGTATTGCATAACCATCCTGTTGACTGTACTAGTGACAATAATCTTTTTGTTGTGGCCATTCCTTTTTTCAGCCACACAAACTGGACTAAACAAGCATGCAGAGTTGTACGCAGAGTGGCACCCAAACTTCAACACTTATCAGGCAATCAAATATGTGTATGCTGAGACCTTCAATGTTTCAAATTGCTGGATTTGCACAGCTTTGCCAACAGCATACGGGGGGGGGGGTTATTGTTGACTTCAGTCCCCCTAGGAGCCAACAAGACCTGGGAAAACTTAGTCTATGATACATCAGATGTCACATCACAAGATAAAGTAGCATTGCACTTGTATGTTTGACAAAAGGGGACTGTGTGTTTTTGCAAAAAATGATACAGTTCAGGTGGGTTGGAGCAATTGCAATGTGACTGTTCCCTATAGATGCTACAATAAGACTGATAACACAGTATCCTATTGCAACACGAGCTATGATTCATTTGTTGAACTGATGCATAGGACAACTGATGAAGTAAAACATAATACTGACCTTTATAGACAACTGTCTATGATAGACAAAAAAATGTTTCATCCAGAGCCAGGACATAGTAAAGTTACTACCAAAGTGGAAGACTGTTATTTTGTATGTGGTAAGAAACCATACAAGTGGTTACCTGAGAATTGGTCCGGCAGTTGTTATTTGGGGTACCTGGTTCCGGCCATACGACACACCACAGTTTTACCTCAAGGGAAAATTTGAAATGTTCGACGAGAAATCAAGAAGCCTGTCAATCCAATGGGGAAAATCAATGCGAGCTGGAAAAAACATCATGCTGTGGGCTTAGGGAAAAATGGACTGTCACATATGGACTTGGTGATACCATCATCCTGTGGGCAGGTGTACTGCCAGCATATGGAGCAACAAAATCAATCTGGGAACTGATAAAATTGTCTAAACTTCTCAAAATAATGAGCAAAGCAATCTTTTCTGCCCTAGAATTGGTGACTGATGAACTGACTGCCATGAGAACTGTAGTGCTTCAAAACCGCATGGCTCTTGACTTCACTCTAGCGGTGAGAGGAGGTACATGCGCTTTAATCCAGGAGGAGTGATGTTCATATATTCCTGACCATAGACACAAGATTGACAATCATCTTGAGGTAATTCAGCAGGTGTCAGCCTTGACCAAACCAGGACCAAATCCATTGACAGACTTTTTCCAGAGATTGTTTGGGGGGTGGGGCAGTATCCTGATGAACATCCTGATTGCCATCTGTGTAGGAATGATCCTACTGGTAGTATGTGTGTGCTGCTGCATCCCCTGCATGAAAAGACTGATTAAAGACTTTATAGACATGTCAGTTTCAGAAACCTTATACCAAGGTGCTGAACTTGAGGAATTGTTAAAAATCTGAAAATGCTTTCATAAGTTTAAACTGAATGACTCTCTTATCTGCAAATCCTGAGTAGGAAGAGGTTAGGGGAAGAAAAACTGTTTATGCTTATCCTGAAAGTAGAATAAAAGTATTAAAAGGGGGGAAATGTTAGAAAAATATGTAATAGTAATATGCATGCTTAGTGCATTTAGTGCATTTGAGATTTAAAAGGGTTAATACATTTATTCTGTTCACACTGCATGAATCTGCACAGCCATTAGAAACTTAACAAGAAGCATTCTGTTTCTGCAAATGTCAGCAAATAATAAGAAGTAATTCATTTCTGCTAATGTCATGAAACTTAACAAAGGGATATTCATTTCTGCTTATGCCATGAGAAAACATGCAGCTGCTAGAAGCTATTGATAAAGAAAACAATAGATGCTTGAAAGTTTAAACAGTAGTCAGCATTACTTGTACTAAAGCTAGAAATGTACCTTGAATCTAGGTAAAATGTAACACATGTATTGGAGCAGTACAATAGAAGAATTGAAATGCTGAAATGGACTGACATAAACCCAAGGCCAGGTTGTTTTTCTCAAAATGTTTTGCAGAATGACAGATATTTTAACTTGGTCAGCAATAAGTCTAACAATATTTTCTGTAGAACATACAGAACGCTGTGTCTAACTACATCAGCAATAGAATGTAACATTTTCTATGTGACAGGAAGAGAACTGTATAAGTATAACCTACTAATCATTAATGTTTCAGACAAACCTTGTGCCTACATGCTTTGTCTCCTTGCTGCAAGTAATAAAGGGTGCCTTGCTTGAACCTAACGTGAATTGGTCTTTGAAGTTTTTTCCTTTGACAGTATCACAATTTTCTTATGGCATAAAACGACTGAGTTAGATAATTATAAAGTTTTCTGGATTTTATGCAGACAGAACTTACACAGAAGATAGATTATTTCTACCCACTACAAGAATATGACCAAATTAGCCTTAATTTACTGTTGTTGCTTGACATGCAAAGTGAATAACACTGGATCACATGCAAGATTTGCTACTCCTCCAGATTTTTTTCTCTCTTTTTTAGAGATGCAGTTACAGAGTATTAATAACTCACTGCTCTTGTATAAGATCTCTCAGTCATGTCTTCAACATGAAGTTTGAGATCTTATAATGAAGCATAAACGTCTATGATTACATTACAGACTATTTTAACATTTAGGTGCACTAACCTAATTCCCTACTAGAGATTTTTTTTAACTGCTCCATGAGCCCTTGTGTTTTTTTATTGTTATAGGAGTTTTACAATGATGTAGTTTTCTGTTTGCTCCTAGACCCTGGATTAGTTTCATCCTCATCAGATATTAAAGTATAAATGATGAACAGATTAACAGTGCGTAAGATTAATTTTCTGGTACAATAGCTATCATGTGTATATATATATATATATATATATATATATATATATATATATATATATATATATATATATATATATATATATATATATATATATATATATATATGTATTTCATAACTCAGGTATAGTCAACCCAGCCACCTAAAACTTGTATAAGATATACACACTTAGTTCAACATCTATTACTTCCAATATCAATATCGTAGACATAAAAAGGAAACTGTAAGACATATTGATGTGTGTATCCTGGTTTTCTATTAAAAGGGCGATCGGACTTTGTCTGAATTAGAAAGACTGAATGCCCTAATTTGATATTTGCAAATAACGGGAAAAAATGTTGAACTTACAACAGCGAATGCCTACAAGCATTTGCTGTTGTGAATTCAACATTTTGAATTCAGATCACACTGAAGTGGGGATCAGGAAATGTACCATTTCCCTCACTGTAGTGTGATCTCTGAGTTTGTATGTATATATATATATATATATATATATATATATATATATATATATATATATATATATATAAATAAGTAGCTCTTAACTGGAAGTGTGGTATTTTCAGTAAAGTCGACATTTTTGAGCTGTTAACTTTTTCAAAATACCTCGTTAGGTCTTGTTTGTGTACATTTATTTGATTTCTGACATTTTGGTTTGGAAATCTGAACACTCACACAATGCAGGTGTGATATTTTGGTAGTAAACCATGTATCCTTATGTGATATATACATTATTAATGAACAAACTTAAGACTGACTAGCTAAAACAAGAATGTGTATCAACATGGGATAGACATTTACCGAGCAAAGAATGATGAAGCAGACAATTTTACAAATGATTTCTATTAATTGGTGAAAGTACAGAGGAGATAATTCATCATTCGTGCATTGATTTTCCATTATCTGTGATATCCTGTTTAGAATTCAGGAGAATCCTTAGGCTATCCCAACAGCCAACAGGAGGATGCATCGTCTTATGCACCCCCCCCCCCCACAAACACACACAGACACACATAAATGCAGAGCTTTGTGCAATACTGAAGCTTGGCAATTCAGTTTACTGGAATATCTCTAGGGTGTGGGTGGAAGTCAAAGCCACTGTGCAATATATGCAACCAAATGTAGGACACACAGACTCCATGCAGAAGAGCCATATGCTAGAAATTAATCCAGTGAAATATCAGTGCTAAAGTTTACTCCATCATGCTTCCCAATGGAAGATAATGAAATGACTATGGAGAACGATAGCTGTAAGGCAAATCTGACATTAAAGTTTTGCTAGAGAGAGAGAGAGAGAGAGAGATAGACAGGCAGATAGGCAGAAAGACAGGAAATGACAGTAATAATGCATCAGTGTGGCTCAGAATTAATTATACTGCAGATGTTAAAGATTGGTTAGAATCACCTGAGTTAGTCGATTATACTATTAAAGTGGAAAAGTTCCTGGCGAGAAAATGACTGAGGGACTGTGATGGATTGTTCAATACAGTTTCCAGGTATCAGAGTGACAGCAAATTCTAAGTCCAGGCTTTGGTCTCAGGGACTGTTGAGCAGAATAGAGTGAGGTAGCATTTTGGCAACATTTATGTGCAGTATATCAGCTGACCTACCAAATGTTATAAAGGTAACAGGATAAAGTGCCAATAAGACAACATGAGGCAGTAGGTGTCAGGGATTGTTGTTAACTTTTTTACTAGTATAACTATGCTAGACAAGCTGTTGAACTTTGAAACAGAGAGGAAGAAGTTTTTACATAGGTTGGCTTACCTCATTTACCGCTGCTAGCCATAATGGACTTTGACTTTCTCATTCAGGATTCTGGTCCCTGAACAGATTATCCCATGACTTCATTATTCCAGATTTTAACAGACTTGAACTTTCTTGTTCAAGATTTTGGTCCTTGAACCAAGTATCCTTGAGTTCAAAATTCAGATTTTTAATGTGTACATCTTGGTCTCAGGGGGCAGTGATGCCTACTCATAGAATTCACATCAATAGATGGCTTGGGATCACCAAAACTGCAAACTTTCATACATTTCTCACCTGGTTCAGCATCTACCTCAACAATAGACTTTAGGCTGTAAAATGGGAAAATTGTTTATCTCCATTTCTCTCGATGCACATAGTAAGCATACTACCATTATTCAGTATGATGATGATTCCACACTCTTCTTCACTGCTAAAAACCTAAAGCAATTTCAAAATTCAACACATGAATCCTTCACTTTCATTGAAACATGCCTCTGTAACTCTTAATTACTATTAAACACTAAGAAGGTCAGATGTATTATGTTCACACCTAGATAATACTCTAAAGAGTTCTCGCCATTACTTCTTCTGACCAAACCTGGAGTTGTGACTCATACCAAACTCTTAGTTATCATCATAGATGACACCATGAAATTTGGCCACCACATAAAGCAAGCTATAAGAAAAAGTTACAAGAAAACCTGGCAGCTTGTATTTAGCTAAACCTTAACTGACTGAGTGGGCTAGACAAACCATTACCCCCACTCTAATGTTAACCTGCCATCTTATATGGTAATCCTACATTTGTCAACCTGCAAGTTACCCAAATAACCATGCTAGAAGAATGTTATATCAAAATAGTTAAAGTGCAGCTGATATACCTTATAGATTCCATAACTATATTGTACTAAAACAAATTAATTACTTAGAATTGCCACACTAATATTTGCACAACTAAAAATTGCTCATTGTCTAACTTTTGACCTGAAAAATTTCAACCACTATAAAATATTATCCAGCCTTACTCCCTAGCTAGAACTCTCCTGTTTACTGACAAATTCTTACTGTACCCAGTTAAATAAAAACAATACTCCAGATGACTCTCTCTATAATCCTCTCTCATCTCTAAGTTTTGGAATTCCATTCCCCCTCACTCAAACAAATTAGCAACCTAAAATTTTTCAAGCTACTACTGAAACAATACCTAAAGGTCTTGTGGCTTTGCTCATGGGCCACACCTGACTAATCCCCCTAAACTATCCTTATCTGCTTTATCCCATCCTGCTGTAAAATGACTACGTGGCCAGCAATTTTCTATATTTCCCTGTACTATCATATCTACATGGCCACATACACTGTACCATGCTCTCTTGATCTTTATATTGCTGTGAAAGTTCACTTCAACACTGTTATAAATTACTATGGGTCTAAATTATGTTAATTTAAACACTCATTCTGATCTGCCTTTCTATGACTTCCCATAAGATTTTATTACCTGTATCACAATTATAATATGTTTATATGCTGACCACTCATATGTATCTTGTCAATGTTTTTGTTTTTTCACTATTATATGCTCAGTCATTGTTTTCCTTATGGACATATGGTTAAATGATTCATTATACTATATATTTATGTACGTACATATGTATGCATGCTACATTTTCTCTTTATCTTATGGAGCTTTTCTCCACAGTCATACTTTCTGATCAGCAGAAACAATAAGTAAACAAATATATAAATAAATTGTTTGCTTGGCTATTAGGGAAATACAATAGGAAATTCAAAATTGAAACGCCTGAACAAGCATGGTTATTTTGATTAATGTACATGATTTCTGAAAATAGCTAGAAAACAGAGGCCTTAAAAACAGCATACTGACCCCAAGCACTCAAGACATTTTTGCATACATTGCTTCAGTTAGTTTTCTGTGCTCCACTGTATGCTCTGTGACTATCAGCCTGATGAAAAAGGAATGTCACTGGGAAGAAAGGCACCCTTGTGTTTCAATAATTGGCTCTCCCTTTAGACAAACTGCACTTTGGATTTGTCATCTTCTATTGTAGTAAGCTTGTTGCAGGTACAGAGATGTCTATCTGGTTCATTTTTCCTTTGTCTAACTCAGTCACACAACTTGCTATTGGAGGCTTTCACTAAAGCAACATAAGATGCAACAGTAGTTTCCAGTGATAGGGGAACCTCCATTAAGTGTGGTTGTGAAAGGTATTTACTTTTAGATGGAGTGATGTATTATCCATAGTGCAGAGATGACACTGTTTCACCAGTGTGGATGAACATCACGTATCTAATTATATTTTACTCTTTATTACTATTAATCTGATAACATAATGTTTTGTCATACTTCTTTTTAACTGTTGTTTCCATTTATTTTTTGCATTGGCCTATGAGTCCAAGTAGGATAATGATCAGAAAAAAAGTAGGCATCAGAAAATAAAAGTTTTCTTCACCATCAAAAATGTAGAATATTATAGGAAGGAGGGCATGGTTTTCATAAATTCACATTTTGTCTTGATTGCATTCAAGAATGCATTTTTCAACTAGGAAAACTGGTTTTCTGTTGTCTAACCCTCACCGTGTTGTTAGAGGTAGGACTTAAGTAATTAGAACTTAAGTGATTAAACCTTTTTTTTTTTTTTTTTGAGAGTGTGACCATCACCCCGGATTAAGTTTTATCTGTCCATGCAGCTTATCTGAATAAGGCTAAAGCATCTGATACTATACATTATTACAGATCAATACATAAACTAGGCATCTAAAGGTAAATGAAACCATAATAAACTTAGTCCATGTTTGGGTACATGGATGTATATAACAGGTAAGAATAAGAGAACTCCTCTGCTCACAATCCATCATCATTAGTGGAGTCCCGCAGAGATCTCTGCTGGACCCACTCCTTTTTGGCCCTTTCTCTAAGGTGACAAAACTAACTCCATTGCCTGGCTCATCAAATATGCAGTTAAAAAAACAACAACAAAAAAAACAAAACAAAGAGCACTTTAAAAGTCACTGGTCTTGCCACTGCACTCTCCCACCTTAAACAACCCCTACTTCTCATACCTTAATCTATGTTCTGCCCTTAACTCACTCTTCTCACTAGCTCTCTCTAATCTTCCTTGACTACTCTTTCTACTGTCTTCTAAAATCTATTATCAACTTGCCTCAGAGAAACATTCTATTGTAATTGTCTTGCCTTCATGCAACTACATTATGATAAAACTGGGTTTTTTTTAACCATTTACCCCAAAAGCTATACACTTTTTAGTGACCTATTTCTTTTTATACATCTTGAAATAGTTATGCTATACTCCTGATTATTGACACTGTATAACATTGTATTGCTGCTTAATGTATCGTAATAATCTGGTAACATTGCTGCTTAATGCTAATTTATAATGAAAATTGTACAATATGTTGGAGCTTTTCTCCCAGGGCCTCCACTGAAATGGGGCTCTTCAGCTCAGTCGAACAATCCCAGTCAAAAAATGAAAATAAATAAATAATAATAAATAAATAAATCAAATATACAGTTAACTGTAACATTGGGAGCCTCTTCCTTATTTGTGTTGGCTCTACTTCCCTTCTCATGGTAATGAACACTCCACACATGAGATGTTCAGTAAGAATGTGTTACCTTCAATGCTATCAATGCAGAACTCTGATATTTGGGGAAATGTCAGTTTGATGTATTGTTGATTGCTAACAACTTAAGCTGACAAAACAGTCACATTTCTTGGAGTCCTTGTTGATTATAACCTTTTATTTGATACTCATATAAATGACACTACCTGCAAAGCATGCAGAGATGCCCACCATACCCTCCATGGGACTGAGAGCCATACTAGATAGATAGTTGTTCTCCTGTGTGTTTTTTCTGTCAGATTACTGCACCTTATTTTATAACACAAATGCTTCACACAAAGAGAAATTAAGGTCTTAAGACTTGTCTTAGAGACAAACTCTACAATAACTCTCTCTCTCTCTCAGTCTTCTGTTTATGTTATCACCTCATAAGAGAAATATTCCTGAAATAAAGCAATTAAACAACCCTTTACTATTTGAAATCCACTGCTTTGAAGACACCCTTACTAATGTGAACATGAATTGGCACAGCCGCATTAACAATTAATATCAACTATACCATGAAAAGTGACAAGTTCATATCTCAAGGACTTACCCTAACATAACAAACAAACTCTTCTTCTCCAGTAAACTCGTTCAATAAATTCAAACTTTTCTATGATTAGTAGACCTTCAGCTTGTTCACTGAATGCATGAATAATAGCAATGTGTGATCCTATTGATCATAAAAGCTGCCCGGGATAAGGATATGCATCTATGACTCAGTCACTACTGATTCCATTCCCTTGATAAACAGAGGGCTACAGGGAGAGAGAGATGATATTCAACAGGTGATAGACAGTTATGTTGAAATCTGTAAACAATATTTAATAGATCTAAATTGTTTGGGTATATGTAAGGGAGGTAACATTCTATTCTCTTGTTCTGTTGTTAATTAAATTATTTTTATTTTTAGTATTTTACTAATTAGAAAAATCCATGCATGAGTCAAAATATATGGCAGTGGTAGTCTATCTGCATAACAGGAAGTAGAGGAGGGGATGCACTGATTTTATCATCTTGTATGTTTGGTGCAACATGCACATTTGGTCAAACAGAACAATTTTAAGGGAGGCTGAGTCTTAATTACAACTGCCATGTATCTCATTACCAGGGATATTATGTGCTGGGTGTCCGGTATGGTGTGCCTGAGCCACAGAGGTCACTGTGCATTTTGGATGGATAGAAGAAGGGGTCTGAACTTTTCAGCAAAATTAAGGAAAGGTGAATTGGTTAGTGGGGTTTTCACATCTCTGAGCAGTTTGCTGTCAAGGACAAAGCATCTGCTGTTACATAGATGAGGCAATAGCTGTTGTAATTTCAACTTATGGTGCACCAGTTATTAATACCATAAGTCAGTTGGGAAGGAGTCACCAGCAACACAATGGTTTGCTAGGATAGAAAAGGAGATAAAAAAGGGATCAAAAAGTATCACATTTGCACATTTTGGAATGTAAATTGGACAGGCATATACAGGTCATGGAATGTTGACAAGAGACACAGTGTACTACGCTTCTCCATATGCACAGAAAGACGTCTGGTGATAAATATATTAGCCCTTCATAGCAAACACTTTTTGGCTACTAATACTAGGGATATGACCTAATGTGCATTCTTTAACATGGACAGGTCATGCAGTAGCCAATCCCCCTGACACCAAACAGCCTGCACCATGGGAGACTGCAGTCTCCAGTTGAGATTAGATGGTCACTAACACTGTCTGGCAGGTCATAACATAAGTAGAATCCCTGCTGTTAATGAACAAGTTAACAGCCTTGTACACATTCACTAATCTACATTAACATCCCTGTACACACTCACTGATCTACATAAACAGCCTGTACACGCACACTAATCTACATTAACAGCCCTGTACACACTCACTAATCTACATTAACAGCCCTGTATGCACTCAATGATCTACATTAACTGTCCTGTACACATTCACTAATTTAAATTAACAGCCCTGTACACACTCACTAATCTAAATTAACAGCCCTGTACGCACTCAATAATCTACAATAACAGCCCTGTACACACTCACTAATCTATATTAACAGCCCTGTGCACACTCACTGATCAAGTGTCCTTGTCCACAGTTTTTGAAGTGAGCACAGTGCAGTTGGGTATTGACCTATTAGTGGGCAAGTCTCTCAGGATATGTGGCTAACATCCACTATGCACTCTAATATGCTGCAAATATTGATGAGTTCAAGTAGCAGTATCATGTCCATAGGTGCCTATGCAAAACACATTATTGTATGCACTGACCAGAGGTACAGTGCATTCGCTCAAACTCTGAAGGTATAGTACACACTGAGAGCACAGGTATAAGCACAAGTTATGGAAGGCAGGTAGATAGCTCCTGCCTGTCCCAGGTTGATTTTTTGCTAATGTAATGAAGAGCCCACCATAAACTGAACCTTAGCTAATCATGTGTGCATGCTTAATTTTTTTTTCTTAGTATGAAATGTGACATTGTATAACCTGCATATATGGGTATGGCCGTATAAACATTAGAACTATACAATGAAATATAGTCTGTCACATGGGTATTCACTTGTGTTTAGCTACTTATGTTGCAAATAGAGTTATTGGATAAGCACAGATCTGCTGTGTGGAGTAACATCCTGATGTCCTTGACATGCATTCTGTTTTATAGCAGCATCTACAGCAGCATTATGATCCAGTTCTATGTTCACATGTGGTGGAAATTCCAACCCTCCTCAAAGTGCATCCACTGAAATGGTGTCTACTGTTATCAGACGCTACCTTAAAAATGGCACAGCACACTGTCTGCTGTAATGCATTGTTAGAGACACCCAAGCAGTAAAAATATACTTTTAGTTGGGGAGACAGACGCTGCAGATGTTTTGGAATTGTTGATGCACAATTTTGAATGTATCTTCTCCATGATCTGCTTGTATTAGAAATAGTATAAAAAAACAAATGCCACATTCACCATTGTGTGAGCATGAGATATACTGCCGGGTAGTAGCATTGTGCTTTGTGGATGATACCAGGCCATTACTGAGCATATATATTTATGATAAAGCCATTTTGATTGCATGCCACCTGTAAAAGTGATGGAGTAACAGCAATGCCTTTTATAATGAGATACAATATCACCTTTGCTTGGTGCCTCAGCTGTTCCATATGTGCAATCAATGACACCAATGATGCTGGAAATTCATGTTATGCACTGGAAGTTATATAATACAGCAATCCTCTCAGTGGCATTTCTGGGCATGTGGATTACTAGGTTTAATGTTTCCATGTCTTTTGGGTTTCTAATACCACGATGGGAATGAAACCCATTCCTAAGTTAAAGTATGATTAAAGTTCATGAAATTAGTATTGTTACAATCTTTGATTTTAGCCAAAAGCACTCTTCGCAGCACCTGTAATGTTCCCAGAACTGACTCCTTCTGCAATTCATACAGAGTTACATGTATTAGAACCATTTCTAAATAAGACTGTAAATTATTTTTTATGAGACCCATTCCTCCTACTACTATTGGAGCTGTCTGGGGATCTTTCATCCATATTGCCCTTGTTTCTGCCTGTAAATCCTGGTATTTTATGACTTTGTGTCTCTCTGTATACACGACACTGTAATCACTGGGTGTAGCAATTTCAGTGACCGATGTTTCTTTTGTCTTCATTTCATGGACTACTAAATCTGTTTTTGCCATCTATTTTTGAACTGTTGCTAATGTATAATCCCATGTGATACAGACTCCATCATTCTGAATAGTGCTTTGTGGTTCATGTTCCCAGTACTTCTCAGCTACTTCAGTATTGCAATGCTTGCACAATCCCCAGTGCAACAGTCTTGCCACAGTGCTCACCAAGACTTGAGGATGAATTCAGTTCCAGCTATACTAATCTCATTTGCTTGCTGATTTTGTCATCTCTCCATTTTGACCCCAGTACTTCAGAACAGGACACCATATGTTCCAGGAAATGGCTGAGGAGCCTAGTAGTAGGTGTCTATGATATGTCAGGGGTGTTCACAGCGGGTCACTTAGAGGAAACATGTGGCTATGAGAATGACTACTCTCATGATAGCTTGATTTTTATCACTATTGGGCAAACATACACAGTATACACATTCATGTTATGGCACATAACATGGAGACAGGCAAGTGTTTGTACATCTGTCTGGAATGGTCAATGGCTTATTGATGTTAACTGAGATGTAGTGCACTGGTAAAGTACTGTCACCGCCTGTCTGGCTACTATTAATTTTTAGGGGCCAAAGTCATGTACTTAATTGTTGTGGATACCCAACTCATGACTGCACATGAAGCCTAATTCATCTTTGTAGGCTAGATGTTTGGAGTAGTGATACCACCATTATCATACACCTTTATCAGACTTGTCTTTTGCCTATAATTTGGCATTGCGTCATGTGCATGTGACTGAATTGCCCCATTCTGTGATAATTTCTATGGCAGTGCAGCAGTATTTTTTTTTACTAATGCAGATCATCATTCAAAAAGCATTTTTCTTCAGTGCCCGGATTGCCCAGAAATCATCAGTCACAACTAGTCATTATGAACCATTTCCAAGTTCTGCCTTGCTTTCTGAAAGCATGTCAGTTGGCTTGTTCTGCATTCCAAGGTAGTCCTTGCCAAAGGAATCTTTGATCGACTGAGCCTCCCTGGTTAAATAAAAGGAGATAAATGTATGCAGTCAAATTTTTTGTTTCATTGCTTTCAAGTGTTTTTTTTTTTGTTTTGTTTTTTTTGGTGGGGGCGGGGAGATTTGGTCCATATTTTGTCTTTTCTATGAGTTATAAAAACAAGATAGCAGGAAAAACAGATGATCATAGAAATGAAAAGTGATAGAAAGACAATGCCTGATGGAGTAAATGGAGAGAAGTGCATGTTGCATAGATGATAGAGAGTGATTTCCATTCTAATGTATTTCTTTTTCCTCCCGTTATTATTTTGATTTCCTTCCAGTGTTAATTTGTGTATATTAATGTATCTTACCATTTTCAGTATAATGTGTTGCCTTTTAAGTGTTGTTGTATATCTATTACAGGCTAGTCTTCATTTGATTTCTGTTAGTACAAATACATTTTGTTTACCTGAATTACAACATATTTCTAAATTTCATCATGTTCAAGTTGCATTCCCTTTGATTCTTTACTTGTTGACTTAGTTGAGATGTAAAATGATTTAATCCTGATAGTCTAAGATAATGGAACTGGAAGCAAATTGCATACTGCACATTTTATCAACAGATGTATGATATTGCTTTTAGCCATGCATTCCTTTAACACTTACTAAACAGCTTTATAACAGTTACTGATAATAATGATATAAAAGTGCCTCTTGAGTTTGCCAGAAAAAAGTAAGTAATATGAAGTGGTACGTAAGTGCGAATATAGAAAGAGATTCACACAGTGATTTTCATTTTGAGAGCTATATAATTCTTGTCATCACTAGGATATAAAATGCTGGATGAGTTAAGTTCTTAGATGTGCATAAATATATAGAATGTTGTTGAACTGTTAAGAATCCCGTGCAGCTCATGTTAATATAGTTTTAAAGGAGTTTTTATACAGCTTGCTTTATCAATGTAATATTAAGTAAGACTTGTTCTATTATTCACATCTGGTTCTTGAAAACCTTTAAGAGTAACTAGAAAACAAAGGCTGCTGTCTACTAATGCTAATAGGGTCATGGTTCTTTATCATTAAGAATATCGTCATCATCATCATCCTTACTCTGTGAAAAAATTATGTGACAGGTGGCTGTCATGACAAAACACTTTTCCTTGAAACCCAACACACTTGCTATCAAGAAAATGAGACTTTTTGTATCTTACCTTTGCATGTCTGCATTTCTGTGAGTGTGGTGGTTGTGTGTGTGTGTGTGTGTGTGTGTGTGTGTGTGTGTGTGTGTGTGTGTGTGTGTGTGTGTGTGTGTGTGTGTGTGTTGTAGTGAGGTAATTTCAACTGACTTCTTTGCACAGACGCCAATCTCAATTTTCCATAGAAAATGGCTGCTGCTGTGATTTTTAACTGGGCGGCAGCAATGATTCCCTCATTTTACAATATTCTTCCTTTCTTCATGTTTGTGTGACTGCACAGTTGGTATATATAAGTTCTGAGGATGTAGATGGTGTGACCCCCCCCCCCCACATCAGTGGGTGCAGGCAAACATTTCCTCCCAACAAAAACTGCTTACAGTTTAGTTACTCTTCATTGTTGTTTTTCAGGCATTACTTTTCAACATGGTGCCACATTGAATTTTTGGCATTTAAGTTTCAGTAATGGACTCTTTTTTTTCATACACTTCTCAGCACTACCTGTCACCTAAACTCCCCAGCACATATGCTTCTAGCCATATCCATCTATAGAGCCAGCTCTGACAACATACTCAGCCACGCACATTCCAGAGAAGGACCATGTGGTTAATTAGCTTAGGATGCTCACCCAGAATGCCTTGTTAGCATTAAGTACAGCTACAGAGACAGCCTACCATGGTGCTATATATCTTCATGCTAAAGCACATTGGTAGGGCTGTTTCTGAAGTGGAAATACTTACTATGAGTTGTGTATCCTGTGTAAACCTTGCTGTAACCTTCCCTAATATGTCCCAGAATCTCTGAGAATAGCACTGCTCATTTAAATTTAACCCTAAAATAAAATCCATTATTTTACTGTGAAAAGTTATAAAACAGAAATGAAACACTGACCTCAACTAAGCAGTCTAAATGGTATTACATCAAAATGTAACAGATTTGAGCTGTTGAAAATAACTAAAAAACAAGCTTGATAAAAGTGTTAACTTAAAAGTTAACAATTTCATCCAAGGGAGTCAATGCAAGCAGGCATACTCTTAAAATGTATTTTTGAGTAATTAGGGGGAAAATATCCTAGAAGAAAAGCAATAATTGTGAACAGCAACATTGTTAACAATTATTTATAGTTGATTGCATCTGGGAACAACCTGAAACATGCATCCCATTTCTTTTCTGCAAGTAGAGTATCAATTTAGGTTAACTGCAAAATGACAACTACATGAAAAGATGTGCCTAAAGAATTTTTTTTTTTTTTTTTTTTGGGGGGGGGGGGGTAGTTAACAGCTCAAACGCTAACAATAGCCGGCAGAAATGTGAACAGCATAAACTGACACTAAACAGGTGACACATTCGGTGATGCATTCAAATATGCACAGTTTTTACAGATACTTAAGGCTCAGCTAAACTTTGCAAATGTGCCCTGAAAAATAAAAGTAATGCACACAGTTTTCCAGATTTAAAAAACATTAAACTTCTTAAATAATGTCTCTGACAGGAGTTATACTTTTTGTTTCACAATTGACCTAGGCTGTTAATTTCAAAATATTGTGATGCCTTTTCCAACGGGCAGCTGCAGTGGTGCAATGGTTAGCATTGCTGCCTCACAGCAAGAGGTTGTCTGGTTCAGTCCTCGGCTGGGGTGACTTCTGTGTGGAGCCTGCATGTCTTCCCTGTAGTCGTGGGTTTCCTCCGGGTGCTCCGATTTCCTCCCACATCCCAAAGACATGCTGTAGGTGGATTGGACACTCTAAATTGGTCCTAGGTGTGTGTGTGCCTTCTGTGATTTATTGGGCACTCGGCTGGCAACTTGACACCATAAAATTCCACTGCCAATCATGAGTGGACAGGTGATCCACTGTGGTGACCCCTAACTGGGAAAAGCCAAAAGAAGAAGTGATTCCTTTTCCAATACAGTTGAGATTTCTTCATCTCTCTCCTCATAGAGGTCTTTACCTCACAAACACAAGGTTCAGGGCATGATCCTTACTTCTGGTCACTTTTTCTGTGAAGTTTTCAAGTTCTCCCTCTATCTGTGTGGATTTCAACCATCCTCCCAAAGGCATGCTCAAAGAACCTCTCAATAATGGAAATTACTGAGTTCAGACCCAGCCCACCAAGAAGAACTTGAGATGTATGCCAAAAGCAACACAGACATTTGTTGAGGTCTATTTGGAGAAGAGTTGAGTACACCAGCAGATTTAGGCCTCAACCATAGTTCGGATAGGCCAAAGACTGCATGTTGTATTAGGGGTAGTCAATCAGTTGTGGAAAAATTGGCTCTAAGAAATAATTTCCACTAATGTTGTCAAAAAAGGTCATAGATATTTGCCACTGCTACAGCCTCTGATTTACACAGGTGACCCACGCTATGGATGGTGTGGTCTATCTGACCCTATTTCTACTGTATGCCCACCATAAAGCCTATCAGCCCTAGGTCAATTAGCCCATCTTGTCTTAGCTGGATGTTAAACCATTTGCCCTGCCAAGATTGCTGCATTGCATATTTGTACACTGGCAGGATGCAGCTTGGAAGTCGATAACATGATGTTTAAGAGATATCTTGTCTTACTAGAAGACAAAGTGGAAAGGCAGGTGGTTGAAAGGCAGCTTAGCAAAGTCACCTGACTTTGGATCCAGAGTCAACTACATTGTGGGAAGTCAGGAAAGAAACAGTTACTGAGGTGAGAGATAGTCTTCTGATGATAATGAGGGATGTCATCAGAATCAGTGAGAAACTCATGGCAATTGGACTCCAGTGCAAAGATATGGAAGCTTTCATAATCTTGACCTATGCCTCACAGTAAGGAAAACAGGGCATGCTCTGCACGGATCTGTGATAGTAAGAAAAATACTGCACTCAGACAGAAGTTAAATGAACTTCTAGACAAAGCAGGACTAAATGAGTTTTGTTGATAATGGGAGACCTGAATGCTCATAGCAGGCAGATCAAACTGGAAATGAGGACTGCTTTACTTCTTATGTGTAAAGCAACAGAAAAAAGGACAGGTGATTCTTGATGTCTGTCTGGCAAATGGTTAGTGATGGCAAACACATGGTTCAACAAGACTAATTAATCAGCATATAGTTCAGAATCCCTTGAAATTGCCAATCTACAGATGAGTAAAACACCAGGCAAGTTCTGCCCAGAACAGTAACTTTTAATTAAAAAGACCAAGCACTTTCATCTATTCAGGATACAGACTTCTTCAGAATGAGTAAATGCAGCAAGAATACCTTCCTATATAGAGAAGATTCATATGATGTATTATGTAAATACAACTACTTAATATTCATTTGCTTATATTTCAACATACAGTCTACAGGGACAGTGTCATTTATACCTGCAGGTTGGACAACATTCAAAATCATTTGCCAAAACAATTCCCTCCTCACTAAAAAAATTGTCTCATCCTCACATGAGTGATTACACTTAACCTTTCCAGTATGAAAAGGAAAATAAAATCAGTAAAATCAGGGCAAGTCTCTACACATCTAGCTAAGTCATTGTTCCTATTCTGTTTAAAAAAAAATATGCTGATAAATTCTTATTTTGGGACCTTTCTCTGTTGTTCCTGTATAAAACACAGAATAAAATAAACAAGTTGCTACATATACCCCTCCCTTGGAAGAGCAATTGTACTACTGCTTGCAGGGCAATATCACAGATGCAAAAGTGGTTGTATTAATAAATCTACCATTGCTTGCACACCCTGCACTTAAACATGCCAAGTACACTACCATTTTTTTTCCAGATGTAGGTGTCTTTGACTCAAAAAAGTGTTTCAAATGAAAACTTATTTTAAAAGCAAACTGGGTTCCTAGGCCACTCTGTTACCTATGTCCCCACTCAATGGTATAATAGGCCAATGTTGTCTAATAATATTTTCTATTGCTTTTACATCAGTGGAAAATCCTATGCAGAGTGTTTTACAATATTATAATCCTGTTTGTTATAATGTTGTGATCTAGTTTTCTCATCTTTTGTTCTATTCATGCCACACAAAAGAACAGGTGCAAAACTGATAAATCTTCTGGTAGTCACCCCTGTAATTACATCATCCACCAAGTTGGTGGGGTATCCCTTATCTACAAACATATTTTTCAAAAAAATGACACTCCTTAATAAATACATTATCATTAGGTATCCTCATAGAAATCTTTACAAGCTGCTCTTTTACTACATTTCTTTCCATCTAGAGTGGATGATTACTAGTGAAATGCAAGTATGGGTTGCTGAAAGACTTTTTTTTGTTGAAAATATTACTGTTCATATTATGAAACCTGATAAAGGTAGGGGAAAGTGTTTATGGATTCTGATGCATATGTTAACAGCAGTTACAAATGCAAAATGAAACATTATAAGAGTCCTAGCTGAATGTATAGTACTTGACATACAGCTAATCATGTATAGATATAACATTGTAATAAATAGTTTTCCATCATGGATGATCACTTTTATGAAGAAACTAAGGATATTTGAAACATCTCTGTAATCGCCTATAGAGAAGAATATTTATATTATGTTATACATTAACTATATTAGTGTTGGAATAGAAAGTATGCATTGAAATTAACAGTTGTCAAGGTGGAAAGACCACCAGTATGTGCGGCTAGGTATTGCATGTAATACCTGATAGGAAGCCAAACTGCCTACATTACTCAGTTTTTGTATACAGGTAGAGCTGCACTGCAGATTTCAAGAGTGAATGGCAGGGCGGCTGGAACCATTCACATATGCAGTTTGTATTGAAAACTATCCCATAAACTCATGTAGTAATAGCTCACAGTGTCCTCTTTTCAAAAGTAGATTTAATTCTCTTGTGCATTAGTAGCTCAACAAACCCATTCGCATCTCAAACCAGGGAGAATTTATGTATGATGGCAATGCTGTCCTACAGGTGGAATTCCTACACTGCACAGCGTTTAGCCATGCAACTGCACCTTTATGCCAGATCCTGTTCTGAAATGGCAATACTGGATCTGAAAAATGGGTGAATCTGCTGCACTATATAATATTGTCCAAACTGAGTGGTTGCACCAAACCCCAAGTAAAATCAGGCCATACTCAGAACAGGAAATGAGTTTCATTAACATAAAATGTTATAGAATCTTATTACCTTTTCCTGGAATAACAGGACTCCCTTTATGACATCATTAGAAGGTGCCCCCAAATAACAAGGGTCACATACAGTAGATACAAACCAAAGTATATTAAACTTAATAAATATCGCTCAACTGATCTATAATGTAGAAACTACATATTACAGAATCAAAAAGCCAGCTTTACATTATGAGAGCATAGAACAAAAAGAAGTGCTAAGAAAACCCTTAAATATGATATTTCAGTTTGAGTTTATTAATAAGACTTTCATTTTTTCAGAATGGCATGAGCAAGTTAAACAAAATTGTCAAATCCATTTGGTGTAATATGACATTTCTAAATATTTTAATAGTTGAGATGACATATTGTGAGCCTGTTTACATATAAATATTAATTTTTAAACAATTACCTAACATTAACCACAACTTAGTATTAATCATTTCTACAGAGGAAGAGTAAACCTTAATATTATTCCAGTTAATAAGTGACATATGTAAGTCTTTACAGCTGATATGCACTTTTTATCAAGCCAGTGAACAAGCACTGTCATAACTGAGGATTGTACATATATGTTTCTAAATCAGACAATGAATGCCTATTTTATGCCATGCTCTTAATTGATGTTTGTAGGCTAGTCTAGTAGCTTTTTTTTTTTTTTGGGGGGGGGGGGGAGCATAACACTTTGAGAATGTGTCATTAAAATCATTTGGTTGAATTTTATTGGGAACCAAGGCTGCTGTTTGGATTACAGAATACTTTGGGAAGTTAAGCCATTTTATAAATTGCAATCTATTGCTAAAAATAAAAAAAAAATGTTTGTCCCGATCCCCTTCAATAAACACACATCACACTAAATGACATTTGGCTACCTTTATTAAATTTCATAACATAGCTTTGTTGATCCAATTCATTAATTACAACTATTCATAATATAATGGATTCTAAACACAGCATAATATCCTTGTAATGTTAATCAGGGCAGCGTCCTACTCACCCTGCCCCCAGTAAGCAGCATCCATACCTCTGCTCGCTTACTTTACTTATGAAGCAGCATCCTTGTAATGTTAATCAGAACAGTGTACCTACTCACTCTGTCCAACAAGCAGGGTCCATTCCTCTGCTCACTTACTTTACTTATGAAGCAGCGTCCCATCTCACTTCATACAGCATTCATTGAATTACCTTCCACCAAATAAGCTACATCCTTACCACAGCTTGCTTATCTATTCAGCAAGCTTCCTCCAAATACTGATTTTCCTTTCCCCAGATCCTTGAAATGAACATCCAGACACCAGAGGGGGAACAGAAGAGGGCAAGCCTATCCCTCTTCTTCACCAACCAGCCTGACCAGGCCGTTACCCCTCCCTTCTACCCAAAATTGTTCAAACCACTACTTCCCATAAAGGAAAGGGAGAAGCCAAACATCATTCGGTGTACCCATCATCTGTAAATCACCTTAGAATCCTGTCATAAACCCAACTTGCCATACCATCACTGAAACACACCCTAATGAAACTCAATAAAGTAGGATTACCATGACCCCGCTGTACCATGGAACATCCACCCCAAGAGAATACATACCCTTTTTCCGCTTCCTTCAAAGCTGAAATCATGGCTCAACCTGAACATATTTCCAACCTATAACCACAAACTATAACCCTTTGAAGTCAAATCAACACCCAGTCAAAACTAGTATCAAGTCTTCAGACCCAGGACCCTGTCAGCTGTAGCCTATCACTTTAGCCCACCAACTACCCCATTCTGGATGTGCAATAACTCAATTACCGTAGGGAATAGTCTAACTCCAAAACTTTAATGTCCTAATCTTAGATGGCAGAAATCCAGCACCCCTTGACCTAGTTCCTGAAAACTCCCTATGCTCAGCAAATGAAATACTCCATGTGCCTAGCCATAAACACCCCCAATTCACTCATTACCAAACCATTCTAACTCCTGTTTGTCCCTAGCCTTTCCCCTCAAAAGCTCTCTTTCCTTATGCTACCTATACCACTAGTAAGTAATTAAGACCTATCCTACAGCTGCCTTATCCTGCAACCAGGCTTCCTTAAACCTTATACCTTTCCTGTAACCATGCACCCAGTTTCTAAAACTACCACAACACAGCCATCTACCTACCATGTTTCCTAAAACTTTATCTACAAAATTTACCCAAACCCCAAGTGAAATGATCCTTGTGCTATTCTGTAAAACCTTAACCTGGTATGTAACATTAACACTACCTACTCAAGGGACAAATTTGTCACCCCAAGATACCACCCATTAGGAACAGACTCCAGATTCCTGTCAAACACCTCATTGGCCCTTCCCCCACATACAGTTTAAACAACTGGATGAGTGAATATGACCACCCAAGGTTCCAAGAAAGCAAGGATTGAACTTCACAGGCTTACAGGAGCTGTAGGGCTGTAGCCTACTAAGTTCCTGTGCTCCTATGAATGTCGTGACTCTACTCATTCTGTGTGAT
Organism: Protopterus annectens; assembly: GCF_019279795.1. Classification (NCBI taxonomy): domain Eukaryota; kingdom Metazoa; phylum Chordata; order Ceratodontiformes; family Protopteridae; genus Protopterus; species Protopterus annectens. Next base: position 791,946,484 of record NC_056730.1, read on the forward strand.
CCCCACACACCCATAAACCATCCCCAACAGTTTTCCCCTTGTCCCCCTTACCTACCTCCTCCTTACTTGCCCCCTATACCAATGCAATAATCAGCTCCCACTAATTAAACACAGAGCTCTAACATGCCTTACTAAGGTGATTACTCAGACCCACCTTATGCCCCATTCAAGTGGCAAGAACGTCTATCCTATCAAAACATCACCTTTCCAATCCCCTTTTCAAGCCACCGCATGATGCCTTCTGCACTTCAGCAATCTGCAAGGAAAAGAAAAAATGATAAATTCTATATGCACACATATCATAATTACTTAACATGGAGGCACTGAGCAGGACCCCTGCCACCCCATCAAACCCTTACCTGTTGCCAAAGTCCGTGCTCCCTTTTACTATTGAATGCAAATGCCTAAAAGCAGGGACAACTTTTAACATTAATCTAACATAATGGTTAATAGAACAAATTGTACAACCCATTAACTCTGATATCACAAACTCAAATGCCTGTCCTTCTCTGACTAACAGTGTAAAATCCTCTGCCAAAACTCAACAACTTTGAAATCCACTTACTTCCGTCAGTAACTGTTGCCCATTTGTGCTCCCCATGTGTAACCTCCTCACTCGCCACAGCTTCCAACATCTGCAAATTCATTGTATCGCCACAACTGGTACTCGGCACACCAACATCTACAAAGAAACGGACAAAATGAAACCCTCTAATAGTAACGGGAAGGCTCCACCTTATACCCATTCCAAATTACAGCTGCAGCATTCCAAGCCCCATCTGTAAGAAAGAAAAAGACACATAAAACATCCAAAATACATAACACACATTCCAAGACATCTTCAAGGACAGCCTATCCTGACAACCCGGGAAGGAAGGTACCACCACCAGTCCCATCTTTGACAAAGCAGCCATAATTGAAGCTATGCTTCCAATGACCCTATCAAATAGCCAAGATAAATTTAACTACCAGTCGAGTATGTTAAAAGTAAACCCCACACATGAAGGGACCTATCAATATCCACAACCTGCGTAACCTTGTGATTCCAGAACACATCCATTAGCACCCTGTATAAGCCAAACTAACTTATATTGTAAAACTATCTGCCTAGCTCTTAACCTTCCATCTCCAAATGAGGCACACTATACAACATAATGTGGAACAAATGGATACAATGCAGCAAACCTAATAATAGCTGACTAGCAGCTTACCAAACACAATTAGGTATAATTTTAAATAGTCCTCTTGCAAGCATAAAAGGTTGATAAAATAGGTTGCAGCAGCATGGATATTCAGAATGGTATGAAGTCCACAACTGAAATGCCTGTCATTCTTTCTGACTACAGTCTTAAGACTTTACCATAACTTGTCAGATGACACCCTTTTAAGGAAAGAATTTTTATTTATATTTGATGTTTGTTTAGGTTATAACACAATTTAAAAGTGCTGAATACCTCAAATGGAATTCTTAAACTTAATTATAACCTTCTTTGAGAAGTGCAAGTGTGGTGTCCATTGCATGAGTCAAATGCATGGAGCCTATTGCACATGCATCATGCACAACATTACTCCTGACACCCTACGCCCATGAAAGGAAATCTGCAGCGGCTTCTCTACAGTGCACAACCACCACAGATACTGTAAGACACCCAGAAGCCAAATGCAACCCAACTCAAAACAGACTCCAACTGCAGCCAACAGCCAAAGAGAAACTGAAAGGTTTCACAGGGAATCCATCTCCAATTGTATAGCCTCAATGTGCAACCTCCTGGCCAGGACCACCCACAGAACCTACAAATACATTTTTACATCTACACTTGCTGTTAGTTGCAGACTCTCTACACCAATATGTATGTTCAATACTTCAATCTGCACAATCAGAACCACAGAAGACATACCTGTGGTTCCTCTTTTCCTGACAACTTTTCTGTATTATGCATTTGGCTAATGAAGGTTACTATTCAGTGTAAACAACTTGCAGCTCATGAAACCATTATCTTTTTTTTTTTTGCATTTATCTGCAGCAATACCTTACTGCAAGCACATTTTAAATCATATCCCCTGCATACAGTTCCATAAATTACACAAAATATGTAATCATAACCTATTTTACATACACCTTATAAATACTGTTGAACAATAGGTTCTAACCTCCAATCCTGTCTTCTTAAATTCCCAAAAGAAAGGTGCAAAGCAAAAATCTCAAGAAACCATGCATGCACCTATCAAAAAGTCAAGAATGAACATGCACAGCCAACACTACCCTTTAATAACACACCCATCCACTAGTACTCCTATATAAAGTCCTACAAAGATGACATTTCTCCAATGTGATCACCACTCATGTTGTTGGACTTCAGTTTCAACTTCAACCTTATTATAAAACTTTACTCCTAAGAAGGTGAAGCAAATCATTTAAGAAATAAAGGAAGTTTGTCAAGGAAAAAGAAACCACAACCCATAGCTGCACCATTCCCCACAAATTCCACCATGGCCAAGAAACACACACAACTGCAAGACACAATGAAAATGTCACCCATGTTTGTCAGCCAACCCAAGTCTCAAGCACTCTCACTCAAATCTGACCCCTTCCACACTTCCCCATCCACTGCATGAACCATGAGACTAATTCCAACAACCATCCCAAGGAATCCACAACGTGCCCCAATGGGTCTGGCAAAACCACCACAGCACACACTGTCCACCACAGATATTCGGCTTCCCATTGCTTGGCTGAACCAGAACTAAATGGTTCAGTTCATCTTAACCTCAGTTTGGTAATGTACATTTTTTTTATTATTAATTTTCTTTTAGTCTAACCTGGTTGTTTCTAAGAATAACTTTTTTAACAAGCTGAGCCAACTCTGTGCGATCCCATACCCCCGCAAGTTCACGCCAAAATGTGATTGCTTAACTCAGCTACACTAGACTAAACCCCTTAAGCCCCTCCCCATCCTTATCTCATTTCCTCCCAACCATCCTTGCCTCCACTTAACCCTTTCACCTCCCCAACCCACTTAACTCCTCCTAATATCCACCTACCCCCCCCCCCCCATGAAGACGTCCATGGACAACTTAGTTTGTCACTAAACTTCATTTATTCTAATTTTCTATATAGTTTTCATTTCTCATTTTATTACATTATTTAATTATTATTCCTACATATTCAATGTCATGGCAGTGACAAATAAACATATTCACTAGTAGTATTTTAGTATTAACATTTTTGCTTAAAATGATCGATTTTGTTTTACTAATGCTGAAGTTAAGACTGAATATGTTCATATAGTCTCCATTTTATTAGTGTTTGTATATTTAGTTTAGTGAAGTATTTATATCTGGAATAGTAAACAAGATATGATCTGTGAGCAGCAAAACCTTCCATACATATTCATCTCCTAGTTTTATTCGCAAGATATTTATATTTGTTCTAACTGGCATTGCTAAAGTTTCTATTGCACAAGCAAAAAGTAATGGTGAAAAAGGGCAGCCTTGCATAGTGCCTTTCTTTATTTCTATGGGATCAGAAAGATATGGTCCCAATTTTAGACTCTTCATTATCTTAATATATGCTGTTTATTAATTGGCACAATTTAGCTGGAAAGCCAAACAGATTAAATTGCACAAACAATAGTTCCAAGTAATTGAGTTGAAAACTTTCTCTGTGCCAAGGCTTATAAATACTGTGCCATAACTGTTAACATTGAGTGCATCAGTTAAAGCTTTAATTCTATTAATATTATCTTGAGCTTGCCTTCTGAACATATATATATATATATATATATATATATATATATATATATATATATACATATATATATATATATATATATATATATATATATATATATATGTATATATATGTATGCAGTTTGATCAGCATTTATAATATTCAGAATATATAGTTTTGCTTGTCTTCTGAGCATAAACCTAGTTGGATTATAGTTTATGATATCTGTACTGTATCATTTAAATCTATCTGCAATTATAAAAATAAACATTTTATAGTTGATATTTGATAAAGAAATCAGACTATATTAAGCACAAGTAATGCCTTCATTTTCTGTAAAGATTGGAGTGATTGGAGAATGTTTCAAGAAGACAGATATTCTGTATTTGTTTGAATGTCAAGTAAGACTTCATCAAAGTACCACATCTTGGGGAAAGTAATTATCTCAGGAATAAGTCGATCTATTCTTGGGGCTTTTATTAATTTTTTTATAGTTTACCTTTTTAAAACTTATAGCTATGGTTAACTTGCATTTAACCTTTACTGGGATTTTTTTACTGGTAAATTTACTGACAAAAATCTTTGAACAAAGAAGTAGTAGAGTCCATTCCATTATCGTTATGGTTTAGTCCACTATAGTAGTTTTGAAGGTGTCATTAAAATTCTCTTTCCATATTTATTTTATTTAATTAACACACTAAGTTCTAGTAATATTTTATGACTTCCTAATTAAAATATGCATCCCTTTTGAAGTCATTGAATAAGTTTGGAGTTTAATTTTTGTACAGCTAATGCAGTTTTATGGGATAAAACTGTTTTGATATTTTTGGTTTAAATCTTTTACTTGATTAAGATACATTGTTTCCTTTTTGAATTTTGTGTTCTACAGTATAAAGCTTATCGTGAACATTGAGTATTTTATTTTTGCACTGTCGTATTTTTGTTTTGTGGCAACATTTCCATAAAAATAAGCCTTTAAAGAATCACAGAACATTATTTTACTAGCATCCTTCTTATTGCTGAATTTCATAAAGTCATCAGTTTACTAATGAACTATTTCTTAAACTTTTCTTGATAAACTATATTGGATGATATTGTAGCAAACCATTGCCAATATGTTAAAATCAACTGAAATATTGAATGTTAATGTATTATGGTCTGAAAAGACACAAGGGATAATCCTAAAGACTTTCACACTGGAACGCAAGTATTTTTGAAATTAAGATCTGGTCAATTCTGGATCATATACCAAAAGCATAAGAGTAACAGTTTAATGAGTCCTTATTCCTTAGTTGGAATATATATTTTTATGCATAATAACCCTATCAACTTTCTCAATGTTTTTGTAATAGCAGAAATTCAATGTTCTTTTGCTGCACTAGATCAGGATTTACCACTTATTTGTGAAACTGCAGCTCATTATTAGACTGCTGTTCATATTATTTAAAATGATTACATACACTATGCTTCTTAGTATATTGGTTCCCATACCTTGATCCAATAAAATGAATCTGTGTATATATACACACTATTATTATATTTTATTATTTCCATGTTAAATTTACCATCTTGATATTTTTTAATATAATTTTAGGCATAATCAAGTTTTTTTTCTATAAAATTGCTATTGTTCATCCTTTTTCTTAAATGAAGACTGAGTTAAGATTTTACACTGGCAAAATTTCCAATTTCTAATGTTTATATGTGTTTCTTGAAGGAAAATTACTTGAAATTTATTATCTTAGATGGAGCTTTCCCCTCCATGTGTCATCCTACAACTCCATACCCAGTGCCACACATCTGTGTCCAGATCTACCTGAATGTGATCCAATAAGGCTGGAGATAGCAGAGATCTTAAGAGTGTCCTTGAAAGTAGCCATAAACATCCACTGGAGGGTTTCCTTTATGATCTACCCCATTTCCCCCATATAGTTCATGTGGTTGCATTCAAGGAGCATATGTACAATGGAGACATTTGGCATTTTGCTACACCTCTACAAAACCTCAGCCATGCCCCCACCCTAACCCCCTTTTGGATCATCACTCCCAATAGCAACATCCTCTTCTTCCATCAGGGATCTTGCAAGAGATGTTAACAGACTCACCCTCTCACCATGGATAGTAATGCCCTTTCCTCCCTGCTGCTCCATCAATCACTTAGCTGCTAGTCAAAACTGGGTTAGTTATGCTGTAGTTAGGACTTTATCCCTCTGTGCTACTAAAGGCGATTTAACATTTGTAGTTATTTACTATGACATCATTGTTTTGGTTATTAATTAGGTCATTGACATTTGCAGACATAAATGTTAATTCCATATACTATAATGTTTTCAAAACTTACATATTTTAATCATATAGTTCCTATAAATAATTATATAATGTTTGGCTATTTATAGATATTTTAATCATATAACTGTTATAAACAATATACTGCACTATTAATTTATCATATGATTATAGGATCATAGGATCATAGGAGATTACTAGGCTAATGACCCAAGGGCCCTTACAAGCCAAGCCATGTTCAACTCATGTTCCCAAGGGAGTCTGGGTCAAGCAGACACTAAAATCAGCACCTACTGCCCTCTCCAAGAGGGACACAGGTAGATCCCCTGGGGTGAATTTCCGATTATCTATCCATTCATCAAAATGATGCTTAAGGCTAATGAGGGGCTTTGTTTAACATGAAAACATGTTATATGTGTTCTCTGTTGTTAATTTTTTATGATTCCTATAACTCACTAAGTATGCCAATCGATATCTTTTTAACCATAGACATCCTAATCTAGCTTTAACTTGAAAAGTTAATGTTAACAATTTAACAAATAAAAAAGTGCTTCAATGGAGTCAAAATAAAAAAGATCCCTAGTTCAGTTAAGATTACCTATTAAAATTACCCTGTAATTATTTCAATTTTCCAGGCTGTATTGCATACTTATCTGTATCCCTTTAAACTCCACTGTCAGAAAATGTTTAATTTGGACTTATAAAATCTTAATTCCAGAGTTTTCATTTTCCTGAATATTCTTCTAATAATCTTTATATGACATTTGCTAAAATATATAAAAAATAAATCCATATGAGCTAATTTATTTGTTAACATTCCATTTCATAACTGTAAATTTTATGAAAACTTTTTCTGAACTTTTACATGTGGCATTTGTATTCTTACTCCGCATTGTTGGTTATATTTATATCTTTTCTACTCTAAAATGTGTTTCTACTTGACAATTAGGCATACAAATATAATATGGCTGTTCAGTTGAAGACAATGAAATTTAGAAAATATTTAGAATTAAATACTGCATACATCTGTTTTCTTTGGTGAAATGTAATTTAATGGTATGCATGCATAAAGTGTATTTTTTCATTCAATATTTGTCAAAATATTAGGTACTCGGTTAGTCTGCTGTGCTGATTTAATTATAAAATAAATTAATGATCACTTCTGGAATGTTATAATAGTGTATACATCTATTTTAGGCTAACTTTTTATAAAAAAATATTAAATATGTATAGTTTTATGTTAACAATAGCATCTATTATTCAAAATTTCATAATACATATCCAGGTACAGCAAAACAGCAACATGTAGCAACTATAGCCTTCAAAATCTGTTCAAAACTAGAATTCTTGTCATGTCTCTAATCACTTTAAAAGAGGGATCAATAGCATCTAATTATCTGCACTATAATCTTTTGATTGGCTTCATTAAATATCCAATGTTTATAAGTCTTAGAATATGCTTCCCATTGTTATCATAACTGGAATTACTAATAAAATGCTGCATTTTCTAAATAGCAAGTTTTAATATCAGCAATCTCTAGATCTAGGTGGTTTGTTCCTCGCCTTTTCTAAATGTCTCCAGTTGTTTTATCACTATTACTATATTTACTACTTCTAATATAGTTGATTTAGATTTTGTTTCATTTTTTCTAGTAATTGTTTTTTGGCAGCTACCATAATTAGACACAGCAAGGCACATGAAAAAATGGAAATTGTGGGAACAATACATATAGGAGGGGAATGAGGTTTAAAAGAAGACAGGATTTAAATGAGCTATGTAATGTTTAACTGAAAGGGATTTGGTAGTTTATAAGTGATTTACAATGTTTGCAACTGGGAGTGTGTTAGTATGGTTTGTGATGTATAATGCTTGCAGCTAAGTTTGCGTTGGCGTGGATTGTTTTCATTTATATAAATATCTGACTGCTTATGTCATCAATGATGGTTTAATAAAGATATTTCTTATTTAAAAAAGGGTCAAGAATTAAATAATTTATGTAATGTTGCTTAGGTTATATGATATATATATATATATATATATATATATATATATATGGGTGTAGGTTAGAAGATCGACAGCTGGGATAACCGACAACGCATGAGCGGGCGCCAGATGATCGACACTCGGAAGACCGACGCTACGGATGAAAACTCCGACGCCAGGGATAGTGAGTTGGAAAGAAGGCTGTGTGAGTATGCGGTGGTGATGGACATTAGGGTGCGACTAAGGTAAGTGTGGATAGTGACAGTCTGTGGGGATAGGGGTGGGTTAAGTGAGTTAGGGTTAGGGCGCGGGTTGGGTAAGTGTGCAGTAGTGGTATTTTTTGGGTTAGGGGCGGGTTAAGTGAGTTAGGGTTAGGGCGCGGGTTATGTAAGTGTGCGGTAGTGGTATTCTTTGGGTTAGGGGCGGGTTAAGTGAGTTAGGGTTAGGGCGCGGGTTATGTAAGTGTGCGGTAGTGGTATTTTTTGGGTTGGGGTGGGTTAAGTGAGTTAGGGTTAGGGTGCAGGTTAGCTGAGTGTGCGATAGTGACGGACCTTAGAGTAAGGGTTTGGGTTAGGGTTGGACGTAGTTGTGTGTGTGAGGTTTAGTGTGGGTTTGTGAGGATTTTGGTGTGCTTGTGTTCTGTGTGTGGTTTTTGGATAAGGGGATGTGTTTTGTTAGTTGATTGTTGTTATTGTGGTGTGTGCAGTGTGTGGGGTTTCGTGTTTGTGGACCGTCGGTTACTTGTTTGTCAGGCATGTGAGTTGTCATGTTTCTGGTTTGTCGATAATGTGGTGTCGATGTTTTTGTTGTCGGTGAGAGTGGCTGTCGAGCTTATGACCTAGAACCATATATATATATATATATATATATATATATAGCAATATATGTGAAGTGTAATTTTTCTAATGTTAATTTGTTAATACAGTCTGATTACCTTTGTATAAATGTAAAGTTACTTATGTCACAAGTGATATAATTCAATAAAGGTGTTAAAAAACAGTCTCTAGATTTAGGGATGACATTGTCCTTCTTTACTCAACCATCATTAGGCAATCATTGAATATAGTGTCCCCTTTGGCATACAACTCATCAGACACATGCAACATCTGGAATGTTCACAGAGATACTTTACTAAAAGGATATAAGGCCTAAACAACATGTCCAAGATGGACTGTTCTGCAACCTCAACAGAACAGTTTGGAGTGACAGGTGTATTTCACAGAGGATATCATAGCTGTGGAATGAACTCCCCACCCACATAAAACAAAGTTCATCCCTGCCTATATTCAAATACAGCTTAGATCTATGGATGGCAAACAGAAATTTTACCCCAGAACTGTCCCCTATACTACTAATGGATAGATACAGCTCCTAAATGCTTTAGCCCATGCATGTGTCCCCTCAAATTATCTATGATATGTTCCCAGTTATTCTCATTAGGGGTAATATATAACTATCAACCATGAGAGAGGTAAGGCCAATCTATAATCAACTGATCTCTTTGAACACAGAAAATTGGATAGGCTTAAAATGGCCTGCAAGGGCAGCTTGCATAGTACTTACCTGTGGACCTATGAACCTACAATATAGGACTCGACATCTGAAGCCAATAAAGTATGAAGTGCAAACCACATAAGAAATCTCCGGTACCACCAATGAGCGACATAATTCAAGTAGACACCACGTAAATCAGTTCATAAATTTAATCCACATAAACGCCAAAACATACACTCCAATCGACATGACATGTAGATAAAACGAAACACTGATTTATGATAGCACTCTGTAACACGCAAAATAGCGAAAGGCAGTTAAGCGCTTTCAACCATGAAAAGCTGGTCTTCCTCAGAAGGGGGGCACAAGGGGCTTGCCCCCCTATTTATTTGTGTTTAGGTTTGTGGATGTGTGTTGTTTTGTTTATGTTGTGATGTGGGTGTTGTGGTATATGTGTGGTCTGGTGTGTGCTTTGTTTTAGGTGTTTTGAATTTTGCGGTTTTGAGCTTCATGGTTTTGGTGTTTCGGTGTTGTGTGGATTCAATTTCATGGTCCCGAAAAACTGAAATTCGAGCTTTCAGTATTTCAAGATTATGAAGTGAATCCATATACATATTACTTTAGAAGCAAAAATGTTATCAAACCTTATAATTTTTCCAAATTTTTAATGGAGATTTATACAGGAGAGAAATTTGCTGATGATGGCTCTAAGAGGAGTGGTGAGATTTGTAGAAATTGATCTACTATTTACACTGTTGGCTCTTTCAGTTTTATCATAATATCTTTCTTGTATATTTAAAGACTGAGTAATCCAGGTAGATAAAAACGTATCATATCACTTCCACTTCCTTCTGTTTTTTTTTCCATAGGTTCATAGTGCATTTGTTCTTCTTTCTCTATTTTCTAAATCTTATATTATGTTTAGAAGTATGTTTTTTTATCTTAATAAGAATTCACTGAGGGTTTCTACTTCTCTCTTTAGTCAATCAATATCATTCAGAACAATTCCTATATGTTTTACCTGAGGGTTATGTTTTTCTAGTATTGATTCTAGCATTTCTGTTTGTTTTAAGCTATTATCCTAAATTCTATTCTGTCATCTTTGCAAATTGTCCATTTTCATTTTAGGGTCTTATAAAGTTGTGAATATCTGTTAAATCTTTCTTCAAGGATAGGTCTCCGTGGTAAGACTTTGAAAAACTCATTTGAAGGTGAATTCCAAATGAAATTTTCAGAAAGGAAATGTATTAGGAAAATTTCCAGCTGTGTCCAATTTCTCTTGATAAAATTCTCAAACATTTGCTCTTAAACACTTTTCTCCTCTTCTTTTAACTTCCTGTTTCTTTCCTAGAAAAAAAAACATAAATAAATAGATAAATAATAACAACGCTCTTCACTAGTGATCCTACTCATTGACCATCTTAGATTCTCTTTCTCTCTCACTGTCTCTGCAGGGAGAAATTATGTACAGTAAAACTATCAGTGTGTGAAGCAAGCATTAACTTATCTGGTTAGAATACCAATTAAAAATGTTAAATTTCATGAACAATAAATACATACACAGCATGTTATAGTAGTAACAGTTACATGGGTACAGATCACTAGTTGTGTAATATGAGACAAATCAGGAACTACCACTAGTTAACCAACCTGTAACTTGACTAGAAGACTAGTACCATTTTGGGTCATTTCCTGTCTTTTCCAGCCCCCTGCTATAAAGCACGCTTTAGCGCGCATTAGCGCGATTTAGCCCGATTTAGCGCGGAGTTGCTACCGTTGCACACTAGGGCAGCGACGGTTAAGCAGGTTTAAACTATTCGGGCTACCTAAAGTCCACTCTTCAAATTTTCCCTTAAAACTACCTTCCTCGAACTATACTACTGATCTAATCAGCGTATCCTATAATTAAAAAGATCATCTCTACTTGACTCCAAGTAGACTATTCTCTATCTGTTAAATGTAGCACTTGCTCCTACAGTACTTATTACCTTGATACGGCACTCTTGTCATAGATAGTACCCCAAAAAGGCAACCCCCCATTTCTCGGTCACCCACGTCCCCGGAATCTTTTTAAAGTTTTTTGTCTATTCCTTCTAGCATGTCGAGGGATCAGTTGCTAGTGTCCTCTCCTGCTCAGCTGGTGAACCTGGGAATATTGAGGCAATGTTACAATTGCCTCATGTACACAGACATCCCTCTCCTCCTCCCACAAAACACAAATACATGCGAGAGATGCAACTATACGGCCAAACTGGAGGCTGAGCTCTCTCAACATAGGACTGGCAAGACCAGTCAGGAGGAGAAGGTTACCACACACACTATAGACCCAGTCTCACATAGTACCATTACAACCTCAAATCATACACATAAACACACAAAGACATACTCGGAGGCTCTGATCAAAAATCTACCAAAACAGCAGAGGCCACCAAAGCAGACACCCAAACAACCACCACCTCAGAACACAACACCTGCAACACATAGACCTCACAGTCAGAGTGTCAAACAGTCACAGCCCTTAAGGCCAAACACAATGCCAGACACACTAGTCATTGGTGACTCCATAGTCAGACACCCTGACGTCCCGCTCACCAGACTGAGTAAGGAGAAGGTCACAGTAAGCTGCCTGTCGGGCGCTAGAATCCGCCACATAACGCAAGCACTCAGGTCTCTCAACAGCAGGTACAAATATGACTCAGTCATTGTCCACGCTGGTGTAAACGACCTGAGACGTACCTCCTTGGACTACATGAAAAGAGACATTGAGGAGCTCTCTGATTATGTAGCCCAGGCAGGTATGACCCTGACCTTGAGCAGTATCCTACCTTCACCAAGACTGATGCCACAATACAGAGATAAGATGATCAGCTTTAACAATTGGCTTAAACACTGGTGTCATTCAAAGGGGATCCAGTGTCTGTCTGCCTGGGATGACATGCTGGACAAGCCACGCTGCTTTGCAAGGGACGGCTTGCACCTGTCACCCCTGGGATTCCGGATATTGGCAAAGGCTCTTGCCACCCCCATAGTGCCTTTTTTAGGCAAGGCTCAAATTCTAAACCTACCACCCTAGAACACAAAAAAGGAAAAAAAACTAAGGGTAATGCTGCTCAATGCCAGAAGTCTAAATCTCAAAATGCACGCACTCGAGGCCCTTCTCAGTATGGAGAACATCGATGTCTGTGCTGTGACAGAAACCTGGTTCAAGGCTCCTGAGAGCACACCAGCACTATCAGGTTTTACCTCATATCATGCGTTCCGGCCCCAAAATCCAGACAATACCAAGAAAGGAGGGGGGGGTATCCATATTCATCAAGGACACCCACACCTCAAGACTGGTGGCAATGCACGATGCATCGGAGACCATCCAGGTGCAATTAACCATAGGCAAGACTGCTCTGCAAATTGTAGCATGTTACAGGCCACCCTCACAAACTCAGGAACCTCACATGGCCTTCCTGAAAACACTAGAGGGGATAAATGTATCACCAAACACCATCATACTAGGTGACTTCAATTACCCTAATATAGACTGGGAACACTACTCAAGCCCAAACACCCTAGCCCAAAAGTTCCTGGAATTCATAAACTCAAATGCCATGGAACAACTAGTCACCATCCCCACAAGAGGAGATAACATACTTGATCTCATCATCACGAACATGGGAGCACAATGTTCAACACCGGAGGTGTACCCCTCACTGGTGAGATCAGACCACAAACTAATCTTGCTGGAGGTCCTCATCCCACCCCCACCTGAAATGAAAAAGACCACAGTAAAGAACTTCTCAAAAGCCGACTTCACACTTCTAAAGACTAGTGTGGTCTCCTTTAAGGCCCCCGAGCCAGCGGAAAACAGTACTCAAGCCGCTAAATCACTTACAAATGCCTTCTACCAGCACCTGCAGGACTGCATGGATAAGGCAATCCCAAGCAAAACAAAGACTCTTTGTACCAAAGGCAAGCGTCCAGTCTGGTGGACCCCAGCCATAAACAAACTCTACAACAAAAGGAGGAAGCTACTACAAGATAGAGCAAAATCCTTAAAAGGTAAGACACCCTTGATCACTATAAGTAAAAAACTAAGAGCTCTCATAAAATCATCCAAAGCAAATTTCGAGAGAAAAATAGCTAAAGACTCAAAAGACAATCATAAGGCCTTCTTTAGCTATGTTAGAAACCTGGGAGGAAACTCCCAGATATGCTCAGAGCTAGTTCAAAATGATGTGAAGATTACTGATCCTACAGACATTGCCAACATACTGGCTGACAGGTTCAGTGCAAACTTCTCGCCTCCCCCAAAGGAGAGATATCTATACCAAACGATTGCAGCCCCCCAAACATCTCCAGCGTCCAAGTGAGAACTGCTCTCTCCAAAGCAAAAAACACAGCATCCATGGGACCTGATGGTGTCCCCGGCTGTGTGCTCCATGAACTCAATGAGGAATTAAACCCACAGCTAGGACAGCTGTTTAATCAAAGTCTTACCTCTGGATACGTACCCAGGAGTGGCGCACTGCAACTGTGGTACCACTTCACAAAGGCGGTGCCTCCACCGACCCTGGAAATTACCGGCCCATTAGCTTGACAAGCCTTATCTGCAAAGCCATGGAGAGGATCATAATGGACCTCATAAATAAAGACATAGGGAATTTGCAGACTTTGGATCCAACCCAGTTTGGCTTTGTCAAAGGCAGATCATGCCTTTTAAACTTGGTTGACTTTTTGAAACAGTCACCAAAGCCATTGATGAGGGAAAGGCAGTCCATACAGCCTACCTCGATCTGGCTAAGGCCTTCGATACAATACCCCACTCGGGTATCATTGAAAAACTCATCAGCTTAAATGTCAACCCATACATCACAAGATGGGTTGCAAACTGGCTGAGTGACAGAACCCACAGGGTCAGAGTTGCTGGCGCCATGTCAGACTCAAAGCCTGTCATAAGTGGTGTCCCACAGGGCTCAGTCCTGGGCCCACTCTTGTTTGGCATCTACTTTTCCGAAGTACAAGCAAACACAGGAGGGTTATGGCTGACAAAGTTTGCAGATGACTGCAAACTGGGCGCCATAGTAGAAAACACATCTGACACAGATATCCTTCAGAAGGGTCTCACAGAAACGGATAACTGGTGCCAGAGCCACGGCCTAAAGTTAAATGCCAAAAATGCATAGTCATACCCTTCGGGAAAAACAAGGTTACCCCTAGCTACCAAATAGGTGGCAATCCACTGAGCACAGAAGAAGTTATCAGGGACCTGGGGACCCAGGTTGATAGTAGTCTGTCATTCGACACCCATGTAGCTAAAGTAGTTAGGAAGACCTTCTACATTGCCCACCTTATCATGAAGGGATTCTCATCTAGATCAAGGGAGGTCATAGTCTCCCTTTACTCATCACTCATCAGACCAATGATTGAGTACAATGCCCCATTCGGAATGTATCTGACCCGACACTTGCAGCAGCTGGAGAGGCCACAAAGTTCCTCACCAAAAGGATAAAGGGTCTCAAAATCTGTCCTATGCTGCCCGATTGAAAGAACTCCAGCTCTATTCAGTCGCACCGCTTGCTCAGAGGTGACCTTTGCCTAACATACAAGGCCATGTCAAACCCAGATTTGATGAATATGCTTCACCTCAAAAAATCTAGATCCATCAGAGCCACAAGGGCAGGAGACTTAAACCTTGACACGGCTATTAATAGGACGTGCTGGAGGGATAGATTCATCACCCAAAGACTCCCTATGCTGTGGAACAAAATCCCGGTACATGTGAGGCAGAGCACCTCACTGGCCTTGTTCAAGAGAAATCTTGACCAATGGATGGGAGATCGCAGATATACCCCAGGGATTACCTCAGTGTCACTGCTCAACAGAGGCACAGCAAAATAATGGGTATAGTTCCCCATACTAAAGGGGTGGTGTAAGCCACAAAACAATGGGCTAGGCTTGTAAATGCCCTCGGGCAGATAGCCTAGTATGAACCTATGAACCTATGAACCTATAAGTACCAAAAAGAAGCAAAGGAATATCAGATAAACAGACAGACAGCCAAGAACTACATCTGGGTAGGCAGTCCAGTAAATCAATTAGCGAGGACAGATGAAAAAAGAAAATCTGCAGAGTAACTTCAGCTATTTTTGGTAGCACAGAATGAAAGCTCAAAGAAGTATTGATTTAAAGTGAAAAGAAGGATTTGAACAATGTAGTGTATTAAAATCATTCTTATAAAAGCACTGATGCAATGAAAATAATGAAACTTTACTACAGTAACAGTGCAAGCCTGGTTAGTCAGCGACTCAAACAAAACATGCTGGAGACAGAGATGTGCCTCAGAGATTGCCTGCTGTTTGGAACAGGCTTATTATTCATGTTAAGCACAGCCCTTCCCCGGCACTCTTCAAATGCCGTTTGGATCAATGGCTAGGAAATCTCAAATTCCTACCTAGGGTAGTGCCTATGTCTCTGATGGACATGGACAATCTGTAAATTACTCATCCATCCTGGTACCCTTAGGAGATGTATATTGGGTAAAATCAGGCTATATTGGCTAGGCTTATAGGAGCTCTTAAGCCATTAGCCTAATAATCTCCTATGAACAGAAAATATAACATCTTTAAGTACATGTAGGAATATAGGCACTGTCCACACAGCAAAACAGTAGCAATTGGGTAGTTTAAGCACACCCTAATATATACTTCATGGTCATTAACCTTTTTAGAATGCATCATATTTTAGACTTAAAATATTTTGCTTTACCTATCTTGCAGAATTGATCTAACATATTCCAGTTATTTTTTGTGCTAACTGGTTGAATATATATATGTGTGTGTGTGTGTGTGTGTGTGTGTGTGTGTGTGTGTGTGTGTGTGTGTGTGTGTGTGTGTGTGTGTGTGTGTTTAAGTTTTTGTAGCTATGACCTGCTGTGTGCCTTTATCTGCCTTATGTAGATTCCAATTTACTCAACAGGAATTGTTGTCACTAACAGAATCAACAAGATTGCATGCATTTGTAATAAATTCAATTTTGGATACTAAATTCCAATCTGGGACAGTACATTTTTTGAAGTCTTGACATATCTGGTAGGAAGAGGTATTAATTTTATTAAGCCATGTAGAAGCAATGTCGCACTTAACTGAGAGTGAGTAGCCCAAACTATGTTCACATACCCATTCCCTATTATTTCAGAATTGGCACTACTGAGAATGTAAGCAGTTTGTCTTCCGTCAATTAATCTTAGCCCATTATTGCCATCTCAGATATTTCAGCCAGGAACATGACATGAGCAATATAAAGTTTTAAGACAAACTTCCTGAGTGTCACTAATAAATAGTGGAGTACAGAAAAAGAGGACTGCAAGAGCACCTGAAGCAGAGCAACATTAGGTCTTGCACCATTTCCTGTGACATCACCTTGTCCATCCTTCACCTATTCTTTATTGCAGAGGTATAAAAAGGTACTACTCCCTTCTGAACAGCTAAATACTGAGAAAATGTTACTTACATTCTTGTGTAGTACAAATCTTGCTCACAAACAAACGCTATGCCTGTAAAAACATTTGCTTGCGTTAAGCTGCTCACTTGCATTTTTAAGTGGGTTTCACAGCCTTCCTTTAAGGGCCGTTATCATGAATCACAGAGACTCAAAAGAAAAGCCTGAACTTTGACTTCCATGATAGGTCAGTTTGCTTTTAGAGATAGGTTTTACTCCTTTGCAGCATAGAACTTCTGTATGTCAGTTCATTGATCAGTACGCATATGCATCAAAGCGTTTTGTGCTGGGAGACCTGTTCCCTTCAAAAATAAAGACATACATAAAAATCAAGAAAAGTTACATTTGGGATTTTTGTTTCAAATATATATTTAAATATGTATTGTAAAATTTCTCAAATATCATTGGCATACTTATCTGCTGATGAAGAAATAGTATGTATTTTATTGTTTATGCCTATTAGTTAAGTTCAGCTGTTCTACTAGGATTTTTCTGACATTTATTCAGTTGCCTGCTACAGCAAAAGCCATAGTTCACAGACAACTTACAAATCATCAAAGGGATCTCATAGTTGAAAGGTATCAGTCAGGAGAAGGGTTCAAAAAAATGTCCACAGCATTGGATATACCATGGAACACAGTGAAGACAGTTATCAAAAAGTGGAGAAAATATGGGCCAACAGTGATGTTGCAAAGAACTGGATGTCCCTCCAAAATTGATGTAAAGACAAGACAAAAACTGGTCAGGGAGGCTGCCAAGCGACCTATAGCAACACTGAAGGAGCTGCTAGAATTTTTACAGGTTGCGTACTACATGTGACAACAATCTCCCTTATTCTCCATATGTCTGGGCTATGGGGTAGGGTTGCAAGACGGAAGCCTTTTCTTACACAGAAAAACATCCAGACCCAGCTAAAATTTGTAGAATACATCAAGTCTCTCAAAAGCATGTGGGAAAATGTGTTATTGTCTGGTGAGACCAAGGTTGAACTTTTTGGACACAATTGCAAAATGGACATTTGGCGCAAAAACAACATTTCGCATCACCAAAAGAACACCATTCCCATGGTGAAGCATGGTGGTGGCTGTATTATGCTTTGGGGTTGCTTTTCTTCAGCTGGAAATGGGGCTTTAGTCAAGGCGGAGTTACAAATACCAGTCACTTTTGGCCCAAAACCTTCAGGCATCTGCTAGAAAGCTGAAGATGAAGAGGAATTTCACCTTTCAGCATGACAATGACCCTAAGCATACATCCAAATCAACAAATGAATGGCTTCAGCAGTAGAAAATTTAAGTTTTGGAATGGTCGAGCCAGAGCCCAGACCAAAATCCAATAGAAAATCTCTGGGGTGATCTGAAGAGGGCTATGCACAAGAGATGCCCTCACCTCACAATCTAACAGATTTGGAGCACTATTGCAAAGAAGAGTGGGCAAATATTGCCAAGTCAAGAAGTGCCATACTGATAGACTCCTACCCAAGAAAACTGAATGCTATATTTAAATCAAAAGGTGCTTCAACAAAGTATTATTTTAAGGATGTGCACACTTATGCAACCAGCATATTGTACATTTTTTATTTTTTTATATTTTCTTACCCTAACGGATTTGTTTATTTTTCAATTGAATTGTACAGGTTATAGATCACATTAAAGGTGGGAAAAGTTTTGAAATGATTTATTGTGGTCACATTTTTTTATATTACAAAAACCTGGCATTTTAACAGGGGTGTGTACACTTTTTATACCCACTGTATATATATATATATATATATATATATATATATATATATATATATATATATATATATATATATCCGAATCCCGATATTTACAAGCAGATGCAAAATGCTGACTTTGCAAATGCTGACCCACTACTACACATGCACCGAATGACAATCTCTGTACATGCAAAATCAGAAAAAGGAAAAATTGTTTAAAGAATTGTTATATCATTTTTCTGGGGGGAACTCAACCTGTGCCCCCATACATCCTACTAATTACATAAACTAACTCTGAGATCTGAAAACAGAATATCGATAATACATTAATCAACTAGGAGCATTGATGAGTTTGTGAACTTGTGAAAAAGTTAACTTCAAAACTTTTTTTGCATGGAGCATGTACCCCTGCATCACCCACAACCCCCAAAACTATATACCCCAACTCCATGACCGCACCAATTCTAAGATGTGAGAAATCTCTCAAAATCAGGGAATCACTGCCAGTGCACCCTTAGACATTGTACCAGCAGTGATTTTGATGAAAAAGACAATCAATTGTCTTATGTGCTGGACAAATATATCACTAGTTTGCACTGCTTAAAGCATTCACTTGGTGTTCCATACAGCATATGTCCTAGTTCTATCTACCATTACTTCTCAGCTGTTGTGATTAGACCAAATATTTAAATATTTTTAACAAATGAGCTGTCGATCACTGGCATTTTAGATCAGCATATTTACATCAATTGTGTCACAAAAATGTGTATTCAAACAATGTACATAGACATATATATATATATATATATATATATATATATACACACACACACACACACACACACACACACACACACACACACACACACACACACACACACACACATATGTTTGTGTGTGTGTGTAGTTACTTTCATTAAATGTGCATTTCAAGAAAGTTAACAAATTGCATAACCTTTTAATGTTGTATGTGTCTAACATGATCATAATTTGTACTCTTACTTGGGGAAGTAAATCAAGCAGAGATGGAGAATACTATTCAGTGGCTGTGCATCACTATGTATTAATGGTTATTTACTTTATCCTTAACATTCATGCCTACCACACTGTATACTCCCCCAGTATAATCATTGACACAGAAACTGGGCCAAAACCAGATATACATAATAATGACATCACCCCACCAGGATTTAATATAAACCAGACTGAAAGGATAAACGTGAGCAAGAAGTGGTGTAATTTTCTATAAATATAATCCTGCTTAAACAAAAGGAACCAACATTTAACAATGCTGAGATAATTATAGCAACACTAATAATTAATAATAGAAAAACAATCTGTATCTAATCATTATACCTCCCACCAGGTAACAACATCAATACTGACAAAAATGTACTTTTCTTGATATCCCACAATGTCCAATATGTAAACCTCATCCTAGGAGCCTTAAACAGACTGGCAACTTATAAACAGTACTACCCGGACAGACTCCATAACGTTGTATATGGCTTTACTCAAATTAATATCATCCCCTACTAGAACAGACAAAAAACCCAGGCAACAGTCAGTCTTAGTCTGGGTGCTCAACACTACCACCAGGTAAAGTAATTGCAGCTGGATCCCTACGAGACACCATACATGATGATCTGACAACATATGGCATTAGAAACATAAAAGCCAGGACAATCAAATTATGTACAACCAATTATGAAATTCAACAAGTTCCCAAAAACATCTTTATTAAAACACTAACTCAGTATAACTGGAATTTACTAAACTCTATGCATATGGACTCTACAGTCTCCAACTTCAATGACATTTTCCCTGAAACTCCTTAATGTAACCCCAGTCCACAATAAAATAGTGAAATCCAACCCAGCACCATGGATAACTAAGTAAACAAAACCACTGATGTTAGAACTTGGCAAAGCATGGAAAGAAAGCCATAAGCATATGACTCAAAATTCAATACAAGTATTTAGACTCCCTAAGAAACCTCACCAAACTCTACAGCAAGATAGATAAACAAACCTACTGTAATAACCCCCAACATAAACATCAAAAAAGCCCTAAATAAGTTTGACCATCCCTAAATAGGTCACTCCACCCCAGCCTAACTACTACCCTTTCTCCACCAAGCAGCACCTGCACTGAATCAATCTCCTCCCATTTCAGTAACTGCTTTATGCCAACCATAATGTCCTCAGTTAACATTGACTTTTCCATCTGTAGCTCTTTCCCGTCAACAAATTCAATTCTCTCACATCACTTCATCCTCATCCTCATAACTACCTATACTATAAAAAAGTTTCTACTTAAATCAAAACCCACCAACATGGCTGCTGGCAAACTTCCATCACTGATTCCATTGCTTTCCATATCTCTAAATAAATGGGTCTATATCTCAGCAATATGTTCCTGCCATCTAGAAACATTTCTATACTTTTTCATTACTAAGGGGGTACACAAACTGACTTTAACAGTTATAGACACCTAGCTATCTTCTCCCCACTTTGTAAAATTATTGAAAAGTGTATCCACACACAGTTCATACAATATATTTTCTCCAATATCCTACTTTCCAAAACATGGCATGGTTCCAGACCCTGTCACAATGCAACCACTGTCCTACTGAGTTTACTAACACTATAAACCTACTTAGAAATAATGGCAAACTTGTGTCAGCAATGTTTTAGACTTATCTAAAGCATTCAACACAGTATCACATCAACATTTGATCTCTGAAATTGCCTCTGTCAGCCTTTCTCCAGAATCCCTTACATGGTCCCTTAGCTATCTATCTGAAAGAATGCAAGCAGTCAAATGGCACCAGGATTATTCCCCATTTCAACTATCACCATAAGAGTCCCATAAGACTCAGTCCTTGCACTACTCCTGTTTAACGTCTTTATAAATAAACTCCATACTGCCACACAACATCCAAGCATTGTCCAACACAGTGATGATTTCACATTAATATGTGCAGCCCCAACTCTCTCCAAACTCTAGGAATTTACCCAAACTTCTACTTCTACAGAAACCTGGCAAAAATGTCATACCAGCTCCTTAATCCTAACAAAATAAAATGAATGTTCTTCATTCAAAAATAATATAAAAAACAAAAGCAAAAGCATCATAATTAAATCAGAAAACAACTCTAAGATAGAAATAGTTGTACACAGAAAATTCCTAAGAATTGTTATTGACATAAATCTCATATTTTACTATTATTTCTTACAAATCATATAAAGACCAATCAGAAACTGGACTCTCTCTATAGAGTAAAACAATCCCTTACAGATACTGTATGGCAAATATTTTTTATTTTATTCATTTATTTTACATTTATTTTACATTAGCCTCAACCTATTAACTCCCAGCCCTCCTTCATGCACCCCCTATCCTAACTAACCTAAACAACACTCATGAATCCAAACTAGCCTGTTGTTATAATAAAATTGGTACATTTGCCACTAATACTATGCATAGAACCCACCACTGTCAAGACTTGAAACAACTTATCTGGCTCAAGCTAAGCAATGTCCTAAAACATTCACAACAAGTATCTGCATATAGACTTATTTACTACCCAAATAAATGCTCCACACTAAAAATATTTTACTGTCTTACTCTCATTTTATAGACCTCCACTCTGCTGTCAAGTTCTTATTCAAAGCAGCTTAGTCTAGTAACTTAGCCGGAGACTCACTTTAGCGCTGCTATAGCTCATAAATATTGAACAGCATCCCAGAATGCATCAAACTCACTGACAAACTGTCACACTTTAAAAGCCTGATCAAACTATATCTGAATAAATCCTGATCATGCTCATGCTCGGCACCATCTTAACCTACTCCCTTTACAAGCATGCACACCTCTTTCCTTCTCTCTATTCTCACATCGTCCAAATCGTATCTAACTCCTTATCTTCACCACCACACCCAAACTCTAGCTATACTCTCAGAATATCTGCACCTCCTTGCAATGCTATGCTATGTTATCCCTTCGAAATTATAAATCTGTTTACTTCCTGTACGAATTTTGAGCTACTAGAACTGCATACGCATATATTGATGCAAATATTTTACTGTATATACCTGTCTTGTAACTTGTTTTTTTTTTTTTTGTCTGCAAAATGCAACTTTTTTTGAGAACTGTCTAAATTCATCTATTCAAGTAAATGTATTGTAGTGTAGCTTTTCTCCCTGGGCCTCCACAGAAAATGTTCCTGGTCGACAAGGGCAAATAATAAATAATTAAATAATTTCAAGTCACTATTTCTTACACAGAATGCTGCCATGAGGAAATGTGTGGATGACAGACTTTTAAAAAAATGTAAGTTGTACCTTACATATATATCTAAGTTTAAATAAAACATTGAAAAAGAAATATTTTTTCTAAAAATATTTAAATTAGAAGTAGAATACAAAGTTAACCCATTAATATCTATTCACATGCACTTTTTAGGAAGTGATATCCTTTTTAGTACTTTTATTTTATATTTTTCCATGTTACCAATATCCAAGTGTACAAAACACTAGATAGCCACATATTATAAGATTACATTTCTTTCATGAAATTAATACATTAACAAACATTTGGTTGTCCTGAAGTCACACATGGATATTTTACCACTGGGTAAAAAGGGATTCATTACAAATCTTCAGCAACATAACCACATAATTTGTTTCTAGGCTTATTTCAGTGCAGGGATACTTAGAATGCTGCATTTGAAAAACATTTCTTTAAATGAGTGCATAGTTTCATAACTGAGCTTAGCAAGTACTTTGCCGCTTATCATGTACTTGATATTAAATGTTTTTTTAACTGAAAGGAAAGTGTATAAAATGACTTAAAGTCTCACACTCTGCAAACCTCAGGGTTATGTGTCACCCTGGAGTTCACTAGACTTTTAGTCTCCATGCATTGAAGCATAATGTTACACAAAATTGATCGGTTTTCATATTCATTATGTTTTTTGCCGTGAGCTTTGCCAGTCACTGAAGAAATGTGTCAAAGCTGGAAAGCATTTATAGTGCATAAAGTCATCTAGCAGACACCAGTAAACCAGTTATGAGAGATGTAGCTTGCATTTACAGCACTAATTATTGAATCTTGTTTAATGCATTTTTCCAGTAAGACTGAAGGTAGAGATATTTATGTTTTATTAATTGCTACTACTTATTGTTTTATCCTGTCTGTTAATGGACAAATGTACCACTGAGGAGCATTTTGTCTATACTAATCTGATGAGAAATTCATACTGGCCCACATGTAGTAATGAAAAAATAAATCAACTGTATAGGGTAGCTAGCATTGTAAGGTAACTGTAAAAAGTCCTTTTATCTTAAGTGTTTTACTCTTGTCATAATTTATTATGTCAGATTAATATATATTAAAACTTCATCTGTGCAATAAAGAAAGTAGCATAAATAGTGATGTATATCTCCCCACACACTGTCACTGACCCAAGTGAAGTGAGTCTTCCAACTGCTCATGTTTTTGCCCATCTGTTCTTGTTACAATTGCATGACAGCAAGGTCCATTCTGCCTGTAGGGATAGGGCTATCTGTGCTGTTTCCTGTTATGTGCCATTTCTAAAATTTGTCATCAAGAGCCAGGGTAATTTGCTTAACAGAGATTAGTGCTGCTAAACTACACACCACCACGAAGGATGTGTAAAGAAAACAGCTTCAATCCTCTGACTTACTGCCATTAAGGCATTAAAATGTCTGCAGCAAGCCTAGAAACTGCAGCAAATGGCAATGATGTTCACCATTACCATCTGGCATAGAGGTCGCTTGTGACATTATTACTGCTAGGTGCAACGGGAATGTTAAGGGAACCCGAAACAGCCTAATCATAGTAACACATAAGGACTATCTGTAGCTGGATATATTTTACTGCTGTCTCCCCAAATTCTGAAATTCTGGTAAAAAAAATCTCATTAAGGAGTCTCTGGTAAACTACGTAGGGTGAGAAGGTAGAAGGCAACCTAAAAGGAGTAATGTTGTACCATAAGAATGTGTGGATTATCATTTTTGAGTGGGTTGCCCCAGTCTATGGAATAAAATATATAAGCCCTAATTACTGTTTTCAAGGGAAAGCTTTTGGGGTTTGT
This sequence comes from Protopterus annectens, assembly GCF_019279795.1. NCBI lineage: Eukaryota > Metazoa > Chordata > Ceratodontiformes > Protopteridae > Protopterus > Protopterus annectens. The sequence continues at coordinate 791,971,304 of NC_056730.1, forward strand.
TGACACTAAGAGATCTAACTAAAAAGTGTATGAACTGATATTTTAGAACAGTCTGAAGTTTACAAAATGTGCAATCTATGGACATTGTAGAGGAAAAAACTTTGAGAATAAAACTGACTAAATATTTCAGACAGAGTTTTCAGTGAAGGATTCATTTTCCCTTTGTGTCAAGCTTCCTTTAAATAAATATGAATTTTGGACTGGAATGATGGCTTCAGTAACTATCTTTTATTTTTTATAAGCAAAGCCATTTTCTATATCGGTGGTTGTAGTGGGAGAAAACAATACTTCTATAAACTATGATTTCTTAAAAAGCGCATAGAAAGTGTTCTGGCTGCATTTATCCCCACCTAAGATCAACGTTTGTCCAAGTACCATTAAATGACTAAATGCTTAACAAGAGTTAAGTTCCCTGAATACAAGCTCTTAAAGATGCAGGAACCTGAGATGTAAGTGAAGTTTACTGATAAAACTGAGGGAATTGTTAAACCATGTGCTCATGCAGGGTTTTACTCTGGGGTCCTCGTGACTGTAAAAAGTGATATTCTGATGAGATGATAACACCATTATGCCAATACAGTGATGTGTTTTAGTCAAGAATCCTTGTGGCAGTGAACAGTGGTTGCATTGAAGTTGTTTTCTGTTAGTGAATCCAAAATTTTCTATGTTCTGAACTATAGCTGTTGTATCTTTGGCAAAACAGAGAGATTGTTTTAAGCTTTGGTGAATTCTAACAAGGATGTAAAAGAAAGCACTGCAAACATTAATCAATCCAAAAAGAGTACACAAATATGGAGTACCTAACCGCTTTACATTCCACTTTTAAAGTGACCACTGCACATTATACATAATTTTTGATGATGTTATTGCTGTAGAATTCATGGTAATTTTGCTGCTGCTGAAGTTCTATGGGAAATGTAGTAGTTTTTCATGATTAAGGGATTTGTTTATGTATAATGTACACTGGTCACTTTAAAAGTGGGATGTATAGACAAATTTTGAAACACAATTGTTTAGTATATTTAAGCTTTAGAATTTGATATGCTGATATCCCTTGAAGGCGAAATGCCGATGTACCAGTATTAAAGCTGTTTGGTACTCCAAATTTGTGTATACTTTTTGGATCGAAGAGATTTTTCTGTTTTTTCTTTGGTTTTGATAAACATTAATCAATGCCTGCTTTGTCACCTGGAAAGAATTATAACCACTGAGCGATATCTGTTTAGCCTACAACAGATCTACATCCTCATTACCCAGGCTTCTGTCTCATTGCACATTCCAACTGCTAGGATTTTCTCTGAAGAAACTAAACAAGAAGACAATGTAGAAGAAGTCTACCTGTCATATCTGAAAGGTGCACAGCATGAAATAATTCATTCCCTGTAACTGGAGACTCACTGATGTATTTATTGGCTTGGAAGATATGTTGCACCTGCTAACCAAACACTAAATAGAGGACTTTTGACAAATGCTGGAGTCTCAACTGAAGCTCAGTCCCTTAAGTTTTTCAGCTCGACATTCATACATTCAGTATGGACATATCAGAAAAGTCACAAATGGCTGATTTAATGCACATTTCAAAGCTGCAGTTAGATCATCATGTACATGATAGAAGTAACATTTTAAAAATAGTTATAGTAAAATGATTATAGACAAATTTAAATGGTGCTCTTGGGTAATGCAGAGTGATTTGACTTCTTCTGACCAGATAGTTGTTTTAAAAGCATGTTTGCTATTAACTGTAATTGTAAACCCTAAGTCAGAATTCAATGCACCAGGGGTTAATAGTAAACCTGCTCCTGAGGTTCATGGTTAGTTACTATGCTTGCAGTCCACGGGTTTATTGAGAAGCCTGTCCCAAATTCCCAGTTGCTCCCAAGCCTATCTGGTTAAGTAACGTGCTCATAGTCACACAGCAGGCAAACAAGGGCTAAGGGAACTGAACCCTGTTCCACAGGAACTACAGCTCATAGCTTTAACCCTATGTACCAGCTGCCAGACAAAAGAAAATGTTATCTCCCCAGTTGCCTTAGGCAGTTAAAAGTTCACTCAGAGTCATGTCTCTGGCTGAAAAAAAGAGAAAAATGCTACCATCTGATTTGGTTTGTTTTAATGCTCTAGGACATGAAATATCCATGTACTGTATGTATAACCACAACAGTATTACACCTGGAAAAATTGTTAACACTAGCCAGTAAGTTGCACCTGAAAGCATGCCTTTAAAATACTGGAAGTGTAGAATCTGGTTTCTGTAACTGTGCTGTCACTAAACTTGTCAAATGTAATGTTGTGGCACAAACCCAAAACACAAGGATTGTTAGAATCAGGGAATAGGATTACAGTTTTTAAATTACAGTATGTTTGCAAGCATAAAACAGCTAAATAGCATAATTTTGAAGTAGTATATGATCATGATGATTAACAAGGAATACCTGTAACACAAGTTTAAATATACTTTAAACTCTTTTGCACAATGTTTTACACACAGTAGCACTGTTGCCTAACATGTATGATTTTCCTCAGTTTAAAGGGCCGAGGCTGTTATGGGATTTTCCTCAGTTTAAAAGACTGTGTTAGGTATGGTGAAAAGGTATGCTAGATAAGTTGCCATAAATATATAACCCCAGTAATCGAAAGGGTCTCGCACTAAATGGCACACAAATGAGCTCAGATGTGGATGTGAATTGAAGATCAATATGCTTCTAAATCTTATCAAAAATGCCAGTTGTTACAATATTAACACAAGTCACTGAAGAAACTAACAGGTAAGGTTAGTTTTACCAAAGAACCACTGTGGAAAAATGTTCCTATAATCGATGTAAGGAGAAAAAGTCGGTGTGAAAACTGACAAGGGAAAAAAAAACGTTATTAAGAATATACTAAGAAAATGGATCTAGACACTGAGGATGACATGGGTGACTTTCATATTGAAGAAAAGGGAAAGGCGAACTTGAACAAGGCCTGTCTCCCTGGTACAGCAAGGGAAAGAGGCGCAGAAAAAAGCAGTACTCTAGGGTAAATCATGTAAAATAACTACTGCAAAGATGAAAGTGAAACTAGTATTACTCCTACTGGAAGATGTTTTTAGATGATGAACTAGATGAAGGAGAGAAATATCCATCTGTATTAATAAGGGATGAAGCCACAGCTTCCACCTGAATACTGAAAAATGTATTGCTGGTTTGGCTGACCTCCTGGTAAAACTTAATATAGAATTATAAAAAGACCCAGTGTGAACATAATGCACTAAACAGAGCAAGAGAGAATACAAATACAGTAGACAGGCAAACAAAGTAACACCTGCATTCCCCTGTGCCCATAATTTGAGCTACAAAATAACCAGTTCCACAAGGTTGCCAAAAATAGAGAACATACATTGATCTAGTTGCTAGAGCCAATGCCAATAAAAAATAATAAAAAAAATAGCACAACGGCATATTTTGGGTGGCAATTTAGGAATGAATGGAAAGCAAAAACATTACCTAGACTCTAATGTCCATGTATTATGAAGTGCACAAAGAAATCATGTGCAGCTTGGACAGAATTTCAATGATTTGGAAAGTGGTTTGGATATTCTGGTACAGCTCAAAACTCTCAGGAAAATATTATGTTTGTGTTACACTTATAGTCACCTTGCTGCTAATATATCTTTTAATGTTCCTAGTTTTACCTCACTGCATTATGTTTATATCTAATTTGTAAATGACCTGTTTTGGCTAGGTGTGTGGGCCATACTAGAAAGACTAATAGTTATTCTAGTGAGAGTAGACCAATTGCTGCTAATTCCAGACAGCTGGACACTTTTGGTTTTAATTTAGAGCTTTATTATATGTTCCATTTTCTTGCTTGTGTTTACTGAACAGACAGAAGCTTTCCTGCTGTCTCCTTATTGAGACTTCAGTGAACTGCACCCTCATTCATTGTTCACATGCTATATTAATCATTTGTATTAGGGCTCTGTACGTCTCACTGTTAGTGAAAAGCAGGAAGGGAAGAGAAATGTTCATTGTAGCAAATGTGAATGCCTTTCAAATGACATGACTTTGTATTACACAACAGAACAAAATATTCATATTTTTACAAGTTAGAACTTCTACAAATAGCTGTCTCATACAGCCTTGATTAAAGCACAGTAAGTAACCATCAATATATTGACAACGTTACACATTCTGATTTGTCATGTCATTAAAATCTTCCTTACAAACTTCTGACAAAAAGGTGTGACAGAACCACACATTTCAAAGTATAAAGCATCATACAATTAAAATCATTCTGAAGCACCAAATTCCCCCAGGGCTAACACTGAGTTACTTATTATTAGAAAAAGTCTCTTACAAATACCTAATTACAATAGAATATGCTAAAAAATAATACAAAACAAACAAAAAAAAAATTACAGCACAAATCTTTACTTATTCTTTAAGTCTCCCAAGCTCAACATACATGAATGATATACAATAAGAAGGTGTATTATAGAAGACCTACTGTTTGTTGCTGGATAGTTGATTGGTGCTCAGACCATTAAACATGAAAACTATCAATAATATCCTCTCATAGTTGTTAGATTTGAAGAACAGTAAGAAAGTGACTGTTAGTTTTTCGTCACTATCTCCCTCTTTCAGAGTTTGTGTGATCTTAGAGTCAGTGTATGTATGCAGCTCCACTCGCCATAACCCAAAACCAATTACTTATATAATTATATATTCTAATGCCAGAGTTGCACCAAATAGACCCAAACACAAACATCAACAAATCTGGAGGTACAACATGATGAGCATCATCACCAATCCACACAAAATCTTCTAAATTGAGTCCCCAACAATTTCCATGATCACAAACCACACCAGAAATGCTATCTGTAGACTTCTACAGTTTTCAACTAAATGATTTTTCATTCAAATGTACTTTCAGTCATTTTTCTTAACCATTTGTGGTTCAGTCAAACCTACCTTTGTTGAACTGATACACAACCATATCTATCTATATTTAGAAATATATATATATATATATATATATATATATATATATATATATATTTATTTATTTGTTTATTTATATATGTATACACACACACACACACACACACACACACACACACACACACATATATACACACACTCACACACACACACACACACACACACACACACACACACACACATATATATATATATATATATATATATATATATATATATATATATATGTATATATATATATATATATATATATATATATATATATATATATATATAGTTATAGGCATACATACACATATACCCAAAATGGGTAATGAAACATGATCACCTCTAAAAAGCAAAAACAAAAAAAATCTATGTATCTATCTATCTATCTATCTATCTATCTATCTATCTATCTATCTATCTATCTATCTATCGATCTATCTATCGATTTATCTATCTATATGTTTTATGACATGAGGGTGGCACTGTTTTGACTAGCAACCTCCTAAGGTCTAAGATGCATTGAGGTTGACAAATCATGTGTTGAGTAATCAAGACTTGAATATTTATAGTGGTCATTTATATTATCTAAAACAATGTAAAAGCATAATAAATAGATGCAAATATTATTTAAGCATCTCCTAACAGTGACATTTATATTTTAATAACACAAAATTAGAATACTCTAACTTAATCAGTAAAACGTAGGACAGAAACAGTTAACTGGATTATAAAAATGTGTATAAGATGTATGAAATGTATATAGTTAAGAAAATATAATAGTTATGAATTCCATAGATTAAGGTTGTTATTTTTAAAGCAGCCAGCAGCACAGTAGTATACTATTTATAGCATCAAAAAATAAAAATTGATAATAAAAAAATCAGAATCAGTTCAAGTTTGTGTGTGTGTGTGTGTGTGTGTGTGTGTGTGTGTGTGTGTGTGTGTGTGTGTGTGTGTGTGTGTGTGTGTGTGTGTGTGTGTGTGAGTGTGTGTGTGCGTATGTGTGTGTCTCTTTCTCTCTCATTTATATATGAATGCATGTATGTATGGATGTATATATATATATATATATATATATATATATATATATATATATATATATATGTGTGTGTGTGTGTGTGTGTGTGTGTGTGTGTGTGTGTGCGTGTGTACATGTGTGAATGTGTGCGTGTGTGCATGTGTGTGTATGTTTATATATAATTCAAGCATTTCAAGTTAAAATACTTTACAATTAAAGATTTAGAAAACAGGACAATGGTTAGCTGTAAAAAATCCCACTATAATCAATACTAAGAAAACATAATTAAACTTCTAATAAATGTGCATTATTAATGTTCAGAGAACATATTCACAAAGATATATGCATGTGCAGTATGAAAAAAGTAGATCAATATTTCACTAACATCCTGTACCTTAGCTGTGAAGAAATGACAGTCCAAGACTGAAATAACTAGATACTCTAATACGTTACACAGCCAAACTGGAGGCAGAGCTCTCTCAACCCAAGACTGGCACAGTCAGTCAGGAGGAAAAGGTAAGCATCCACACCACAAATCCAGTCTCACACAGACCTATTGCATCTGCATACCCAACACATAAACACACAAAAACATACTCGGATGCTCTAAATAAAAATCTGCCTAAACAGCAAACACCTCCCAAGCAGATATCCAAGCAACAGCCACCCCTCAACAATACACACAAATCACATACCTCACAAAATCAGTGTGCCTCACAGTCACAGCCCATAAGGCCAAACAACACACCAAATACACTTTTTATAGGGGACTCTATTGTCTGGCACACTGACGTCCCACTCACCAGAATGAACAAGGGGAAGGTCACTGTAAGCTGCCTGTCAGGTGCCAGGATCTGCCACATAATGCAAGCACTCATGTCACTCCAAAGCAAGTACAAGTATGACTCCGTCATTGTCCATGCTGGTGTGAATGACCTGAGACGTACCTCCCTGGATGCATGAAAAGAGACATAGAGGAGCTCTCTGACCGTGTAGCCCAGGCTGGTATGTCCCTGACCTTGAGTAGCATCTTGCCCTCACCAAGAATGATGCCACAGTATAAAGACAAAATGATCAGTTTCAACAATTGGCTAAAGCATTGGTGTCATTCAAAGGGGATCCAGTGTCTGTCAGGCTGGGATGACATGCTCGACAAGCCACGTTGCTTCGCTAGGGACAGCTTGCACTTGTCACCCTTAGGCTTTCGTATACTGGCCAAGGCTCTTGCCACCCCCATAGTGCCTTTTTTAGGCAAGGCTCAAAGGACAAACCCACCTCTATAGAAAACCCAAAGATAAAAAACTAAAGGTAATGCTACTCAATGCCAGAAGTCTAAACCTCAAGATGCACGCACTCGAGACTCTCCTCAGTATGGAGAAAATCGATGTCTGTGCAGTAACAGAAACCTGGTTCAAGGCTCCTGAGAGCACCCCATCACTACCAGGTTATAACTCATACCATGTGTTTCGGCCCCAAAACTCAGACTGAAGCACAAAAGGAGGGGGAGTATCTATATTCATCAAAGATACCTACACCTCCAGGTAAGTGGCACTGCACGAAGCATCGGAAACCATCCATGTGCAACTAACAGTGGGAAAAACTGCCTTTCAGTTTGTAGCCTGCTACAGAACACCATCCCTATTACAGGAACCCCACTTGGCATTCCTGAGAACACTGGATAATATGAAGGTCATTCCAAACACTATGTTATTGGGTGACTTCAACTACCCAAACATTGACTGGGAAAACTACTCAAGCCCAAACACCCTCGCCCAACAGTTCCTTGAATTTATAAACTCTAACACAATGGAACAACTGGTCACCACTCCCACAAGAGGGAACAACATATTGGACCTGGTCATCACCAACATGGGGACTCTATGTTCCACACCAGAAGTAAACCCCTCATTGTTAAGATCAGACCATAAACTAATTTCCCTGGACATCCATATCCCATCCCCACCCCCAGCCAAGGAAATCACTGTAAAGAATTTCTCCAAAGCCAACTTTGCACTTCTCAAGACTGAGGTGGAATCCTTCAAAGCCCCTGGGCCAGGGGATATTACAGCCCAATCTGCAGAATCCTTTACAAATGCATTTTATGAGCACCTGCAGGAATGCATAGATCGTGCTATCCCAAATAAAACCAAGACTCATTCCTCCAAAAACAGGAGACCGGTCTGGTGGACCCCGGCCATAAATATGCTATACAACAGAAGGAGGAAGCTACTACATGACAGAGCAAAATCCCAAAAGGGGAAGGCATCTCTGATCAGTATTAGCAAGAAACTTCAATCCCTCATAAAATCATCAAAGGCCAGTTTTGAAAGAAAAATTGCCCTAGACACTAAAGATAATCAAAAGGCCTTATTTAGTTATGTCAGAAACATAAGCAGAAACCCCCAGATATGCTCTGAATTGCTGCATAACGGTAGAAAATATACCGAACCTACAGACATAGCCAACATCCTGGCAGACAGATTCAACGCAAACTTCTCCCCCCTTCCCCCCCCAAAGGAGCAAACGCCTATCCCAACTGAATGTAACCCCCCTGACATCACAGATGCACAGGTGAAAGCTGCCCTCTCCAAAGCAAAAAACACAGCATCTATGGGACCTGACGGTGTCCCAGGCTGTGTCTTACATGAGCTCCAAGAAGAACTGAACCCTCAGATTAAGTCACTGTTCAAACTTAGCCTTACTACAGGATATGTACACAAAGAATGGCGTACAGCTACAGTGGTCCCACTCCACAAAGGTGGTGCCACAACGGACCCCAGAAACTATCGCCCCATAAGCCTGACTAGTCTGGTCTGTAAAGCTATGGAGCGTATTATCATGGAACTCATAAACAAAGACATTGGGAGCCTCCAGACACTGGACCCTACCCAATTTGGCTTTGGTTAGGGCAGATCTTGCCTCTGAAACCTAGTTGATTTATTTGAAACAGTTACCAAAGCCATAGATGAGGGCAAGGTAGTCCACACAGCCTACCTGGACCTCGCAAAAGCCTTTGACACAATACCCCACTCGGGCATCATAGATAAGCTTACCAGCTTAAATATCAACCCCTATATCACAAGATGGGTTGCAAACTGGCTCAGAGATAGAACTCACATGGTCAGAATCGCAGGTGCCATGTCCGAATCCAAACCAGTTACAAGTGTCATCCCACAGGGCTCAGTTCTGGGACCTCTCTTGTTCGGTATATACCTCTCTGAGGTTCAGGCTAACACGGGGGGATTATGGCTGACAAAGTTCACAGATGACTGCAAACTGGGGGCCATAATCGAATCTCCAGCTGACACAAGCATCCTCCAAAAGGGTCTCACAGAGACAGATGCTTGGTGCCAGAGCCATGGCCTCAAGCTAAATGCTAAAAAGTGCATAGTCATCCCCTTTGGGAAAAACAAGGTGCCCACAAATTACCACATAGGTGGTAATCCATTAAGTATGGAAGAAGTAATTAGAGAATTGGGGACCAACATAGATAGTAATCTCTCCTTTGATAATCATGTTGCCAAAGTGGTTAGAAAGACCTTCTATATAGCCCACCTTATCATGAAAGGGTTCGCATCTAGATCAAGAGAGGTCATTGTGCCCCTCTACTCATCACTCATCAGGCCCATAATTGAATACAATGCCCCTTTTAGGATGTACCTTACCCGACACCTGCAGCAACTGGAGAGACCCCAAAAGTACCTCACCAAGAGGATCATGGGCCACAAACAGATGTCCTATGCAGCTCGACTAAAGAAACTCCAGCTCTACTCAGTTGCTTCCCACCTACTCAGAGGCGAGCTATGCCTGACGTACAAAGCCATGTCAAACCCAGAATTAATGGACATGCTCCACCTCAAAAAATCCAAGTCCCTTAGAGCTACACGCTCCAGGTACCTAAACTTCAGCACAAAAATAAATAGGACATTCTGGAGGGACAGATTAATTTCCCAGAGGCTCCCCTCACTCTGGAATAGAATCCCAATTCATGTTAGATATAGCCCCTCGCTGACCCTCTTCAAGTGAAATTTGGATGCGTGGATGGGAAATTGCAAATTCATCCCTGGGATCTCTCCTGTGTCCATGCTAGACAGAGGCACAGTAAACTAATCTTAAAAGGGTATCTTCTGTGACCTACTTTACAGAGGCACAGTAGGCTAATCTAATAGGGAGGCGGAAGCCAAATACACTCTGGCTAGGCTTATAAATGCCCTAGGGCAGATAGACTAGTATCTACCTATGAACCTATGAACCTATTAAACTACTTAGAAGGATAGCTTTAGGTTAAATCTCAGTTAAATGGAAATTTTTTAACTATGTCCAATGTTGTATGATCTGATTCAAGTCTTGTATTTTTTGAATGTTAAAAAATTATTTTAAAATTGTATTAACAGTGCAGCTATGAATATAAAATATCTGAAGTACTGTTAAGGGGTGAACATGTTTGGGTCTTATGTGTTTTGAGAATCAGAAGTATCAGTGATCAGTGGAGCTATATGCACAGAGTGCTTCAAAGGGACAGTGCAATTTCTGTTGGTTTGAAAGTGGAACAGTGATTGGAAAGTTTCCTCTAACCAACGCTGTTGTGTAATTACAGAATTAGCATCGTTAGATTTTGTTTTATGGCACAGAAGTCAATTTTTTATACATTTTTATAGACTGACTTCCAGTTCGGCTGCATTTCATGGTTTGATGTACTTTGCTGTAGACATGCACATAATGATGTTATACTATATGATCACTGAACAAATCACCTAATATTGGGGTGAAACCAGAAGGTATAAAAGTCAAAAGAATTACCTTAACAATATGAATCAATATATGCCAAAATGCATTCATAAGTACAATAAAATAATCTGAAATGTTCATGTAAGACAAAATTTGAACAAAGCAGAATAGACTATTATATGTAACTAGGACTTTAAAATACATATTTAAAGAAACAAAATGCCAGAACTGCAAACATTCCATTGAAATGTATAATTACAAAGCAAAATGCATTATATATTGCAGTCATAAATGTTAAACTAGCCATCTTTAAAATATTAACAATGATAATGAAAACATAGAGTCATAATAGTAAAAATGAATGGAAACCTAGTGTTAGGGATAAAAACTGTTCATGCACAATATCACACTAGATATCTTGATGTCTAATTAAAGATGTATAATTATAAAACTATGCAATAAGTCCTAGATATAATGTAACTATATCCAAGGCACTGTAATGTGAGGAAGGATAGCCAAGATATAACAAGTGAAAAGAAATTACCTCTTTCAGAATGTTAAAACTGTCTGGAAACTAATGTAACTGGCATAGCTTATAAACTTAAACAATGAATCCTAAATATTTAATGAATTCCTAAAGTTGTGAAGTTTAATAATTTCAACTAAAGATAGACAAAAATCAAAAACAACAAAACAACTACAACATCTAAGATACATTGTAACATTAAATAACTTTATCCTTCTAGCAAAATACTGCTCAAACACAGAGATGAAAGACAGTCAATAATAATAAAGATGTTGGTAACTTATTAATTATCAAAGCCAAACCCAGCAATCACCTCCAAAGCAAATATTAGCTACCCTTGAACATTGTGATTCTGAAAGCACTTCAAGTAATTTTAGATAAGAGAAGTGCAGAAAATAATTGTGAATCTTTAGCATCCATTACTGCCACATAATGTACATCATTGCATAAGAAAGTTATTCTGCCATGGTAAGTCATTTGGAATGTGCATCTGGTTTAATAAACAACTGGTAAAATAGATGAGCCTTTTTCTTTTATTGCAAAACTTCTGGCGATCCTGTAAAGTTCTTGGTCTGCACCACTTCCTGATGAACTCCTTTTTATATTTAATGGTTCAATAACAGTCACATTATCTTGATTATGTTAAAATGCCATGTAAATCAGTCTTGGGACATTGCTGACTGATGAATGGCTTGGGGCATGTTTTATTATCAATGCTCCTTTAATTTTTAATAAATCAAGTAATGGAAATAAAATGTCAGGTCCATTGGGCAGAGACATAAAACCATGACTTTGACTCAAATGACAAATGACATAACATCTTCTAATGACTTGGACATGTGAGTAGCCAACAGTGGAGGTGGAAGGGATAAGCCAATTCAGGCATCTCCTTTCAGGGAGAAAGAGTTGGTTCCACTTGCCTCAGTACTTACCCACACTGAAGAGAGGCATACATGACATGTGTTGATTTGCCAGGCTACATTCATGTGTCATCCTTCATAGAATGTGGCCAAGGTATACATACCCACAGGGAAGGAGAAGCTGACTCATATGTCAGCCACCAGAGGAGGGATTGGTCAGAAAATGGAAATCCCTCCTCTAGCTACTTAGTTTATGGCAGTTCAGTGAAAAGCTCTCTCCATGGCAGTGATGTGATCATTCATAGGTTCATAGATTAGTACTAGGCTAACCGCCCTTTGGGGCCATTTTAAGTCTAGCCATTTTAACCATTATACCAACTTCCAACTCATCATCATACATGATGGTCAGGAAAAAGAGTATTTTAAACTGTAAATAAATAATGAAAATAAAGCCTTGTGTGCTATAATTAGGAACCGTAAAAAAATCATATTTTTCTGTGAGTCCATGAGTGATAATTTTGGTGCTTCTAAGTGTGGAACTTACAAACATTTGCTGCACAGCACTTGCTTGAGAAATCCACAATGTGCTTACTTGAGAAATGCTGATGATATATTTCTAGCCAGTACTGCTTCTGAGAAATAATCACTGCTCATATCAGTAATCCTAATGTGCAATGCTGGAATGGAAAAAGTAAAGCATGCTGAGTAGATCATGTGGTGAACAACATAACAGATCAAAGAGTAATTCTAAACTACATAGATTTCTGAAAGTTAAAAGTGAGTAGGGGAAGCTAGATTAACTCAGGCAAGCACAATTGGAAATCCTTTAGCCTAACAGCTGGGATATTCTAAATGAAGGAATATAATAACATGCATGAAAGATGACAATGTGAGGTTGGAAAGATAAATTATTTTATGCGGGGATAGGCAATATGACAAGCTAAACAGCTAGCTTAGAGTATGTTTTTTTAGTATAGATATTTTAACCTTCAGGAATTACAGTGCATGCTGCAAACATTTAAGAAGGAACATGCCCGTGCCAGTTTGCTTTGGTATCTTACAAGAGTAGTCTGCTTCCAATGCTTTTAAAACTAATGACTGGCTTAATAATCCAAAGACAAGAGTTCTTCATTCTATGATACAAGCGAGGAGAATTCTTATCAGAATGAGGATAAGGCAGTGAGCATTATAGGGCATTCCAGATATATAGCACCATTAAATTATCACTACAAGATAACTACCAAATATATAAATTCAAGTCTGTTGCAACATTTAAATAAGACATTATATCCTCTTCAATATGGGCTTAACATAGAGAGAAAAATGAGAGATGTAACTGTTATTACTTCATACAATAACATCATATTCTTTGAAATGCAGGACAAATACGATTTTCCTAATTAAGGTTTCTGATCTGATGAGTAAAGATGTTACGTGGGAGGTATGGACACACCTGAAGTATCCACATCAGTATACCACTTTGATAAAGAATATTGGTCCTGGCCCCCTTTTCAATAATTCACACCAACACCAAAAGACATTTGATGACCTTTATTAATTCAACAAAAAGGATAACTTTATTCAGATAAAGGTAACAAAATAACTGAAAACATCACATTCTTCCTGGCATCCATCAGGGCAGTGTACCTACTCACCCTGTCCAAATCGTCTATTGGGCAGCGTGCCTGGTCACCTGCCCAAATCATCCATCATGCAGTTTGTCTGCTCATCCTTTCTGAATAAGCAGTGTCCAAACTCAATTCACATATTGTTATCAAGCAGCGTCCAGCAACTCACTTGATGCCAAAACTCAATGTCATCAACACCATCACCTAGAGGGGGAACAGTAGAGGACAATCCTGGCTTGGGAGCAACTTGGAATCTCTGCCTCTGCCCAGTATCCACCCCCTAATCCAATCAAATAAATCATCACAACTAAAGGGGAGGGATCACAATGTGACACTACTTTCCCTGCTACAGAAATATAACAGCTATGCCCCACCCTAACTCTGCATCACTTCCTCTAAATCCCCACACCAATTAACCCATCACCACCCAAAGCCTAACTAACCTAAAAACTTAACATTATACATAGCCCTTTATCCCTTTTATACACTAACCCCACCCCCTATTTCACCTATTCCTCCCAAAGAGGGTCTTGGACAAGTTAGTTTGTCCCAAACTTCATTTATAACACAATGCAATCATGTGTAACTGTAAGTTGACATTGTTTAACTTGGTTTCTTATCATGCAGGGTGTCAGACAAGGTTGCCCCACATACACTGACTCATTTGTATAACTGTTACATCTATTAATACACTGGATAACCTAGCATCAGTTGACATACATGAACATCATTTCATTGATAGTTATGGACTTAACTCATTAGAAAGAGCTTTTGCAAACATGAATAAAAAAGGCTGAACCTCATTTAGACTATTAGACAAACATATAAGTCTAAGAAAATGATCTCAGTGTCTAACAGGAGGGATAATGAAGTCTGGAAGATTCCAACAAAATTTAAATGTTGAGGTATATTGCACTAATAAAAATTAAAATGCCTTACAAGTTATCTTGAATATTTTGACAGAAAAACATAGGGCTCCTCATTGAAATAAAGCCACTCAAAATGCTGAATGCTAATAAGCCAAAAAAGACCAAAAACATAAGAAAAGAGAAAATCTCAAAAATTGCTCTTCCACTTTAAACTTCTTTTAGTGTGTGTGTGTGTGTGGGGGGGGCAAGCCGCCTACATCCCTCTATGTGTAGGCAAGTTCCCCATATGTGGGCATGCCCCCTCCCAACTTATATGTACATCAACTCCAAGATTGTCATACCTCAAAGAAAAGGGAGTATTCCAAGAAATTATATATTGGAATTGGTATATACAAGTCTAATCTTTTGGACATTCAGTCTCCAAATTTCAGGACTCACTCCAGTAGATCCCAACATCCAGTTGTATAATCAATTCAATTTTTCATTGCTGTGCAGTGCTATCATAATTAAAATGTATGATTGTGTCACTTGCTCCATTTGATGGGGGTAGATTCCATGAATTTGTTTAAAGCTTCCCTGATCCCCTTGAAGAAAGTAATTAAGCCATTCAGATTTCTGTGAATAGACATCCCCAGTATAGAACTGTATGTGACATAATACCAAGAAAGCATCTTTGTGTAGCACAATATTACCAGCAAAAATGTTTAAAAACAATAGAAATGCACTGAAGGGAATAGTGGAAAGACCCACTATAGTATATAGTAATACTTTTGTGTCTGAAAAAGATGATTAGGACTTTGAGCTGATTATGAGCTACTTTGTTTGACCTTGAGCAAGTCACTTAACCAGAAAACACTTTGGGATAATTGACACAAAGGCAGTGGAACACAGATGTGGTATAATACCTTTATTGGACAACATATGCTTCGTAATTATTAGAGGTGTCCACTGTAGCTGGCATGAGCCTTTCATCAGGAGTTATACCTGCATGCCATACTTAATAATTCTTGATATAGGGCTCATGCCAGTTTGAAAGACTGAATAATTGAAAACCTATGCTGGTCCAGTAAAAGGTATAACATCAAGTCTGTGTTCCAGTGTCTTTGTGTTATATGTTAGTGTACCAGCACAGCATGTCTTTAATTTTTTTTTTCTTGGTGTAGTTGGGAATTTTGGCTAGGTTCATTAAGAGTCTCCTGGAGTGTCTGCCAATAATTACCTTTGGACTTATGAAGTTTTAAAAATGTAACCCCTCCCCCCACACTCACAACATAAAGTAAAATAAAAGAATATTATATGAGAAGGGACACAGTTCCACAAACCTCTCATTTGAGTTGATAACATCTCTTGGTAGTATGTTGAGTAAAATGGATGGAGAGAATATGGCAAAACAAGCATTAAAATAACCTGAGATTGACAATGATAGAAGGATAAGATCAGATAGTGTTTTGTCTGTGAAGTAATAGCTGACACATTTTTCAGAACATCAATGCATTTTTCAACCAAGAAGGTAGTAGTTATTATGCTACCTGTATGACTTGCCCAAAGAGTGCAAAAAACAGAATGAGGTACAAGTCAATTTTGGTTTAAAAATATGGTCATGTAATCACAAAAGAATTGACGGACAACTGGCCAAAACTCTATGTGATACTTTCAAAATAATGTAAATCACATAAAACAATCCAGTATAAACTATTCTGAAGGATTCAGCATATCCCCAAAAAACTGTTCAGGATGTGAGTAATAAAAATAGATGCAGATTGATACTGAACTTGACATCAAGTCAAGAACTGATGGCTGAAGACTAAAGAACTGACCAAGATAATCATAAGGACATTTATTCCATTAAAAACAGGACTTTTACTTACTAAAGACAAAAAAGGCAAAAACTATACTACAGTAACTTTCAGAACAATACTCGACACGACCATAAAAATTGTTTGACATCCATTAAAGAAATGTTAAATCCCAGTCAAAAAATTAAACTCAAACCCCTCTCCTGATAATGCAACAGTCAAAACTATGATGCAGTTCAACTCTTATTTTATAGATAGTATTCTATCTCTAACCAAGGATTCCTCAACATCTATTCAAAACCCTGTCCAAGCCACATATGACCACTTCTTTCACCTTCAAACCTGTGCCCATGTCCTGTATTAAACTACTCTTAAACAAACTTGAACCATGCTCTTCTTCACCTGATGACATTTCAAGTGAGTACCTACAAAACAGCAGCTAACAGCATTGCCTATCCTGTCTCAATCCTTATAAATAGGTTAATCCAGGAATCCCATATTCCCTCTCTCTGGAAAAAGTCACACATTTCCCTCTACACAAAGAAAGAAATTCAACAGACATTAATAACTTTAGACCTATAGCAAACTTATCTCCCCTCGCCAAAATACTTGAAAAAATGTATTCAAAAACAATTGCTAGACCATCTCCTGCAAGAAGGCCTCCTATCCCCTACACAACATGGCTTATGTCCTTCCCATAGTAATAGCACTGCCCTTCTAACCTATACAGATAATGTCAATAAAGTTAGAGATAATGACAAAAGGTCTTTTCCTTATTTCTAGACTTGTCTAAAGCCTTGGACACAGTTTGTCAAAGCAAACTTCTACTTCACCTATCCTCACTAGGTCTCCCTCATCCCACTCTTCTGTGGTTCAAAAGCTACCTGCTCAATAGGTATCAGTCAGTAAAATGTCACTCCATGCTCTCTCCTTACCTTCCAGTCATCACCGGTGTACCACAAGTCTCTATACTTGGTCCCCTGCTATTTAAAATTTTTATCAACACCCTCTATACATCCATACAACAGGCCACCTTAATACAAAATTCAGATGATTCCACTCAAATTTGTATATCTGACAACATGGTACACCACCAAAAAATTACTCAGGAACTTTAAAAGCCACTGAGACATGGCTTTATAATTCACAGTTCATGCTCACCCCAAATAATGACCAAACTACTACTTTTCCACCAAATCCCTCTTGCATGAAAAAACAAAATTTAAGGTCCTCTCTCTTGATAATACAACCATTGAAGTCACTTTTCATAGCAAATTTTTAGGGGTGATAGTGGATGATAATCTTGCTTCCAATCTGCATACACAAAATTTCAAAAGAAAAATTTATCAAAAACTAGGAATGCTTCATAGAGCCAAAAACTTTCTCACCAACGCAAATAAAACTACACTTGCCACTAGTTTTCTCCTCCCCATGTTTCTTTATAGCTTCACAAAAATGAAAACTGGAATGATGCTAAAACAAAGTTGCTAAATATGCAGCAAATACCATATTCAGAACTCACCGCTATATAGCACTAAAAATCCTAAATTGGTTACAACTGCCTCATCAACTAACATATAAGCAGATTCTTACCACCCATATAATTATCCAGCATCCATCTGCTTGTCCAGCACTTAAAACATTCTACACAACTATGTTACCAGTTGGTCATTGGGATTCAGTGACCAAAAATCTTCTGTTTGTCTACAAACCTATCATATCTGCTGGACATTGTCTGTAGTTGTACAAGGCTGCTAAGGCTTGAAACTGCTTTCCTGTATCCACCTGGTCAATACCGTACATTCTATCTTTCAAAACCACTATGAAAGACTTCCTATCTAAAATCTAGTTCTGTTCTTGCTCAATACCGAGATAAATTATATCCCAAATCATGTGAACTTCCACCTTTTCATTCCTTATAACTTCTTACTCTCCCCACTTCACTTACTTCCTTACTTCTATCATACTCTCGTCCCTGACTTTTTGTCTTAAAATACTATAATCCTGTTTTTGCCTCACTTCATATTACAATTCCTGTTTGTATTAGATTATATGGAAAAAGCAGAGCATAAGGAAATGACAGCTATTAACCTCTCCTCCAATTCCCACCATTCCAAAGCTCCTCTAGGTTACATAGTTCTCTGCTAAGTAAGTAGAGTTGATTTTTGCTGATCTAGAAGGTGTTTCACCATGTTCTCTGCTGGTCTTCACTAGCATTCTAAATTAACACCTAACAGTGTTCAGCTTGATAACACCATACATAAATAAAACAGAAACTTCATGCTTACACCCAGTATTAAATTTAGAGGGAGATTCAACTTTGTACTGAGGTATCCCTCACTAGCATTCAATACCATCTTTTTTAACTTGTCTTACTTATCTGGTTTGAAACATCTTGCAGCCTTGGTGTTTCTAGCTGCGTGGCTCTACTCCAGGACTTCAACAATGAAAGAAGTTTTTTTTCCTCTACTTGTCTGTTATAAGTTTATCAAAAATATGCAATACATATTTCCATTGAAGGAGACTCAGCATGTCTCCTTGATTTGTGGATTGTTTCTAATTAGTGGAGCAGGGTCAATGCACATCACTCCTTGAACTGCATTTAATATCCATAGTGATGTTGACCCGAATGCATGATTCCTGTATGTTTGCTTCATGGCAGGTACACATGTACATTGTTGCTTTGTTATATGAATGCCTATAAAGGAGAGACAATTGCTCATTCATTACTGAGTTACATTATAGTAGAGCATTTGTGACTAGATGGGAGAAATCTGAAGGATAAAACTCGGGGAGACAATATTTCTGACCAGCTGGGAGGAAACTGGAGGTAAACTCTTTATCAGCTTGGGCAGCATAGCCAATTCTTGCTATTTCAATTCTCTTATAGCTGGGACAGTTGTGCTCCCCTTATGGTGGTCTGTTAGTGAGGTGTATGAGTTTAGTGTCTATTTCTGTCAGAACTCTGTTTTCCAACTTTGGGGATTGATATGTATTTGAGGAGTGTTTGCATTGCCTCTGTACTGTACATTAGTAAGGCTACCTTAAGTAATTGTCTAAGCATTTTTCTGTACCTTCAAACAAAGTAATAAAGGACCTCAGTAATGGCTATCACAAATACCAAAGTCTGTTTATACCACCTAGTTGCTACTGTTCATTACTATAGGTTGTTCTTACAGCTGCTGGTTGCATACAAAATATTTTAGGCAATAGACATTTATTGTCATGCATGCATGTCTGCTTCTTAAGTACTTACAAAGGAGAGAGAATTATTTGGTCATTACTGAGGTACCTTCTAGAATCCATGTAAATGCTGATGGATACAAAGTATTTCTGATTAAATTGGAAGAGCTTGAAGGAGACAATTCTGGGTGAAAGTGGTTTCTAACCTGCTGGGGGGACATGTAGTATAAACTTAACAGCTTAACCACTTTTTGCCATTTTTAATAACTAGACAAAAAGCGCTTAACTCTATTTGTGATTTGCTACCAGTTTTGTACTCAAGACATTTTTAATAAAGAGCTGAAGAGCTGAAGACTTTGAGGCACAATAAGCTGGCAAGAAGATTGGAGGAAAAAGCTAAAACTGAGGTGGTCTCAAAGAACTGGATTGGTGGTTTCCAAGATGACACAGAGGGCTGGAACCCTCCCTACCTGTTCCATTTAGGGATGCATCTAATGTTGAAGCTTCCATTGGGACCAGGATGTGTGTCAGCCCTGAGCTGAATTTGCCATTTCAGCTCTCTTACTTCCAGGTATGGATTGATTTCTCCAGTAAAGGTATTGACTTGTTCTAAGACAAGGAAGCCAAAGGTATTGCATTTGTGAGCACTTCAAGCTGTGCTTGGCCAATGTAATTTTAGCATCTCCATTCCTTATCACCTGGTACTGCTCTTTGATTCTGTCACTCAGTCTATGGGTGGTTTAACCCCTGTAGAATGTGTTGCAGTGGGAGCAAATTGCCAGCTAGACTACATTGGTGGAATTGCAGCTGAAGGTGTCTTATGTTGGGATTAAGAAGTTGTGGAACTCAAGTGAAATGGGGCTGCATATTAAAATATTCTTACAGCAGCAGCAATGACCGTAGGGGTGTGTACCTGTTTTAGTAATATCCCTCTGTCTCAATAATTTTTCAGTGGAATCCAGTATGCTCTTGAGGGACCTGTTTTTTTTTTCTAACTAAAGGAGGGGGAGGGTCCTAGGATTTTGCTGAGTGGTGGATTGTTCTGGATAATACTCCAGTGGGTACTCACATTCCTTTTTTTCAATTATGATTTTTTATTGCAATTTTCTTTAAATACAGTGAACAGTTCAGTACAAGTAGACAATAAACATATTAATGCAATTGCAATGTATTGAGAAACTAGTAATAAAATAATAATAAGAGAAGAAAAACTGTACAGAGAAGTTATAAGGTATATGAGATGGATTTTCTACACAATATAGAAGAGCTCATATAATAAAAAAAAGAAAACAAAAACAGACCTGCTATTTGTTGTGCAAGGCTCTGACGTGATGTGAGTATGCTTTATGGAATTTTAATTGACTTGTAGTTCAGACTTTAGTTTGACGACTAAACGTTTATACTGATATTGTATCATAAACAATGTTATTTTGGCAAGGGAGGGGATATACTAATATACCTAAACTTATCAAAACAACTATTTACAATATATACACTGGGTTGTCACTCATAAAGGATGTCATGTAGAACATAATGTTTATAGTTTTTCATGTGGTACTAGTAGGTATTTTGTTTATATACCAGATGACAATCTGATAATCTAGGTGTACATGACATATTCCTCTTGCAAAGAGTTTGATAATGTCTTTTGTATAGAGCTGTATAGGGACATTTTTATTTAATGGGGATTAAAAAGGATGTATGAATTTGCTTAGGTTACTTTAGTAAGATTTTAATTAAGCACCTCTAAAAAACTTTTCCAGTAATCCTGAAAATAAGTTAGCTTCTTATGACTTACTGTTTTTAGTTTATTTGCTAGGACATATTTGGCAGCTATAGATTTAAATTCTGCCCAAGAAGTTTTGAATGTGTCAAGCCAATTAAGGGCTATATAGGATTTTAGTGTCGCGCTCAGCATTACAGTGATATGTTTGGACTCATATGTATATGAATTGGGGAAAATGTTTAATAATGCCATTTCTCATGAGAGAGTAGTCTTCATATAGCCTTTTTTTCTCTAATTTTGCTCTTAAAGTGCAACATAGCTTGTATATATTTTTACAAGACCAGAATATATGAAGAGTGTTGGCTATTTGGTTGAAGCAAGTAGAACAGAAAGGTGATGAATTTGGATTTATTTTGCTCAGCAAAAGTAGTGTGCAGTAAGAATTATTGTTAATCATAAATTGAGTATTGATTAATTTTTTAAAAGGAGTTAGTTTTATGGTTATGCCAATTGCTTCTAGTTTTTGTTCAGTAGTTAAATTATTATTATGTCTTCCCCAATAATTAGAAAATATGATTATGTCCCTGGACTTGATTTGAGTTGTTAGTCTATACTTTTTTAATAACATTTTAGTCTTCAATAGAAGAAGGGTAGTGATTTGTTGATACTGATGGTGGTCTTGTGTAGATACATTAACATCTGATGTTATTAGAGTTACTAGATATAGTATTTGCTTAATAATCATGCAGTATTTTTTACTTCCTGCAAGGGAGTCTACAATGGAACTCAAAGGCAAATCTTTGATTTGATAAAAGTCCCAGATTAAACACTTCTTTATGTTTGCAATCCAAATCCAAGTGTGTGACCCTCCAGTGGCAATGAAACGAAAAGCAGAGATTCAAAGGAACTTCAAGTAGGATGCATTCATAAAAAATAATAAAGTTTATTCCAATGAGTGAGCGCTCTCGCCAAAGGCTTCTTCAGACTCTTAAAACAATGAATAAAACTGTTTGAATCATTTTTAAACCATCCTTAAGCTTCCTATTGGACATTACAAATTGATATGTCACATGTTATCTTGTCTTAAAGAAACAGATACTCAAAAAAGTTAACATAGTTAAATGCAACAATATTTAGAAGGAATACTTCCATCCAAATATACAATTAATGATCAGAATGTCCATGCAAATAAGTAAAAAATATGCATATACCCTGATACATTCTAAAAAATAAAAGGAGCATTGTGCTTGGTCCTATATCATTCTACAATCATTAAAAAACTGTTGCTACATTCATTAAAAACCCTGAACATTCTCTCTCCTTATGGTGTTAAAAACATTAAAATCCTTAGATAAACAGCAAGTTTTATCGCGTTTCAATATCTAGCATCTCTACTAAGATAGTGGTGTGTCGAATGCAACTTTGCATATATCAGGTTAAAAAATTAATATAGCGAGAACTCTGTACTAAAAATGTAAGCGTACCTTTACCACAAAACAACATAGCGAATATAATGTATTTCGCGATGTGCCTCATCAAGGAGTCAGACCTCATCATATCGGTGAAAGGCTGCTGTCCAAGATTAAAAAATTCCACAAATAGGAACCTCTTAGATTCCACGTAAAACAAACTGTTTACAAGTTGTAAAGTGCCGTGTGCTGTAGGAACTCTGAATGCAATTGAGTACAACCTAACTTCATGCGCTATGGTAACTCAACGTGCGGTGAGCACGTTCTAAGCATCTAAGTACTGAACAACAGAAACAATGTCTAAATTTCTAAGAAAAAAAGGGTGAGCCTATATTCGTGCTGTCCTGTGCCTAAAATAGACAGTATTTGTAAGCACGATTATGCCCTAGAAGCATATATTGATCACAAAGTGTCACTATTTAAAACAATGAAACGTGTACATATTAATGAGTACACTTATTAAAGTGTTCGCTAAACATGGCAGAGATGGCATTAACTAATACAAAATAAAAAGATAAAAACAGATAAATAGTGGAATGCTAGGCGTAACACATAAAAATTGACACAATAAAGCTTGAAATTAGCACAAAGCACACATATAATAATACCTAAGTATAAAGCTCCATAGATGATAGGGTCCCTAACTAGTAAAAAAGCAACTACTTCCATGTACATAGTTGATGCTAAATATAACAACATTCTAAGTTAAAAGGTCAAATGAAAAATGTGAAGAGATAAACAATCCGCAACAATACTAAGCCTGTACCTAATGATAAAACAAAACTATCTATTGATGTATGGGGTACCTAGCTCAGTCGCAAAATAAATTCCAGCTACAGTGAACAAATATATAGACGATATGCATGCTTGTATATACATGTGTATATATTTACACACATGCATGTGTAAACTATGCCCAATAACCACTAATATATTGAGGTGGTGATAGGAGGGGATGAAAAACATACTAGTATGTGAGGTATGGGCTCAGAAGTAAGGCTAAAACAAGAAAGCCGAACATATCCAAAGGTCCATCAGTTCCTGGGATTTGATACTAAGAACACATCTACTTGTGGCTATAAAGCTCAGAACATTAATACTATGAAAATAATTATATTCAGTCTACAAGGACTGATTCTTACACTGATTTACTATAAGAGTGACATCAATACGTAGTTTTAAAATTACCTTACTACTCTATTTAGGTAATAGTAGGTTAAGTCATCTTCGTAGTCTTCTACTTCTTAAAAATGGTTTGAGTTGCACTTTATCATTAAGCCCTGGTGACCTATCAGACCTTAGTCTGATAATCCAACGTGTCTCCTGTTCTAAGGTTTTGTTGATTAGATCACCACCTCTAAAACCCACGCTGACTTGTTCAATAACACAAAATTTAAAATTATGATTGGTGCCTGCTGTTGTGTTGTGTCTAGCTAGGGCATTGGTCTCAGTACCTATCCTAATGTGGTAAATATGTTCCCTAACTCTTTCCTTAAGTGATCTATTGGTTTTGCCAATGTAATAGCTTTTGCAGGTTATGCAGGTGGCCATGTATACCACATTCTTACTTTCACAGTTCGTGTTAGTTCTGAAGTTATATGTGCGTAGCGTAACAGGATGCTCAAAAGTGGTATCTTTATTAATGTAGATGCATTGATTACAATGACCACAGGGTACTGTGTTTCTATCATTTATTGGTCTACTTTTCCCCGGATGTTTGGGTCTACATAAAATGCTTCTTAAATTCTGATGATTCTTGTAGGTTATACGTGGTGTTGGTCCTACTACCTCATTGACATCCCTATCGGATTTCAGTATTCCCCAGTGTCTATCCAGGGTTTTTTCACCTCCAAGTTCATTTGACTGAAAGTGAGGTTGGTTCTAATTTCAGTGTTTAAAGGCTTCGGACTCTTCATACTACCTTCATGTGCCATAAAGTAAGGTTTAGCAGTACTCGTTCTTAGACGCTCCACAGTTCTGACCATTTCTAATATTTCATTTTCTTTATAGCCCCTTTCTAGAAATCTATCCTTCATGTCCTCTATTCCTTTCTCATAGAACTCTTGTTGTGGGTTCAACCTTGATACTCTCATGAATTGTCCTTTAAGGACATTTTGGAATACATGTACAGGATGCATACTGTTTCTGTGTAGTATGTTGTTTCTTTGGCAGGCTTTCCTATGAATGGTTGTATTAATAAGGCCATTGGACATCCTGAATACTTCCACATCCAAAAATGGTATAGTTTCATCTGAAAAATTCATGGTGAATTTTAAAAAATCCGTAGTGTTATCCAAATAAGAAACGAAATTCTTTAAAGAGGGTTCATCACCCAACCAAATAAGGAAGAGGTCATCTACAAAGCGCAATACATACCAACAAATTCATTGAAAAGTGGATGGTCATATAAGTGAACATCTTCCCACCTAGCCATCACAAGGTTGGCGTAACTATTAGCACAAGATGTGCCCATAGCTACGCCATCCTTCTGTAAGAATATGGATTCTTGAAAAGCAAAAGCGTTGTTAGTCAAGACAGTCTCAAGTAACAGAGTTATAAGATCAACTTTTTATCCGAAAAGTCGGAATGTATCTTCAAATATTCTGTTAACATTCTTATTCCTGTGTCATTAGGAATTACAGTGAATAAACTGACTACGTCTAGTGTCACAAAAATGTAATGTTGCTGTTCACCTAAAGGTCGAGTTTGAGAGTATAAATCTAAGAGAAACTGTTTGCTATCTTTCAAAATATTCCTATTGTCATTGACTAAAGGTCTTAATACACTTTCCAAGTAAATAGATAAGGTTCAGTGACCCAACCTTGCCCTGCAACAATGGGTCTGAGTGGTGGATCTACGCTGTTTTTATGGACTTTGGGGAGTCCCTGTATAATCGGGATGATGGGGTTGTTCACCTTAAAGTACTCATAGAGTTGTTGAGTTATGTCCAGAGACATAACTAAGTCATCCAAGGTATTATAAACACTGAACACCATATCTATTAAATTGTCCTTAGTTAGTATGGAGTAAGTATTGCTGTCATTTAACATTTGAAACATTTTGTTAGTGTAGTATATATCATCCATGATGACCACGGGCCACCTTTATCAGCTGGTCTTATTATTATAGAGCTATCATCTTTGAGTGAATACAATGCTTGTCTCTGCTTATAGTTCAAATTGCGTCCATGTCTTGAAGGTGTTTTCTCCTGATAGCATTTGTATATGTCATCTTCCACTACATTGCCAAACACTTCAATTGTTGGGTGAAGTTGAGGCACGTAAGTGCTGTTAGGACGGTGCTTATTCTTAACTGAATTGTCATCAAACTGTCCAAACTCTAGCCTTAGTTGTAAATTACGAATGAACATTTTGGTTTCTATAATAGTGTCCACTAAGTCACTGTTCTTAGTGGGAATGAAACTTAGTCCTTTATTTAGGACTTGTTTCTCATACTCATTTAAAACCCTGCCGGAAAGGTTCATGATCAATGATTCTGCCTCCCCCACATTTTCTTTATCGTGGGGCCTACTTGTTCCTGCTCGTCTAACGATCCTTTCCTCTTCTGTCTCCCCCTGCTGGTTGACCTTCTTTTGTCCAAAAATGATTTTGTGCTATGGGGAGGGGGGCAGGTAATATATTTGTATTCACAATAACACTATTTGTTTTTGGTCTTACCACTGCTGAACCTGACCTCTGTACATCCGTAATGCAGCCTATCAGACCTTCACCTACAACAGTACTGTTAACTCTCCCATTTCCTTGTGTCCTGTTAGGGCTTACATTGTCCGTTTCTAGATTATTGTTTGCTGTGACTGGTTGATCAGATTCTGTGGTTACACTGGTACCTAAAATGTCAGTGATATCACTCTGCTTATTGTTTAAATCAATTCTATTAAATGATCTACTTTCTGAAGTATCACTGCGTGGATGTCTATCAGGATTGATTATAGGTGTGCTCAGTGTGGCATTCACAAAATTGTTACCTGTTCTACCTGGAGGCCTGCGTGAGGCATTTGAGCCCTGACTATAGTGTAAATTTGGATTCATTTCCCTAGGCCAGGTGAATACATTATTGTTCTTAAAATCTCTTACATCCCTGGTAATCTTAGCTTTCTTTTGGTCTAGCAACCGTTTCTCTAAAAACAAAACATCTTCAATTACTTTCCCTAATTTTCCCATGCACATCTCATTGTTAGCATATTTACTTTCAAAGTCTTTAAACAAGTTATTTACAGTCAATCTCAGTCTCTCCTCTTCAGGCAGATGAAACTCAATTAAGAGTTTCATATAACTAAAACTCAACTCCATGTTGAGTTGCTGCCAGCGACTTCACATTTTTCATTTGACCTTTTAACTTAGAATGTTGTTATATTTAGCATCAACTATGTACATGGAAGTAGTTGCTTTTTTACTAGTTAGGGACCCTATCATCTATGGAGCTTTATACTTAGGTATTATTATATGTGTGCTTTGTGCTAATTTCAAGCTTTATTGTGTCAATTTTTATGTGTTACGCCTAGCATTCCACTATTTATCTGTTTTTATCTTTTTATTTTGTATTAGTTAATGCCATCTCTGCCATGTTTAGCGAACACTTTAATAAGTGTACTCATTAATATGTACACGTTTCATTGTTTTAAATAGTGACACTTTGTGATCAATATATGCTTCTAGGGCATAATCGTGCTTACAAATACTGTCTATTTTAGGCACAGGACAGCACGAATATAGGCTCACCCTTTTTCTTAGAAATTTAGACATTGTTTCTGTTGTTCAGTACTTAGATGCTTAGAACGTGCTCACCGCACGTTGAGTTACCATAGCATGAAGTTAGGTTGTACTCAATTGCATTCAGAGTTCCTACAGCACACGGCACTTTACAACTTGTAAACAGTTTGTTTTACGTGGAATCTAAGAGGTTCCTATTTGTGGAATTTTTTAATCTTGGACAGCAGCCTTTCACCGATATGATGAGGTCTGACTCCTTGATGAGGCACATCAGAAATACATTATATTCGCTATGTTGTTTTGTGGTAAAGGTACGCTTACATTTTTAGTACAGAGTTCTCGCTATATTAATTTTTTAACCTGATATATGCAAAGTTGCATTCGACACACCACTATCTTAGTAGAGATGCTAGATATTGAAACGCGATAAAACTTGCTGTTTATCTAAGGATTTTAATGTTTTTAACACCATAAGGAGAGAGAATGTTCAGGGTTTTTAATGAATGTAGCAACAGTTTTTTAATGATTGTAGAATGATATAGGACCAAGCACAATGCTCCTTTTATTTTTTAGAATGTATCAGGGTATATGCATATTTTTTACTTATTTGCATGGACATTCTGATCATTAATTGTATATTTGGATGGAAGTATTCCTTCTAAATATTGTTGCATTTAACTATGTTAACTTTTTTGAGTATCTGTTTCTTTAAGACAAGATAACATGTGACATATCAATTTGTAATGTCCAATAGGAAGCTTAAGGATGGTTTAAAAATGATTCAAACAGTTTTATTCATTGTTTTAAGAGTCTGAAGAAGCCTTTGGCGAAAGCGCTCACTCATTGGAATAAACTTTATTATTTTTTATGAATGCATCCTACTTGAAGTTCCTTTGAATCTCTGCTTTTCGTTTCATTGCCACTGGAGGGTCACACACTTGGATTTGGATTGCTCTCTTTTATGTTTACGTGAGTCTCCTGCCTCAACTGATAGCAGCACTGCATTTGGCTTTTTGACTTCTTTATGTTTGGGTAGTTGTTAAGATTTATCATATTGTTATTAATATTGATATTAGGGTTCATATGTATTGGTTGAGCCATAATTAAGGAATTGTTTAAGTTCAAGGATGTTATGAGTTTTTTGAAACAGATCATATTGTTGATTAAAATTGGATGTATTTTGAAGTCTTTTAGAGTTTTGTTATTTAGAAAAGGTATAGCCTTTGGATTTATGTTGGAGGAGCTGAGGTGCTCGTAATAGATTTTGATCCAGAGAGGGTGCCATGAAATATCTGAGGGTTCATAATTGCCTAAATGTATTATGCGACTGGCATTTATAATAAGGTAGTAAGTCTTGAAGTCAGCTAGGTTCATACCGCCTTTCTCCTTGGACAGAGTTAATCTGTTATAACTAATATCCATCCTAACCCAGGCCCCCCCACCTCAAACATTACAAACAAGAGCATATTACTAACTTCTATAAACTCCCAAAGTATAGTTAACAAAATCCCAAACCTCCACGCCTGGCTCATACATAATAAACCTGACATCTTATCCATCTCAGAAACATGGTTAAAACCCCATATAAAAGACTCTGAAATAACTCCACCAAACTATTCTATCATTAGAAAAGGCAGGTCCCACAAAAAAAGGGGGAGGAGTAGCTCTCCTCTACTCATCCTCCCTGTCAGTTACCCCCTATAACAAACCTACTCCTCAATTTAATAATGCTGAACTTCTCTTAACACTACTTCAAGTTAACAAACACAAACACATATGTATAGCTTCCCTATACATCCCCCCAGGGTATAATATTTCCACACTCGAAGACATCCTTTCCTGGCTCTCCAATAACATTAGAAATTAAACCATAATCTTAGGTGATATGAATATTAACTGGGCCTCCATCCAGTCTCCTACAAAACCACTTAACATTAACCTCTATAATTTCTCACAGCTAATCAACTCTATTACACGCCCCTCAAAAAAACCCTCTAGCAGCAGTATTCTGGATTGGATTTTAGTCTCTCATCCTCATTATTTCTCCGACAGTGGTACTCTTCCCGACCCTCTTAGTGACCACATACCCACCTTCACTCATCGTCTCCCCTTACTCCTACACCGCACTCATAATTATATTACTGTCCATAGCCAAAAAAACTTTAACCCAACAACCTTTTCTAACTCTCTAAAAGCAATAAACTGGAATTGTCTAAAAACATTACCTCTAGATAACGCAGTTGCCCACTTCAACTCAACATTCTTAAAAATGCTAGACTTCCATGCTCCCTTAAGGACAAAGAGAATAAAAATCAAAACTGCCCCTTGGCTTACCAAACACACACTAGCAACCATGTGTCTCAGAGATAAAGTCTGGGCACACTACCTGAAAAATGAGACCCCTATCTTACACAATGAATACAAAACACTTAGAAATAAAGTAAAAAAGCTCATCATCTCTGATCGACAAAACTACTTATCCATCCTCCAAAACAGTAACAAAACAAATCCTCAAAAATTCTGGAAAGGTATCTCTACTCTACTTAACCCCAGCAAACCAGGCACCCCCACCCCGGACCCTAACACCCCTGATACTGACTTAGCTACCCAATTTAACTCATTCTTTATTGAATCTATTTCCAAATCAACCTCTTCATTCTCTAACAACACCACATTCTCCAATCTACCCCCATCCTCCCATACCAACACTTCATCCTGCACTGCTACCACTCCCTCACTGTCATCCACTAACTTTCCACCCTCCACCTCCCATACCAACACTTCACCCTGCGCTGCTACCACTCCCTCACCCTCATCCACTAACTTTCCACCCTCCACCTCTCCTCCTACTCTCACTTCCTCCCCATCTTCTCTCCCCCCCAACACCCCCTCTCCTCACTCCCCACTATTCTCATTAAAACCCATACCCACTTCCACTATAAAAAACTCCTTCAGAAACTAAAGCCATGCACTAATGCTCCTGATAACATCCCATCTTACTTTCTTAGCATAGCTGCTGATGCAACTGCCTACCCCATTAGCATTCCAATCAACCGCTCTATCCAGGAAAGTACAGTTCCACAAATCTGGAAAAAGGCCTTTATCATACCTTTACATAAAGGTGGCAACAATAACAGTGTGACTAATTTCCACCCCATCGCTATCCTGTCTCCAATCTCTAAACTCCTAGAAAAGTGTATCCAAATTCAACTCCTACCACATCTCTTAGATAATCACTTACTAACCCCCACACAACATGGTTTCAGACCTGGTCACAGCACTATGACAGCCCTCCTCTCCTTCCTTGAAACTGTAAACAAAGCCCGGGACTCTGGACTTATTGTCTCTACCCTACTACTTGACCTCTCTAAGGCCTTTGACACTATATCACACAGCCTGCTTTTAACAAAACTCTCAAAACTTAACCTATCTCCTTCATCCTTGAACTGGTTCTCCAGCTACCTATCAAATAGATATCAAGCAGTAAAATGGAAAAAGGCAACCTCCTCATTTCTAAATACCCCAACCGGAGTTCCCCAAGTCTCCATACTAGGTCCCCTCCTCTTTAACATATTCATTAATAATTTCCGTAACTCTATCCCATTCTCAAACATTATCCAATATGCAGATGACTCAACTATTATCTGCTCGGCCTCATCTATCCCTACACTCCTCAAGCTTACTCAAGACACTTTTTTAACCACAGAGCAATGGATGAAAAGAAACCACCTAGCACTAAACGCCTCTAAAACCAAATTAATGGTGTTCACCCCCTCCAAAGTCACCTATTTTGATAGTAACACATTCTCTATTACTAGTCAAAACAACACACCTCTGGAACTGGTCTCAGGGACCAAATTACTTGGTGTCCAAATTGATAACCAGCTCAAATTCAACTCCCATATACAACTAAATATCAAAAAAAACCATCAAAAACTTGGTATGCTCTATCGACAAAAGCACTATCTTACACCTGCTACTAAAATCACTCTTTGTACTTCCTTTCTTATCCCCTCATTTCTCTATGGAGCACCACTTCTAACTAACATACAGTCCTCTCTGAAAACACAACTCTCGTCCTGCTACAACAAAATTGCCAAATTCGCTACCAGCCACAAGTCCTCCACCCACCACTGTTCCTCTCTCCAACAACTACATTTGCTAGAACTACCCAAGCATCTCACCTATACTCAACTAACTCTTGCACACAAGCTAATTTTCAACCCCTCCCTCTGTCCCTCCCTGTCTTCTACCTTTAAAATGCATCTACCCAATAGAGTATTAAGGTCTAACAACCAAAATCTATTAGAAGTCTACAAACCAACTCATCCCCCAGGCAAAAATCTTCTATCACATGGTTTAGCACACCTCTGGAACTCCCTACCTCCATCAATTCGTATCACCTCCAACCATTTTTCTTTCAAAAAATCTCTTCATTCATATCTAGTATCCCAGTGGGAATGCTCTTGCTTTCACTCCACATAACTAACACTGGTAATTTCCATCTTCCTTTCCTTCCCCTATTTACACCTGCAATATTTCCTTAGAATTCTTCCTATCTCATACACTCTTAGTGTTACTGTATCCACTAAAATACACCACACTGTACCCTTTACGTGTAGGATTGCTGATATGTAACCGTACTTCTCATTAATTACTTCAAAACATTCCTTCTTTGTTTGTACCACCTGTATGCTACATCACTAGTTTGTATTATTTGTAAAAGTTTCATCTCTAGTTTGTATTAGCTGTAATGTTTCCCCTACTACTTTGTAATTGTTTGTTTGAATCTCTTACTCTTGTATAATTATCATGTTTAACCTATTGTAACTTTGATTGTTTGGAGCTTTTCTCCCCAGGACTCCATTGAAAACGGGTTCTTCTTGGCCCACTGGACTATCCTGGTAAACCAACTGCAAATAAATAAATAAATAAATAATTCTGGTGTTCTTAGGATGCCAGATGAATTTGCCCAATGTTGTTGTCATGTTAGAGAAAAAACTATTTGGAATGATTTGATTGATGGCATTAAAATTAAACAAAATCTTGGGTAGGACATTCATTTTTATGATTGTTGTTTTGGAGAGAAAAGAAACGTTTAGATTTTTCCATCTGTCTAGATTTTCTATAACTTTTGACAATGCTTTACAAAGATTTTTTTTTATCATTTCTTGATGGGGATGGACAAAGGTGATGCCTAGG
This sequence comes from Protopterus annectens, assembly GCF_019279795.1. Taxonomy (NCBI): domain Eukaryota; kingdom Metazoa; phylum Chordata; order Ceratodontiformes; family Protopteridae; genus Protopterus; species Protopterus annectens. The sequence goes on from NC_056730.1 coordinate 792,004,006, forward strand.
TACTTAAGTGAATAAACCACTTTAATTTTTGTTTCTGGGATGAAAAACTCCTTATGTGCTGAAGGATTTAACGGAAATATTTTTGATTTACTTGAATTCATGGCATAATCTGATATAACGGAGAACATGTCAATGGAACTTAGTATCTTTTCTATGTCTGTGAATGGAAACTCAAAGTAGATGTTAAGATCATCAGCAAACGCTGTGTACTTAACTTGGACTTTAGAAACGTGTACAGAGTGGTGAAATGTTTTTTGGCTGAATTTCAAGTGGAGGATCTCTAAATAAATGTTGAATAGAATAGGAGAAAGCGGACACCCCTGTCTTGTTGCATTTATTATTGGAATAGGGTTTGATTTTTTTCTGTTTATGCATAATGTAGTTGTGGCCTTGTAAAAACTCTGATCATAGCAATAAATTCTTCAGGAAGAGCAAACCGTTTCAGAGTCTTAAAAAGGAAGTTTAGGTTGACTTTGTCAAAAGCCTTTTGTGCATCTACAGAAAGTGCGTACTTGAGGGATTTGTCTTTAACTGTCATGTTTGTTATTGCTTCTATTGTTAACGTATTGTCCCAAACTTGCCTATTACTCATGAATCCAAGCTGTTCAGGAGATATAATACAAGGGAGTATTTTACTAAGTCTATGAGCCAGTTATGATAATAGGATTTTTATATCTAGGTTAATTAGTGCAATTGGACGATAATTGTTGGGGTTGTTCTCATTTGCGTTAGGCTTTGGTATAAGTATTGTCTTAGAATTATTTATATATGTCAGTAATGCCAAATTTTATTATATAATTATATACTTTGAGTAGGATAGGAGCCAATTGTTTCTTGAAGGATTTATAGAATTCAGCTGAGTATCCATCGCGCCCTGGGACTTTCCCTGATTTTAAGTGATTGATGACTAGTGATATTTCGTCCACAGTTATTGATGCCTTTAGTTTATTTACCTGAATATCATTTAATATTGGGAATTATAGATTGTCTAAGATGTTATCAGTGAGTGCCTCCTCAGCATGTGTTTGGGGACCATATACCTCTTGATATATTCTTTCAACTTGAATGATTTCCTTGTCCAAAATGTAGGATCTGTTATTGTAATTAATTTGTTTTTTTCTAGAGGATGAATGTTTGATATTGATTAGTCTTGCCAGAATTCTAGAAGGGGTTTGTGCCCATTCAGCATATCTATGGAGAAGTCTGAGTTCGTTAAGTAAAGATTGGTTTAATTGGATTTCATGCAGTTGTTTTTGTACGGCCAACATCTGCTTTTCTAAATCTGGGTTATATTTGGTTTGCATATCTAACTCTAAACTTCTTAGTTTGGATTCTAAGGTAACCATTTCTGATTTTAGCTTGTTTCTTTAGTAAGGGTGCTTTTTGAATTAGTATTCCTCTAAGTGTTGCCTTGGCTGCGGTCCATTGGATGTCTAGGGGAATGTTAGATTTTTCTAAATTATTGTTTGTTTGGGTAATAAATTCCTGTACTTCCTGGTAGAGTTCTCTATTTTTAGTAGATTATGGTTTAGAGTCCAGTTTGATGTAACTTGGTCTCTTATGTTTGTCCTTGCTTCACTTATTTTTAAATTTATTTTGGCATAGTCAGAGATAGTTCTGGGGTCGGTGTAATAGTTTATTACATATTTTAAGAAACTTGTTGAAATTAAAAAAAAGTCTATTCTAGACCATGATTTATATGAGGCTGAATAGAATTTAAACTTACTGATTGCAGGATCACTTCTGTATAACCCAAAAGGATCAAATATATCATAGTCATCCATTAATTCAGTTATAAGGCTAGAGAGATTGGCAGAATGGTTGTTAAATTTGTTCATTCTGTCTAGTTCAGGTCTAATAGTCATATTCCAATCCCCACCTATTAAGTATAGATGATTTGGGAATTTTTCTAAAATTTTGTATATTTCATATATGAAAGAATTGTGGAAGAAGAATGGACTGTATACATTTAAGACTAAAATGTCTTTATTGAAAAATGGTAGGGAGCATGTTAGATAACACCACCTACCATTAGAATCAGTATCACTTGATATTATGGTGCATTTGAAAGAGTCTTTAACTATTATTGCTACTCCTTTAGAGACAGTAGAGTCCCCTGCGGCTATTAATAGCTTTATCCATTTCATTTTTTAAATCCTTCTCCCAATGTATTTTGTTCATGTGGGTCTCTTGGATAAATGTTATTTCGGCTTTTGATTTATGGATTAAATGTAGAATTAAGTTCTTTTTCTTATTATTTTGTAGCCCTTTTACATTCCAAGATTCCAGTGATACCATTAAAGCATTGTTTTACCCATTGTCTGTTGCTGGTATTCTGTGTACATATGAAAACTAACATTATCAAGGGATGCAAACGTCATTCCCTTATAAATTTTTGTAATTCTTAATAGGCGATAGGAGTGACTGCAAAGTGCATGAGTGACAACCCCCTCCCTCAGCCCCCCCCCCCCATGGCTAACCACGACTTACTGTTATCTGAAAGAGGCGTAAGAACCATATTTACAAACCTAACTAATATACAAAATCCTACTGTTACTCTAAGATCCATCAGTTATTCAGTACAAAAAAAAAAAAAAAAAAAACTTCATAGCCTGCATTAACTTTTACAGATATGGTCTAAGTTATGTATTTTTTCTTTTTTATCTCTTTTTTTTTATTAATGATTTATTAAAGGATAAGTTTAGTTATATCCAAATCCTGTATTAAAGGATTCCAGCCTAGACTCACTACAAGAAGAATATTATTTCTTCTGTAAAGAAGAGACTCCAATTATATGTATTTGCCTTAACCTCTTTGAATTGGATGTTATTTAGAGTAAATATTAATTGCTCTTTGGTGTGAGCTTTGGGAACCAAAAAGATTTTTTGTGTAATTTATTCACTATTGTTAGGGATGTAAGAATTTTGAAATTCATTTGTCTCTGCAAATTTCTTGTATATAGGACTTGATCCATGTGAACATGTATTCAAGAGATGGCATAATACATTTAGTGTATCGCAAGTGAGCTAAAAGTTCGATCCCATGCAATTTTTCTCTCTTAGATTACAGTTCCAACATATCAGTACACATAGATCCATAAACAGAACAACTCTTATCCTATTAATGTTCTTGGCTGCATATAATTCAATACTGTCTAATAATTTACTGTGTGCCCATCTTATTGTACAACATAAATCCTTATTAAGCCTTTCTCATCATGTTTAACTGCAATTTGGGCATTTTTATAGATATATTTCTAATAGCAATTTTATATTGTTTTGGTTTCATATACAAATGATTGAATTATTTCAAGTATTTATATCTGGTTAATATGACATTTGTTATAAATGTAAATGTATTGTTGTTATGTTGGCTTGATCTTGGTTAATATGGTACTGCATTAAAGACAGGAGAAGGTATATATTAACATATACATTTGCTTTAGACTGCAAGTTATTACTTGAGCAACTAGTATAGTTTTTCAACATCCTTTTATCACCTAGCATAAAATCAGTCATATATTTTTTGCATAGTTGTTGATTAGGCTGGGTGTGCATCTCACTAGCAATGCAGTTACAAAGCTGTTGTAGAGAAAAGTAACCTTCATAAGTCAGTGACAGACCGTATGATCAGCATATTTTGCTCATATTTAATAATCCTTTTAAACTGATTGTTTAATAAAATTAGAAGTTTGGTGTGGAAGCTCTTCACCTTATGCACCAGAACTATTTATTGCAAAGTTAACTATTAACATTTAGAAGCAAGTAGCTAAGTGGCAGTGTTTCCTACTGTTATGTTAAGTTTTAGATGCTTCATAGTTATCTGACCTCTTTTCTTATGCAAGTCCCCTTCCGATGTTCAAAGTTACATATTTATTTGTGTGTTATGATTTGCCTCCTTGGTCATGAGCCTTACACAGGTTTTGATGCTGAGTACATCAACCATTAGAAAGCAGAGACCAAATCATCATTTACATTACAGATATTTGGCTGAAAACCCTATAATCTGTCCTAATTTGTTGACATTTAGTTAGATTTCCAGGCCAGATACAATGGAGCTTTTGTTTATTTATCCCTTCATTCTAGTGATTTTATCAGTAAAAACATATAAAAATATATATATAATCCAAGTTGTGTATAAAATTTAAGCTTTTCTCCTTGGATCAGTCTATATTTTTTCTGAATTCATTGTGAAGTGATCAGTCACAAAAGGAGAATTATTTGTTGTAGCTTCTGTATGTTTGGCTAATAGTTTGCAATACTTACTAGATTTACAACATATCTGTACTTAATTCCTTATATACACAGTCACCAGGTACTGTGAACATTTTCATATCTACTGTTAGAATACATTTCTAACCCATACTGAGCTAAGGCTCTGGTAAGCCAAGACCTGGCCCAGTTAAACAAGATTGAATTAACCTCTAAACTGTTTAAGATAATATTTTACATATACAGGAATAGAATAAACAAAAGCCTTGGAAGGACCAACATAGATTATTTTGTAGTTAAGCCCTTATCTAGTGTTTAACATTTGATTAAAAAATTACAAATAGCTACTTATACAAGATGTACTGTATCTTCAATAAAAACTGTCGGATAGTTTCCATAGTGTAAGACAATTAGGGCTAATCAGAAGGAGACCATCTGTGCTTTCTGTACAGGAGACATCATACCATATCAAGTAAAGAAGCGAAGATGTCACTAAGATGGAGTACCAGATACTAAGCACATTCTTTTAACATTGCATTTTTCGAACTGTCCACACCTGACATCTTGTTAATACTTCATTTCTTTAAATAGTATGAAACATTAACTGGTGTAGAAGCTTAAAAATGTACAATTCTTCGATGGTTTGGCGGCTTTGCAGAGAAGGAGTTCATCTAACTTGCATGGTATAGATGGAGTTATAGGTGCCCAATTCTCCATCAAAAGGAAGAGAACAGCCGCTGATGGTTTGCTAATACAAAGCCGTTTTTGTTTTGAGACTTGCTTGGGGTATTTAGGGTACTTATGAAGTTAATACATTTCCTTTTTCTTTTTTTTCCTTTTTTTATTTTGATACCTTGTACGGCTTTAAAAGATTTCTGGTTTTCATTGTTGTTTGGCAATCACCGGACATCTGCCGATTACAGATACATCTGTGTTAGTTGCTCACATATCCTTTTCTATCCCTCATCCACATCTTATTTACTTTCACAGGAAGCAGTACTGTTCAGGGAGTTTAACAATATTATTGAAGTTTCCATATAATGTTGTATCGCTTGCATGTTGTAACGCTACCAGAGTGAACTATGGAGCTACAGTAATACTCTTTCTCCAGCTAATATCTAGCAACTATGTGACTTTGCTTCCAGCTTACATTAACAGCCCCATTTGAGTTGATTAAGAGAGGCAAGTGTACATCACTGGTCTCGAATGGAAGGCAATTTACCTTCTGGTAAGGGATAGAGATTTATACATTTTTTATATGTTGCTCCCATAAACTTAGCAATATGTTGGAGTAGCTGGTTTAGCATTGTGGGTTTTTTGAAGTACTTGAGGCTTAAAAATGAAATGTAAATGTTTTGAATACTATGCTCCTCAGTGACTTAGGAGCAATAAGTTTTATCCCCAAAAGTTGGAACATAGGGTTTTATTATTTTCGCCATACGTGTCTTCAAAAAGAGTGACATACTGATGTATTGGTTTGCAGATCCCAGTAGCGTTTATCAGATAACTAAGGCAAGATAGGCACTGTAGTGTTATTGTGGGCATAGCATGGACCAAGTGTTATACTGGATTCTATGTAGTACCAGCGACCTTCACCCTTTGTATTCTTATACTTCCTGCTTTTTAACTCGGAAGTTGCTTGTAGAGTCAGAGGGCATTTGCTGATTGATTGTGGGTTGCTTTACCTCATTTTGTAAAATGAAATAAGTTGGTTTTGGGTGTTCATTTTATATATATATATATATATATATATATATATATATATATATATATATATATATATGGGTTCATGTCTATGGATCGACAACTTACTATATCGACATCCACTTCACCGACATCTAAAATAATCGACACCGCAAATCACGGACATTTAACAGGTAAGAGATTTAAATTTCGCTAATCATGCCTACCATGTTTTAGTAAGTATAGCAGTTTTATGCATGTCTGGTAGGCATGATTAGCTAAATTTAAATCTCTTAACTGTTAAATGTCCGTGATTAGCGTGTCGATTATTTCAGGTGTCGGTGAAGTGGATGTCGGTATAGTAAGTTGTCGATCTACTGACATGAACCCATATATATGTGTGTGTATATGTGTATATATATATATATATATATATATATATATATATATATATATATATATATATATATATATATATATATATATATATATATATATATATATATATATATATATATATATATATATATATATATATATATATATATATATATATATATATATATATATATATATATATATATATATATATATATTTATATATTTTTTTTTTTTTTTTCATTGGGAACTATGTGCATTTCTTATGTAGAGCAAACTCTGTTTTGCCAACTGGAACTCAGTTTATTGTTTCATGCGAGATTTGGCGGTAATTCTTTAAACGCTTTGGAAAAAGCTGATTTGGCTTCTTGGATGTTTTTAATTGAGTAGTTGACACTGTTATGTTGGAAACATAGGATCGCCGGGTACTTCATTTGGAATTTAATATTTTTGTTCAAAAGGTAGTTGCAAAAGGGTGATAAAACTTGTCTCGACTGTTTAATTGGTAATGGAAGGTCTTCTGCAATTGAGATTTTATTGCCATTCCAAGTGATGCTTTTTTTCTTTTTAGCAAAGAAAATAATAGATTGGGCATGTGAGGCATTGAGGATTCTTGCGTAAACTTGCCTGGGAGTGTCGGATGTTTGAGACTTCCTTAGCGCTCTGTGGATTCTCTCTATTGTAATTGACTGTGATAACTCCTTATTCTCTACAACAATGTCAAAGATTTCTTTTGCAATACTGGTGAGTTGTGATTGATCATATTTTTCAGGAATTCCTCTGATTAAGACATTGTTTTGTCTCGTTCTCGCTTCAAGATCTATTATTTTCTGTTGCAAGTCCTTGATGAAAGTGTCATTTTCACATACATTTTTTTGTAACTCCTGTATTTTAACTTCATTATTCATTATTTTTGCTTCATTTTGCTCCATTCTTGTCATGGTTTGGTCTAGGTTGTTTCCGAATTATGTTAATTTTGTAGAGAAAGCATGCATTTCTGATTGAAGGGGGAGTAGAGCAGCTTTGAATTCTTCCATAGTAAATGGCTGGTCAGATTTGGTTTTCTGGATTTGTTTGGGAGCTTCTGATTGCGATTTATTGGTTTTCTGTGTCTTTGAAGAGATCTCCCTTTCTGAAGAGTTGATTAGCGATAGCCTTGTTTTAGTGGATTGTGATTCCATTTGTTCCATTTTAATAAGAGCTTCGAATTGTTTGCTTGTCTAAGCTGTTGATTCAAGGCTGGCAGGCCCAAGCACATGTAATGGGAGTCACCACTATTACCACTGTTATAGAAGATAATGTTCTGGCTTATTCTTGCTTCGAATTCAGAAAATAAGCAGCAGGTATGTGAGAGTATATTTTTCCCTTACTTTGTTATTCTTTTCTTTTAAGGTTTGATGCAGTGGTAGCGAGTGATTTAATTAGATTAGAACTGATTATTGAGAGCAGGCTGAAGTGTGTGCTTCCTAGCTGTCAGCCATCTTAGGTCTGGATACTCACATTCCTGATTGAATTTTTGATCATCAACATATACAAATATGATTGGGAAAGATATTTGATTCTGATTATTACTTACTAGACTACCAATATGGTATCATCAGCAAACTTAAGTAACCAAATCAATCATAAAATTACCAAATAAAACTGGACCCATTACATACCCCTTTGGAACCACCTTGTAAATAGTATTAGGCTGAGAAATCCCATGATTAACTTTGATCACAAATTTATGTTGTGACAACCAATTTGCCACTCAGCTAATAATATAATGATTAATTTTAATAGCAGAAATACAATCTAACATAACATTATGTGGGAGAGATTCAAATGTCTCTGCAGAATCAAGATACGCAAAATCAACAGAAAGACCCATATCCAGTTAGCAGAAAATATCCTACTAATAACTTAACAGATTAGTCAAACACAATTGGCCAGAGATAAAGTCATGTTGATGAATACCAAGTACAAGAACTTAATCTTGAATAATATTGCATATAGCTGTCTAAAAACATTTAGACAAAATACAAGTTAGGCTTATAGGCCAACATCTTCGACCTCAGACCCATCTACTGACTTAGCTATGGACACAGTAATAGCCTCCCTCCAATCTACAGACACAGGCCCATAGACAAATCTTGAAACAATTCAGATAAACAGTCTCAAAAGTGGCTACACCCAACAGAGCAAATGCCTCTCCGCTAGTCTGAAACCAGTTAATGTAATGTCCAAATGTGAAAAGCAGCAAGAGACAACCACCAAGCTTGCAATAATCCAGTCTCATAGTTTAAGAGTATATAAAAACCTTTATTTAACTTGCACTAGGTAAGCGCTTTCACTATCAGCTTCATCACACCGTAAAAAAAAAAAAAAAAAAAAAAAAAAAGGGAACAAGATAAACAATCTGCTTATCCACTTTCATTAAGAAAAGAAAATAAGCTTCTTTTTTCCTGCTACAGAATTTTAACAGATTTCCTAATGGCATCAAAACTGAGTATATAGCAATTACCACTATATTTTCTAAATGGTAAATTAGAATAGAAATTATCACTATTTGTTTTTTCAAATTATTGGCAAATACAGAAGCCATTTCCTTTGGGTCAGTAATTATTTTATATATGTTCTTCAGAAAGTTATTGGATGTTTGATTTTTCCAATAACTTCTAAAATTGTTTAAACATGATATTTTTGTTTTAAGTAGAATTAACAGCCACTCTCTGTTATAACTTCTCATGCTTTTCCATAATAACATTCAGAAAAAAAATGTCTTTCTCATAAAGGGTCATATTTTTTTTTTGTTGTTGTAACCTGCTTAACAGTGTGCCAATAGTGTTTCACTGGCATCTTAGCTTTTTAGAATTTACGAGACTACTGAAGTGGGTTATTAGTTTTTTTTTTTTTTTCCATTCTGCATTTTACCTTGGGTAACAATTTTTTCAATTAACATGTATAAATTTATTTATAAAAGAAATTTATAGTCAATATTTTTACCATCAACAGTATTTTCCATTTCCTGGAAGTTATTTATTTATTTATTAATGGCTGAATAGCTTGCATTATAAAATCTTCTCGGTAAGATTTCCTCTGTTTTAAGTTTAACATCCTAGGATTTAAAAGTATACTCAACCCCCTGATTATTTGAATTCCCAAGCTCCAGCACAATATTATAGCTAGTAGCCATATTTTCCCTAATCCTAACAACATCCAAAAGACTTTCTTTTGTCTTAACCCTATTAACAATCTGAGTATATTACAAAAGGTTACTATCCTCGACAACTGTATTTACTACCATAGAACCATTGTTTGACAGTTTCTAGTTTATGCCTGGGGCACATACAGCATATCCCTTACAATTACACCATACTCATGATAAAGCAAGCATAAACTACTCAGAATGTAAATTTCTAGTTAAGGAATTAGTAGGTGGACAGTAAAATAAGGCAGTGTCTCAGTAAGTGAGTCTTAACTTAATTCTTACTACCAATAATTCAACTTTTCTTCAATAATGTAATATTGGAGAGAACTATGGAGAGACATACACTGACATCCCAACTGTTTTCTATCAAAATTGTGCAAATCAGTTTTGCGAGTAATGACTTACTCGAACTGAAACTATGAAAATGTGCACACTGTTCGATCACATCTCTGAATGTGGTAGTGTTAGTATGTCAAATTGGACATTACTGACATTACCCAACTCACCTGGATGTCTGGAGACATATTATCAACATTTTGCAGGGGTTCAAGAACCTCTGCACTCTCTACATGCCCTGCCAGTTATATATTCTAACCTTGAGATCAAACTACAGTGAAGAAAAGGGTACTTTTCATGATCCCCACTGTAGTGCAATACAATAGTAAAGAGCAACATTCAAAACTGTGAATGCAAGCTACTTGTTGATGTTTCAGAGGCAACAGGATTTCCACTCGCAATTTTAAACTTTTGCTCCTTTACCCCTGACCTTATGAATGATGGTAAGGTGAGTTTCAAACATTTGATAGTAAACCCATCCTTCCACACTTTTTCCAAATTCAAAAATTATGGTGACTCTTATACCTCAAGATTATACAAGAATTCAGGATATATATATATATATATATATATATATATATATATATATATGTGTGTGTGTGTGTGTATTGTCCCTGATTTTCAGCTGTTACCCACCCACCCCTTGAGCAAAAAAGTTGTGTGGTACGTTCAGAAGAAATAGCCATACCCTCAGCTGCACCTGCTTAATGTTCAAGCTCAAGAATCAAAATCCAGAATGTCTGCATTCCATGTCTTCAGTTTTAGTACTAATCTGTCTAAATTCCCAACAAACTATTGCTACCCTTCAAAATAGCTGAGAACAACATACTCATATTCATCCATTTACTGTATATAGTGAATACCACTGTGATACAGTATAGAAAACAAAGGGTTATCAGTTGAGGCAAGAACACAGTTTTCACTAAATGCTCTAACCTCACTCTATTAAAAAGAATCTATTACCCACATTTAAAAAACACCGCCAATCAGAAGCCAAAGTATATCCTAAGAAGATAAGGCATACTACAACTACAAAGACCCCATATATTAATGCAGTAGCAGAAAGTCTTTTACACAACTTTCACTTTACCACAGAATACTTTGACTGAGAAAACACAAAAAGCTAACAAATGTACTTTCTCTTAAACATTCTTGAAATTATATAAGTGCAGTTGTTGTACGAAACCAGGGGAGATCAAGAGAATTGGTGTGTAAATCATAATAGTTCAGCAAAAAGTGCAACTATAATGATACATAATAAGAACTATGCAAGAACTGTAAATATATAAACAAGTAGTGCTACAATCCTTGTGTATACTGAATTATTTGTGTAAATAACGTTCATGTAAAAGCTCAACTGCAGCTGTTATTGTAGTAAAAGGTGGTTGTAATGTAACCTGAGTACACATTAAGTTGAAATGTAACCTGGAAGATAATTTGTTTGAAAACATTGTTTGAAATGATGCTGGTGAGCCTTAGCCTGAATTGTGTGTAAAAACAATGCTTGGAACAGTTCACTTACCTAGTTAACAAAGTTAAATTGAGAGATATATAGATAGATAGATAGATAGATAGATAGATAGATAGATAGATAGATAGATAGATAGGCAGACCGATAGGTAGATAGACAGACAGACAGGAAGATAAGTCATAGATAGATAGATAGATAGATAGATAGATAGATAGATAGATAGACAGATAGGTATATAAATCTGCTGTTCACGTCTGGAGGGACTTGATTAAGCCAAGATGCTCCCTACTCAGCAAACTGATACAGTTCTGGATCATTCACAAGAGATGGGATATGGATGCCTACTTGAGAGGGGTGTTCATCCCACCTGGCAAAGCAACCACATCTTCAGCTTCATACTCACCACAAGCCATATTAGTTAGAGATAATGCCAATGGTGTCTAGATCTCCTCTTCATTATCAGGTGTCCCTGCATGAGGAGAAATAATAAAGAAGTTGCCATAAATGTGACATCATGAAAGTAGTCAACTTTATAGTACACATCGATCCTATGCACCAGTTCTCAAATGTAGCCTCTCCATCCTTCTTTGACAGTCCACCTGGTTGAGACATATCTCTTCATCATCGTGTGAAGGAGGAAAGTTTACATTGTAAAATGTTCTAACTGAGCAGAATGTATTTAACAGGAAGACATTTAAAAAATTACAATACATCTCAAGGCACTTTTTTATACTACTGCTTTTGACTTTTTCAGCAAGTCAGGCGTGTCAGGTAATATCATCCTAAAATAGTATGCATTACTGTACAGACCATGGACTACTTGCAGCTCTAGACAGCTTCTTGCCAGGTGGTACAAGGCTCCTACTTTCTTGGAGCATTCAACATAATGACCCAGTAACTGCTGCTTGTGGTGTCTGCAAAGCAAATAAAGAAAAATATCTTTGTCTCCCTTACACACCACATAGGACCCCTATGCCTTGAGGTGTTACAAGCTATCTGTGCCTAACAGGGCATTCAAAGCAGGATGGTAAAGCAAAATGGCAGATAGCAGCATGTGAATGAAAGTTTGAGTGTCATATTTTGCATACGCATTCACTGCATAGTTGTACAACACACATATTTGTAGCTACTGTGCTGTGAATGTGATAAAGTTATCATTTACATGAGAAGGATCTGGTATACAAAAACAGAAATCAGTGATTCACATACATTGACACAATGACAACTCATTTGTCTATGTACAAAAACTGCATAAACATTTATAAAGATTGCATCATTATAACCATTTTGTTCACATTTGATGTGCACAACACTGTACGTTGGATTCCTGATTGTTTTTTGTAGGTTGACAGCTGAAATTTGCTGAGTATTTTTTCCTGTCAGTGGTATCAGATATCAGAGGCATGACAGAAAAGTATGCATGTTACCTGAGTGTATTTATATGTGACAACAGAATTGTTTCATATGTTCAAACTAGTCAACCAAATGCTTTAGTGGCTACAGCTACATCTAATGTGCTGTTAGTGAGGCTTTACCATGCCATGTTAGCAGGCCATTTTACAGTGATTTTCAGTCTCTGAATTAACTAATTAATAATACTAGGGGAATTCTGAAAATCCTAACCTACCTACTTACCAAAATCAAACTCTTGAAACCCCTTATGGAGAGAAATTTGACATAACCATCTACAGCCCTACAAATATAACATATGTGCTCTCTTATTTATAAAGGTATACATTCAAATGCACAATTTCTATGTACATTTTTTCTTCAAAAACTAATGAATAGTTTAAATATAAATTATCACTATGGGTTACTCCAGTCACTTGAACACACATCATCCAGGTCCTCATATCTTTTCTGCCCATCTGCTTGCTGCTGGGGTGGCGTACAGAATGTATAATACAGCCATATAGTCAGGATATCAATCCTACTTATTTGTAATTATGTTATACAGCATAATATGTACCAAAATCATCTTGCTGGTTGTCTCAGGAGTATTATCTAAGCTCAGCAGATGCATGCAGGAAAAGAATCCATGATTTCATCAGTCCAAACACATGTTCAACAATGCTATATATATGTTTTTGGCAGTGCATATTTCTGTCACAATTCTGGGGTTTTACACAAGGGTCATGAGCCAAGGTTCAAAGAAATAAGTTCATATCTGTTTTGTTCCTCTATTGATGAGACTTTTTTTTCTCATTTTTATTTTACTTCTGATACCTAGGTTGTTTGGGATGACCTCTTGCTATGCAGTAATAACAGATGGAAGTGATTGTTTTAGTCTCTAGTTTCATCTTATCAGGGATATCATAAACAAGTATCCAGGCATGGCTAATGCTTGGAATTAACTGACAACATATACTCAGCAGACATTAAGTAAAATATCACCACAGACAGCCTACTAAAAGAATTAATCAGTCTCACGTTGAACATCACACCTACCCAGTTTAATTTTGGTCATCTTTCAGGCAGTAGTAACAGGACTAACCTTTAATTTTCAAATCTTCAATGTATTTAAGCCTAACATCCCTGTATAATGTCAAAACAGTTAAGCAGCAGTGAAGTTAAGAAATTTCACAGGATACAAGCATAGCAAACAAACGAGACTATGAGAAACCACAGTATAACAGCAGAACAAGACACTGTAAAAAGTATAAACATTTAAGGCAGCCTTTCTAAGTGGAATTAGGTAGAACCATCTTAAGGAAAGCACATTTGTGGAACTTTTGGAATGAGGCCTTGGTATTGCACTCCAGTATCAGTAAAGGTAGTTGATTTCATAAGAATACAAGTATGCAGACAAGTAGAATTCTGCCAGATATTTATACAGGAAACAAGCAGAAGACATTCAACTGATGATAAGACTAATGTCTTTCAGGAGGGATATAGACATTACAGAGAAAAAAGATACCCAGGCTACAACCATCATCTGGTTGTCAGGTCAAAGTGTCAGTCTGCTGTGAAGGAAAACACCCAGCTCATTCACATAGTGTACAAATTCCAATAATTAAGAAACACAGTAGATAATATGGGAAATGTGTATGGGAAAATTATCCAGCATTATCTCAGTTATTGTAGGGTCAGTTTAAAGTGACTACTTCCAGTCAGTGGAAGGATGCCATACAAGCAATCTCTTCCATCAGTACAATTTGACTTTTGCTGTTTTGGAAAGTTACATATGAATATCACCAGTACAGCGGTGATTCTTACTAACTCTTAATTCTTAGTTAACTATAATCATGTTCTACCACAAACTTAAATGGACATTAGATTGCATCATCTCACTGTAAAAATCCTCAAGCATGATTGTACTTCTGAAGAACATTTTGTAAACTCTTTAGCAATGACCTACATAACTTGTAAATTAATTTATCGATTCTGTGTCAAAACTTGAACAATTGGACTTGTTTGTAATATTCTAAATGAAAATTTTACTTTTACATATTTCTGTGCTATGAAATGAACTATGTGGCATATATAGAATTTTGTGCTATAAGCACCTGGGTTGTGGCTGAAAAAGGTCAAAAATATCCAAGTACTGGTTCAGCTACCTAGTTAGCAAACACAAATATTTAAAATAACACGTGTGTCTATTGTATGACATTTTTCCATTGCAGCATACACACTGTAAACAGCAAGAGAACCAGGCTCAAACCTTGAGGCATCCTACATATGAGGTGATCACAGCTGGAGAAATTCATACTAGTCACCACCCTCTGAGTGTGATGGGATAAGCGGTGAATCAGATCAGTAAGAAATAACTTGAATCACAGCAGGTGTGGGAGATAGGCAAACAAAACACCTTGATCAACTGTCCCAAATTTTACAAGAACTCATAAAACAGTTGATCTCTGGCTATGAGATGCTCAACAAGAACTTGAACAGGGGGAGTTGCAGTTTTCAGTTGAGATTTAAAACCTGAATGGTTAGAGACATAAGTGTGAGTAGACAACTTTCCCCATAACTCTGCTCTATAACCCTGCTCTACAAAAAAAAAGTTATAGAAAGAGTGAAGTAAAATGTTTATTGAAGTTACAGAAGTAAAGGCTTTTTTGAAAATAGCTGAACTAGTTTCCATCCTTAAGGAAGACTTAACCATTTGGAAATGTACTGGAACAAAGGCATCAAAGTGTAGTTTTACAAACCTTATAATTCTGGATTCCTGACACATTGTATTGGATACAAAAAAGAAACAACATCCTTAACTTCATTGTGGTTGATATGATTAAACTTTACCAGCAGAAACCTTAACAATCTACAACTACACATTGAATGAATAATGATTGCACAGTTGGGGGAGAAAGCATAACTCTGACAACCTTTTCAATAAAATATTGCACAGCCTCCTCACATTGTCAGCTTACAAAATCCTTGCACAGCCTATGAGCCATTCATATGAGTATAGACCCGTGATTTGATATGGTGCATATTTTACAGTTCCAGAACAATGTCTTCTTTCCTGAGATTTTGAAGTGGTATACCACATTATGAGTATCCAAATTAAGTCTTTCCTTAAGCAGGGATTTTGTCCACATGACAGCACAAACCTTCACCTGTGCTACTGCAGTTAGTAAAACTCATGAAATTACCACTCATTTGGAAACACAATGTCTAACAGGCATAAACACAAACATGACCAGTATTCCAGTGACAAGCATTTTATAGCTAGTAAAGAGATAAAATGGGTCTTCTGTACTGATCTCCAAAAGTGTTCATCCATTAATACAATCAAAGTGCTACTATATTATGAAAATTCCAACAATGAACCAATTCAATCTCATATGTCATAATCAGTGAAAGATACACATTAAAAGGAATCATGTAGTGATTATATTCCCAGTGAAAGATCCACATTAAAAGGAATCATGTAGTGATCCTATTCCTAGTGAAAGATCCACAGTAAAATGAATTATGTAGTGAACCGACCACCAGTGAAAGATCCACATTAAAAGAAATCATGCAGTGATCCTACCTCCAATGAAAGATCCACATTAAAAGGAATCACATAATGATCCTAACCCCAGTGAAAGATTCACATTAAAACGAATCATGTAGTGATCCTATCCCCAGTGAAAGATTCACATTAAAAGGAATCATGTAGTGATCCTACCTCCAGTGAAAGATTCACATTAAAAGGAATCACGTAGTGATCCTACCCCCAGTGAAAGATTCACATTAAAAGGAATCATGTAGTGATCCTACTCCCAGTGAAAGATCCACATTAAAATGAATCATCATATAGGGTTCCCACCCCTATCAACAATACAATAATGACTGGCATTGTTGAGGTTTCCTCAAAAGTCTGGACATTACTGATTGAAGGAATTCAAGTTGTCACACTCCTATCTCTGTGGTAGAATGTGTAAAGGTATTGAGCATAGAGAAACAGTACAGGTGATGGAGAATCTGAAACCTGTTCACAGATGATTTTACTGTAGAAGGTCATAATAAGTATTGACACATGTTGGTGTATGAATATGTTGGTATGGGAAACTCAAGTAAGGTCGGTACTGACTAAAAGTGACAGGGATATAAGTCCTTTGAAATGATGCCAATATTAATTGCGCTTGCTGTGTGAACAATGAAAACATTTCTGCTGTTCCCTGTACTCTTCCTCATTCCCATGGAAGCAGCTAAAGTCCTAATAAATACAATAGTACTGTTGCTCATTGCTCTCTATATATATATATATATATATATACATATATATATATATATATATATATATATATATATATATATATATATATATATATATGTATATATACACTGTGATTCATTTCATGTTCCTTTAAATTGTTATCCCAAAAATATTGCACAAATACTTTTGATAAATATTGCCTTCTGCATTTGCTTGACACTTGGCAGTGTGAAATGTACTTATATGGCTTAAACAAAAAAAATGAAAATTTTACATTAGTCTGCCAGATATAGCACACATAAGCCAGACATTATTGCCTGGCCATCAGCAATCTGCATAATATTCAGTGAAGGAAATACACCTGTCAGGTAGCTTTCTCCGTGGCACAAAGTGTAAGTGCAATGAGTTTAGAGAAAAGGACATATGATGTGTGGTTTGAATCCACTTAACTGATAATTTTACATAGGGTGGTCTGAATACAAGTTTAAGCACATTTTGTGATACTGTTGTGCTGATGTTTAAAAAAAGCAGCTTTTGCCCCTACTGTTAACAACATGTGAGCTTTTGTCTGTCCACTTTTAAATTATTTGTCATTAACTTCTAGTCTGAGAATGTATTTCACAAAGTAAATTTCTTATGTTACACTGAGATGTGAGAGGTGAATGTGTTACTTGAATGCACTTCTTGATCTGGCCATGTTTTAGATATACCCATTTCATTTACTGTCAGTTTTTTTCTGTCTAATATATTTTCTTCTAATTCCTTTTTCATTTGCTCTCCGCTAAGCAGCATAAAAACATGGCTGACTGCCTAAGGAAAACTGTGAAAATGTAGTTTAGGCTGCCTTATGTAGAGTAAATATGCTTGGGGTCTATGTGGGCTCCTCAGCACCATGGATAGTAATTATTCAAGAGAGTTTACCTGGCAGATAACCAGATCTGTGGCACATGGTTTAAATGAAGTGAATTGAATGAATTAGGTATATGATTCATTGTTTGATCATATTTCACTTTTTCCCAATATTTACATTTTTTAAAATTGCATTTGCTTTTCACTAGACAGTGTGAAACCGCAGTTCATTACCTAAGTAAAAAGGTTAAACATTTAGTTTAGGCTGCCTTATGAAGTGCAAGCATATCTGGTGGAATGGCATGGCTGGCATCACTCTGATTAGTAATCAGTGAATAAAATATACTTGTCAGGTAATTGTATCTGTAGCATAAGGTGCAACTGATTGGAATTGAAAAAAATAAGGCAAATGATGCATTTTTCAAATCCTGTTCAGAGATAACATTCATTTCTTCCTAATATGTATTTTTTTAATCTACATTTGCTCTCAATTTGGCTGTGCACAAACACAATTCACTACCTAAGGAAAAGACTGAAAAACTTAGTTCAGGCTGCCTTATAAAGCACAAACATGGCTGGTGACATTGAGTGGTTGGCAGCACTCTGGATAGTCATCACTGAAGAAAATACACTTGTCAGTTAACTTTACTTGTAACATATGGTGCAACTGATGGGAATTTAGAAAAATAATGCAAATGATGCATTTTTCAAATCTTGTTTAGAGATCACATTTCACTTTTTCCTCCCAATATGCATTTTTTTTTCAATCTGCATTTGTTCTCAACTTGGTTATGCATAAACACAATTCACTACCTAGGGAAAAAAGTGAAATATCGAGTTTAGGCTGCCTTATGTAGTGCAAACATGCCTCATAATATTAGGCTTTCCTACCCACTTTGGACAGCACTGAATTGAGAAAAAGCACTTGTCATACACCTACCTATGTAGCACAAGATGTAAGTGCAGTGAGTTTTGATAAAGAACACAGCTGATTAATGGTTCACATCCAGCTAAAAGATACATTTTCAAAGGGTGTAAGAATCCCATTACTCACAACATTTTGATTAGGACTATAAAAATAAAAAATGATAATGTTCAGCATATTTCTTCCAAGCAATGTATTAATAATACTGGCATAAGTAAACTTATCTATTTAGTATATATCATTAATGCTTCACCTCAAGTTAATGTGTGTTCAATTTCTTAAACATGGCAAAGAAAATATTTAATTAAAAATTCACTTGTAAATGCATGATGGGCACAAACGTTTCATTATAATCATCATGACTTATCACATATCCCAACTATGTGTTTAGGACAGGTATGTCTTGTGAACTACAGTATGTATTTAACATACCCCAATGTGTATTACTCAGCTCATTCAACTCCATATATCTGAAATCTATTTGCAAACATAAATGCAGACTTTTGTGTAGGAATGCCTTCCCAGGAGTAATTACAATCCCACACATACAGGCCTCTCTGAAGTGTATCTTCATTCATTCTGAAATTAGTATAAGTGTAATTTCCATATTTAAGAAGTAGTTCTCCTGTGGAGATGTCAATTAATAAGCTAAATTTCAGCTTTGGCATACTTTATCCTATGGGATCAATTCCTAGCTTGTACAACAATGTTTGAACATTGTGTAAGTCCTAACATCACAATATGTCACAATTCATCTCTTTCTCCTTCCAAACTGCAAGGAATAAAAGTCATGCCATTAAGATTTCCATTGTTGAACACTGGAACGTGTTGTAAATAGGCCAAGCATCAAACATGGCAAAGTTCAATGCCATGTTTCTCGCCTTTATTGCTATCTGATGTAAGTAGAGCCATTCTATCTGCCAAGGCATTCGTCTGCTTTCAATTGTGCAAATGCAGTTGGCAAGGCTATGCATCCTTGTGCACAACCAGTTACCCATGAGATCTGAATTGTGCACCAATTCAGACATATTTTGTTAGCTTGACTTTTGCAGACATGGCTAGTGAGGGTGACAATGTTGCTAAATTTAGAGCACAAAAGTAGGGTTTTGAGGAGTCCAGAATATTTGTGGCACTCCTTGTGAAGCACTATAGCTGTGGGCTGCTGCAGGGCAAATATATTGGGTCTCCGTATAAGGCTGAGGCTTGGACTAGCTCAGCCAGGGCCATCTCCAATGCAAATGACATTCCATGCACTGGGGATCGATGTCATCACCACCATAATGACCTTAAGAAGCCCAAGTGCAACTTGCTAAGCTGATGGGATGCTGAATTAGGACCAAACACCCCTCAGTTGTGTAAGTATACTGACCTACAAACTGTCTATGATGTAGACAGCCAATGCAGTTACTCATTATGATTTCATACATATTTATTTTCTTTTTGTACTGTACAGCTGCATTGGAAATAGCTGCAAACCGTAAGGCATGCCAGGAGACATTAACTTACCTCAGAGAGGCGCAGGCTAAGTATGGCTCAGATAATCATTCAAGGCAGAAGTTTTATTTCATTCATTCTCTCAGCCACTGCATCTTGATCATGCATACTTCAGACCTGAAGTCAAGCATGCATGCCTTCTCCACTAACTCTTACTGCTTGCATTACGCAATGAGAACACCAGATTAAATTTGTGTGAGTTTAATACTCAGAAGTAGCAATTCTTTTTTATTACTGGATAAGTACTTGTAAAATATTAACAGAAATAATATGTCAGGAAGAATTCAGTCATAGTAATTGCAGTTATTACATTTGAATGCATATATCCTATCCATTACAGGAAAATAAAGGCTTCCCTTGCTTATATCATAGAAGTGAGATTTGTTTATACCTTTCCATCATATATGGATATGGGAAAGGTATACAACAGCAACATTCATGATTATGTATTGTCAAAAAAACTTTCTTGAAAAAATATTGTGATGTCACATGTCATGTATTTAATTATCTCTTTTTTCTCTTCCCCACGCTGTCTTTTTTTGGGGGGGTGTATAATTCATTAACACGCTGGTGTGTGCATACCTTGCTACTGAAAAATAAATTGCAGCACAGAGAGCTAGACCAACCATTGTGTCTCATCCCGCCATACCTCCACAGATAAAAGCACAGGCACAAAGCACTTTAAGCTAGCAACCTATCAGTCTTGCTTCCCCAAACACTCCCCTATCTACTCCACTTGCATGAGGCAGCATTGCCCCAGCTGCAAGTGAAGTGGTATACTCCAGGAACAGTACCAGTGTAGATGGTGAATTTGTCATCCAGCAGGAGCTGACAGGGCTGGTGGGGGATGTGACACTGCCAGCCCAGCTATCTGGAATTATATAAATAATTCTATGCCATTTTTGAATATTGACATTTCTTTTATTTATTTATTTGCAGTTTGTTTGGCAGGATAGTCCATTGGGCTGCAAGGAGCCCATTTTCAATGGAGTCCTGGGGAGAAAAACTGCAGAAAAACATTACAAATTACAGATTACAACTCAGGAGTGAATTGTAAGAAATACAAAGTACACAAATTAAGTAATAAAAAAGGGGTAAAGTTGATATTAGAGACAACAGATCAATATAATGTAATATAATTTTTTTTACACACAATTAAGTTCTTAAGAGTTATGCTGATTCCTGCAGTTTATTACTTAAGTCCTGGGTTTCTGTCCTGTGTTTTAAATCAGATATACCTGTTGCTCATGCTGCTGCAGAGAGATTGACCTACTGCCAGCTGTGATGTTAAGAAAAGATAAGTGTTTATTCTCATTTTTGTCTGCATTTTGATTTAATATCTCTGTAATCTGTACAACTGCACTTATTCCTCTTCTTGTGTGTTATAGCTGTATATTCTCTTAGTGTTGACCTCAGGTGTAGTGAAATCCTTTGTCTGGAAGCCTTGTCTGTATTCGTAGTGGCAGTAAGTTTTCAGAACTAGTTTAATCTGGCCAAAGTATTCCTGCATCTGTATTGTTTGGTTCTGTCCTGTGTTTTAAATCAAATATACCTGTTGCTCAGGGTGCTGCAGAGAGCTTGACCTACTGCCAGCTGTGACATTGAGAAAATATAAGTGTTTATTCTCATTTTTGTCTGCATTTTGATTTAATATCTCTGTAATCTGTACAACTATACTTATTCTTCTTCTTGTTTGTCCCCGCTCAACCTCCCTGTTCTTGTTTTGGTGTTAGTGTTGGTGGCTCTGGAATTGCCCGCCCTTCCTGTAAGTCTGTATTTGAACACTCCTCCTGAATCCATCTCATTTGCTCACTTAACCTAATACAGTGTGATCATATTCTGAGTCTAGTGTTCACTCTACATAATACAGAGAGAAGATTTGAAAAGGCCAACCCACTTAGGTTCTTCCTTTCTCTCTCCTTGCACTTTACTAACAAAAACATATATATTTTTCTTTTGCTGTATTTGTGTTTCCTCCTTCTTTATTTTGCTTTTGCCTCTTCTTAAAAGTACTCAATTGTATTTATTTTGATTCACTTTTTGCTGCTTGGTAGTAGCCTGATTAAATTGTAGATGTTATTCTAAGTCTTTTGGTTTAAGCACTTGGGCTTCATACCGGCTGTTTTACATTAAGAAGGTTTGTGGTCTCCACTGTTGTGGCAGGACAGGTAGCTTACATCCTTCTAAGCTGGGAATTGCTGATTGAAAGCTCAGTGTCTGCTTTTCTAAAAGTGTATTAGTTCTGGTTTAAGTACTTGGGCTTCAGACCAGTTATTCTACATTAAGAAGGTTTGTGGTCTGCACTCTTGTAGGAGGAGAGGCTGGATTCTGCCCTTCTGAGCTGGGAATTTCTGGTCACAGGCTTATTGTGCATGCTTATTCGAACTGTTCTTTCTGAATATTGTGCACCTTGTTGCTGTAGCATAGGACCAGATTCAGGCATGCTGAATCTATCTTTGTTTGTATAAATTGAGCAATGATCCAGGCCATCTTTTTTGGAGAAGGTTCCCCTGCACACTAGTAGCGGGAGTGTGTAGTTAGAACTTGTCTGATTGAAGACTGCTGGAACAGAGCTCAGTTTTGAGTTTTCTTCTCGTTAATTGGGTAACTTGTTTAAATCAGATTGTTCATTTTCTATAGTTTTATATATATATATATATATATATATATATATATATATATATATATATATAAATTGCACATTATTCATCTGCTTTTACTGTATTTGTGCTTCTTCCTACTTTATTACTAGGGGCATTGACTACAACTCTGAACTGAGATATATAACAATAAGCATCTTTTTATGCACATTTAAAGTGTTTTTTTGATTGTATCTGCTTTATTTTCTGAAAAAAAAAAAATATATATATATATATACTTGTTTCCCACCTTTCTAAGCTAGAATAGTCCAGTTTTTCGGTTAGTGCTGAATTCAGGGCTGTGTTACAAACCTCTGTGTTTGCCCATACCTTACTTGGATAGAAGGAAGTTTCTCTGTTCACCTGTGAGAGAGGGGAGCTTTGAGCAGCCTATCTGTCCCTGGAGGAGTAGTTTCAGCCCAGAAAGTAGTAGTTTATTGGCCATTTTGGGCTAATTTCTATCTCTTTCATTTCCCTGCTATAAAAAATGCATTTGCCCTGTTTTGCATGTCAGGTAGCGCTGGTTAGCTAGGGTATAACTATTCCCGGCTACACAAACTCTCCTCTTCAATTTTTCCCTTGGAACTAGACAAACTTTCAATTTATGCACTCAAGCCATTCATTTCTCAGCCTGGAACTTGCTCAAAACTCAAAGCAAGCACTTATAAACCCTATCACTACAGAAGAACAAGGCTCTCTATTCAACCTTGCCAGCCATTCCGTAAAACAGTTTACTCTACCTATCCAGGCATGTCCAAAGGGCAGTGTCAGGTGTACTCTCCAGTCTAACTGGTGAATCTGGGCATTTTGAGGCAATGTTACAACTGCCTCATGTACACAGACAACCCTCTCCTCCTACCACCAAACACTAATATATGCGAGAGATGCAATTATACAGCCAAACTGGTGGCTAAGCTCTCTCAACCCAAGATTAGATCAGACAGTCAAGAGAAGAGAAATACTGGCATCACACCACCAGTCTCACATAGACTCATTAAAGCAGCAACAGCAAAAAACACACATAAATAAACAAAAACATACTCGGAGGCTCTAAATACAATTCTGCAAAAGCAACAGAGCCCTCCAAAGCAGACATCCAAGCAACCCCCCCAACAAAAACCATGAAACACATACTTCACAAAACCAGTGTGCCATGCAATCACAGCCCTCAAGGCAAACTCACATATCCAGCATACTAGTAATAGGTCACTGTATAGTCAGGTACACTGACGTCCCACTCACTAGGCTAAATAAGGGGAAGGTTACTGTTAGCTTCCTATCAGGTGCCAGGATCTGCCACATAACACAAGCACTCAGGTCACTACAGAACAAGTACAAATATGACTCTGTCATTGTCCATGTTGGTGTGAATGACCTGAGCCATACCTCCCTGGACTACATGAAAAGAGACATGGAAGAGCACTCTGATCACGTAGCCCAGGCCGGTATGACCCTGACTCTGAATATCATCCTGCCCTCACCAAGAATCATAACACGGTATAAAGAAAAAAATATCAGTTTCAACAATTGGCTAAGTTTGTGGTGTCATTCAAAGGGGATCCAGAGTCTGTCTGCCTGGGATGACATGCTCGACAAGCCACACTACTTTGCTAGAGATGGCTTGCAACTGTCACCCCTAGGCTTTCGAATACTGGCCACGGCTCTTGCCACCCCTATAGGGCCTTTTTTAGGCAAGGCTCAAAAGACAAACCCACCACCAAAAATAGCACAAGTAACAAATATTTGAGGGTAATACTACTCAATGCCAGAAGTCTAAACCTCAAAATGCCTGCACTCGAGGCACTCCTCAGTATGGAGAAAATTGATATATGTGCAAAAACATAAACCTGGTTTAAGGATCCAGAGAGCACCCCAGCTCTACCAGGCTACTATTCATACCATACATTTTGGCCACAGAACCCGGACTGAAATACAAAAGTCAGGGGAGTATCCATATTCATCAAGGATACCCACACCTCCAGGTTAGTGGCACAGCACAATGTTTCAGAGATTATCCACGTGTAACTAACAACAGGCAAAACTGCAATTCAAATTGTAGCTTACTACAGATCACCCACCATGTCTCAGGACCCCAATTCCGCATTTCTTTAAACACTGGGTAACATGAAGGACCTACCAAACACCCTAATATTGGGTGATTTCAACTACACCCAAACATTAACTGGGAGAACTACTCAAGTACTAACTCCCTTGCCCAACATTTCCTAGAATTTATAAACTCAAACACTCTGTAACAACTGGTCAACACTCCCACCAGAGGTGACAACATATTGGACCTGGTCATCACCAACATGGGCGACCAGTGTTCCACACTGGAGGTCAACCCCTTGCTGGTTAGATCAGACCATAAACAAATCACTTTGGATATCCACATTCTGCCCCAGACCCCGGACAAGGAAACCACCATGAAAAACTTTTCAAAAGCAAACTTCATGTTACTTAAGATGGAGGGGGAATGTTTCAAAGCACCCATGCTAAGGGATAATGCTGTCCAAGCTGCTAAATCCTTTACTATTGCATTCTGTGGGCACCTACAAAAATACATGGATCGTGCTATCCCAAGCAAAACCAAGACTCACTCCTCCAAGAAAAGGAAACCAGTCTGGTGGACCCCTGCCATAAACAAGCTATACAATAGAAGGAGGAATCTAGTACAGAAAAGAGTAAAATCCCAAGAAGGGAAGACATCCCTGATCGGTATCAGCAAGAAACTACGATCCCTTATAAAATCGTCCAAGGCGAGCTTTGAAAGAAAACTTGCCAAAGACTCCAAAGATAACCACAAGGCATTCTTTAGCTATGCCAGGAATCTAAGTGGCAATGCTCAGATCTGCTCGGAGTTAGTGCAGAATGGCACAAAATACAATGGACCAATCAATATTGACAACATCCTGGCAGACAGGTTCAATGCAAACTTCACCCACCTCTCGCTCACAAAAGAGACTATAACCATACCAGAAGAATGTAGTGCCCCTGAAATCACAGAAACTCAGGTTAAAATAGCCCTCTCTAAAGCCAAAAACACAGCATCAATGGGACCGGATGGTGTCCCAAGCTGAGTCCTACACAAGCTCAAAGATGAACTAACCCCTCACTTAAACACACTGTTCAAACTCAGCCTCTCCACAGGCTACGTACCTATAGAGTGGTGCACAGCAATGGTTATTCCACTCCACAAAGGTGGAGCCACAACAGACCCCCGGAATTATCGCCCTATAAGCCTGACTAGCTTGGTCTGCAAGGCTATGGAGCGCTTCATCATGGAACTCATTAACATAGACATTGGGAACCTCCAAACACTAGACCCTACCCAGTTTGGCTTTGTTAAGGGCAGATCATGCCTCCTAAACCTGGTGGACTTCTTTGAGACAGTTACCAAGGCTATAGACAAGGGAAAGGTGGTACACACAGCCTACCTAGACCTCGCAAAGGCCTTTGGCACCATTCCCCATTCTGGTATTATAGACAAGCTCATAGGCCTGAACATAAACCCCTATGTCACAAGATGGGTTGCCAATTGGCTATCGGACAGAAACCACATGGTGAGAGTTGCAGGAGCTAGGTCTGTCTCTAAACCGGTTACAAGTGGCGTTCCCCAGGGCTCAGTCTTAGGACCCCTCCTGTTCGGTATATACATCTCAGAGGTACAGACAAGCACAGGAGGATTATGGCTGACCAAGTTTGCAGACAACTGCAAACTAGGGGCTATAATTGACTCACCGGCTGTTGCAGGCATCCTCCAAAAGGGTCTCACTGAGACAGATACCTGGTGTCAAAATCATGGCCTCAAGCTAAATGCCAAAAAGTGCATAGCTATTCCCTTTGGAAATAACAAAGTACTTACAAACTACCACATAGGTGGTAGTCCCCTAAATACGGAAAATGTAATAAGGGATCTGGGGACCCAAGTAGATAGTAGTCTCTCCTTTGATAATCATATTGCCAAAGTGATTAGAAAATCCTTCTATGTGGCCCACTTGGGATGTACCTTACAAGATACCTGCAACAGCTGGAAAGACCACAGAAGTACCTCACCAAGAGAATCACTGGCTTCAAACAGATGCCCTACGCAGCTCAACTGAAGAAACTCCAGCTGTACTCAGTTGCATACCGCCTGCTCAGAGATGATCTCTGCCTGACATACAAGGCCATGTCCAACCCAGAATTTATGGACATGCTCCACCTAAAGAAAACCTTACCCCCTCGAGCCACACGCTCTAGGGATCTAAACCTCACCACAACAATAAATAGGATGTGCTGGAGGGATAGATTCCTGTCCCAGAGACTTCCTATGTTTTGGAACAAGATTCCAATCTACATTAGGCAGAACTCCTCACTAGCACTCTTCAAGAGAAACCTTGATGAGTGGATGGGAAATAGAAAGTTTACCCTGGGGATCACTTCTGTGGCTCTGCTGGAGAGAGGCACAGGGAACTAATCGAAGGTGGCGGTAAAAGTCAACACATTCTGTGTAGGCTTATAATGTCTTTGGGCAGATAGCCTAGTACCCTACCTATGAACCTATGAACCTATTTAACTATTCCTACAGTTCTTAAAACTTATGCTAATTCCTATAATTTTTTTATAGAAATGTAAAAGTATAGCAAGCTATTTACTAACATTTTAGGTTCAAGAAAAGTGTGTGGGAAGATTATGTAGGATGGGTGCATGAGCATTCCCATTGTGAAGTTAGGTGTGAGTGGAGTAAAGTTTTGAATGAAGAGAGAGACTGCTGGTGGTAGGGATGAGAGGAGGGAGAGAATTCTAGTTGCGAGCTAGAGAGAAAGACATTAGTTGTTTGCCTGGAGGCCAGGCAGGTTTTTGTAGTTCAATTATATTTGGGGAATTAGATCTGAGAACTCTATCAGGCTTATGCATTTTAAAGGTGGTGGAAAGGGAGTGAAAGAAGGATGGGCTGAAAATAAGTTTATGCGCTTGGATTAATTGAATGTAGGTCAGATAATTGGTTAGTTCAAGCCACTTCAGTTGATGAAGGGCAATACAGTGGTGGGAAGTGGATCTGAGGCCTGTTGCAAATTTTGATATTTTATTATAGCAAGAGGAAAGTTTTGTTTTGAGGGAGAATTGCAGGTTAGTAAGGACAGAGGCACCATTAGGAGGGATGGGATAAGATATTCATTAGTAAGGATGACCCTGGTGGAGGGAGAAATATAACGATTGTGCCAATAAAGCATGTTAATTTTCTTATGTGTTTTTTTAATATCTACTTGTAAATGGTTATCAAACTTTAGCTGATCATCAGTGAGGACTCCTAGTAGTTTAGCATTATTAACTATTTCGAGAATAGTATTGTTTTGACTGGTTATTGAAAATGAAGTTTTATCTAGGGTGGTGGTTTTGGTAGGGTACATAATTTATACAGAACTATATGTTATGTACTGAGCTTCAAGAATGTAACCATAACATACCCTGATGGAACATAGAAGATTAACTTACAACACTTTAAGAAAATAAGGTGAAATTAAGTGGTTTATGATGTGCTATAAAAGTTAGTTTCAGTGCAGCAAGCAGACACAATGTCTAGAGCTAGAAGTTTTTCTGTTGTCTGAAAAGAAAAGCAATTACTAGGTTTAAAATGTAAAGTGTTTGTCTGCTTTATATCTTCCTAACTGCTGCACATCTGAGAGATGTGTATTTCTCACACAGAGATGTTAAAATTCTATTAGTGTCTGGTTTAGCATGGGAACTGAAGTTAGGTAACAAAAAGTGATGTCATCCAGGCTAACCCATCAGTAAAATGTGATATTAATTTAAGAACTGTCTCAGAGAGAGAGATTATGCATTTTTTATTTTGTCTTTGACCTGGAGACATCCATCATCACCATTGTCTGCACTTGCCTTGCTAATAGTAAGTAACCAGGGTACAATAATTTCTCTTAGATATAGATAGGAATATAGTAAAAATTAGTTTAGATGCTTTCTGTATTTATGAGAGACTGTCGTGCAATGTTGTTTTAGAATAATTCCTGTGAGTTTTAACTCTGAAGTAGCTGTATTTGTTTTCTGAGTATTGTCTTGTTCTTTTATTATTTATTATTAAATATATTTAAATAATTTAATTGTGGTTGGTTTGTTATAAAGAAACAATTACTTTTCTTAAATAATGACATTGTATAATGCCTCTTTGCTGCCCTTAGTTCTGATGCACTGTGCATGCCTACGCATACATCAGAGTTGTAGGCAAAAGCAACAAAAGCAACGGAGATCTCCGTTGCTTTAAAGTCCGGCGACTGGACCTTTTCCATTAGTATAAGTCGAGCATGTTTTGGAATATTAATGGGGGGTCATGGTATAATTAGAGATATTTAACTCTTGCATATCTATTTGGTGAAACTGTATAGTCCACTCCTAAATAGCTTTGCAAGTCTTTGTCAAAACTACCATTTGGATTTATAGTAACATTACACAGTAGAATTGGTCACCCTTTGTAAAGGCCTTATGGTAGCTGATAAGTAAGGGTAGCTAGTGGCAGTTGGTACTACCTTATAGTCTGGGCAGAAAGGGACATAGCTAGTAAAAGTGTGCCAGCCTTCCCCAGGTGTATGTATGTGTGTGTTTGTATATAAATCAAATCTCAAAGTGTGTGTGTGTGTGTGTGTGTGTGTGTGTGTGTGTGTGTGTACGTGTGTGTGTGTGTGTGTGTGTGTGTGTGTGTGTGTGTGTGTGTGTGTGTGTGTGTGTGTGTCTATGATACTTGGGCAGGGACATGAAGCACTGGTTGGACAGAGAGGGTGCTGGAGGTTTTAGCTTGGCCACTCTGCTGAGATCTCAACCCTATAGCTATGCCAGTGGGGAGTCTTACTGGGGATCAGGAGAAAGAGGGAGAAACCAGCTCCAGACTGACTGTGATCTTTGTGTGCTCTTAAGGGAAATTGTACTTTACTATGTATGTGTACTTGTCATCCTCCCATTGTGCAAGTCCCTCACTGTTGCCAGTGGTGAGGATTGAGGATCCTTGATTTCTGGGCCAGTGCAGGGGTATCAGAGGGGATATCATGGAAAGGGGCCTTGGGGCACATATAGTCAAGCTTGAAAAGGTCCTGTATCAGATTGCAAAGACAATGCCACTGACCTATGGAGCTTCAGCAGGTGATAGTGATGACAATTCTGAGGAGCAAGACTAGATTCTCACTGTTCTCAAGCTAGACATGGGTGCACCTCAGATGTCCCCTACCTATCACTAATCATTATCTCCCACAGCCTTTTGTCTCCATCACCATACCTGTCTGTTTTGCATGTCCTGTATGCCTGCACATGCTTCCTAACCTACTCTACAAACCTGACCCTCTCATTCCTAAGCACATTTACCAACATTTCTCTCTGTTCCCCAAAAACTAAATAAATAAATTAAAAATAAATAAATAAATAAACAAATATACAAATAAAAGGGCACCTGACCCACAAAAAAACAAAAAATTACACACCATACATAGTTCTGCACTTTGCCTCTGTGTGTCACCTTGACACAATTTGGTCCAAATGGCATACAACATTATTCTGTCATTGTCACACACCACTGGTTTGATAACTCTCCAAAGCCATAAAATTGTGTGTACAATTGTACATTTCCGTTGTGAAAAAGCAAATAACTATGATGCTCTCCTACTGCCCTCCTGCAAGATCATATATTCTTTCCCCTGTGTCCTACCATCTACCATTGCCAACCCCATTTTCACCACAGTCTTATCCATTCCTTTTTTACACATTTAATATAGTCAAAAAACAGATTCAAATGCAACACACAACACACATGGCCATGAAAAAGCCTTCAACTTATGCCCCTGGCATTTGTGCAGAGTTTGGCATAGTGCAACCATATCTCTCAACCTTTTAGTGCAAGAATTCTGGACAGAGACAAATAATGGAGTAAAAAAGACCTAAAAAAGGGATAATTTTAAAATATTGTTCTGAAACTCCAATGTCCATCATTATTTAGTGACATCAATTCTTAAAAATATGCCAAAAAAAACCAGACGTTTTATGAGAAACAGACCAAATCATGAAGCTGACTGACAGTGAATGCTGTTTAGCTTTTTATTGCAAAAGCTGATTTAAATTTATTCTGCAATGATCAGGTTGCTTTTTAGTGATTGTGCTTAAATCTGCTCCACTATGGAAACACAGAGTAAAGACAGACTAAAGGCAGTACTGTAATACAATTAATGTAACAGTTCTTTACCAGATGGATGTATTGAAGGAGTTCCTATGTTGTGTGCTAAGATGCTTGACCTGTTCAGAGACTGATGTTTTTGCATAGTATCATGGGTTCAATTTCAGCTGCAGGTAAATCTATAAATTAATGACATGTCATATTTTCATCATATATTTTGCGGCAAATGTCTGTATTTCTATCCATATACAGCGCTTTCAGTAACATACTATTTGAATAGTGCATCACAGGTTCATAGGTTCATAGGTTCATAGGTTGGTACTAGGCTATCGGCCCTAGGGCCTATACAAGCCTAGCCATAACAATTCTCTGGATATTTCTTCCCACACTATTTACTTTCCTGAACCCCTGTCTAGCAGGGCGACTGACATGATCCCTGGGGTGAATTTCCTTTCTCCCATCCAATCATCAAGAGGGCCAAAGAGGTGCTCTGCGTGACATGTATGGGCAGTCTATTCCAGAGTCTGGGGAGTCTCTGGGTCAGGAACCTATCCCTCAAACATGTTTTGTTTTTTGTGATGACAAGGTTTAGATCCCTAGTGCATGTGGCTCTGAGGGATTGGGATTTCATTAAGTGTAGCATGTCCAACAGTTCTGGGTTTGACATGGCCTTGTATGTTAAGCAGAGATCACCTCAGAGTAGATGATATGCGACAGAGTATAGCTGGAGTTTTTTAAGGCGGTCAGCATAGGGCATCTGCTTTAGGCCTGTGATTCTTTTAGTGAGGTATTTCTGTGGCCTTTCCAATTGTTGCAGATGTCTTGAGAGGTACATACCAAATGGGGCATTGTATTCTATAATGGGTTTAATGAGAGATGAGTACAGTGGAACAATGACCTCCTTTTTTCTTTATGAAAAGCCCTTAGTGATGAGGTGTGCCACATAGAAGGATTTCTTGACTGTTCTGGCAGTGTGGCTATTGAAGGTGAGACCACTGTCCAACTGTGTCCCTAATTCTCTTATCACACTTTAGGTGTTTAGTGCACTGCCACCTATGTGGTAATTCATGGGTACATGTTTTTTCACAAAGGGGATAACTATACATTTCTTGGCATTGAGCTTGAGGCCATGGCTCTGGCATCATGCATCTGTTTCTGTAAGGCCCTTTTGTAGAGTATCAACATAATTTGGGGATTCAATAATGGCTCCCAGTTTGCAGTCATCTGCGAACTTTGTTAGCCACAGTCCCTTAGTGTTGGCCTGTACTTCAGAGAAGTAGATGCCAAACAAGAGAGGTCCCAGGACTGAACCCTGAGGTACTCCACTTGTCACTTGCCTGGAGCTGGATTTGGAGTCAGCTACTTTTACAGTGTGGGTTCTGTCAGAAAGCCAGTTGGCAACCCATCGAGTGATGTAGGGATTAATGCCCAGCTTAGTAAGTTTATCTATGATTCCAGAGTGGTGGATGGTGTCAAAGGCCTTGGTGAGGTCCAAATAGGCTGTTTGGACTGCCTTACCCTCATCCACGGCTCTGAAGACTGATTCAAAGAAGTCAATCAGGTTCAGGAGACAAGATCGGCCCTCCACAAACCCAAACTGGGTGGAGTCCAGTGTTTTAAGGTTGCCAATGTCTTTGTTTATAAGTTCCATGATAATACATTCCATGGCCTTGCAGATCAGGCTCGTCAGACTGATGGGACGGTAGTTTCTGGGATCCAAGGTGGATCCCCCCTTGTGGAGTGGGATAACCGTAGTTGTGCGCCACTCAGTGGGCATGAATCCTGAGGTGAGACTATGATTAAACATGACACTTAGGTGAGGTGCCAGTTCATTTTGTAGTTCTTGTAGTACACGGCTCGAGATATCGTCTGGTCCCATGGATGCTGTGTTCTTAGCTTTGGAGAGTGTGTTTTTACCTGTGTGGCCATTATTACCAGAATTTGTCAATCTTCCGGTATTGAGATGGGCCATTTAGGGAGTGGGGGGGTGAAGTTGGCACTGAATCGATCTGCCAGGATATTGGCAATATCCTTGGGATCAGTATATTTAATGCCATTCTTTTGTAGCTCATCAAGACATCATTTACAAAAATGTGCAGGCCCAACAGGGAGACTTACTAAGCCAGCCTTATCCTGCTTATGTCTTCATGATCATTGAACTCTCCTGCTATTTATTTTTCTCCTTGTGGTAAGCACTGCATTGTACAGAGAATGACAGATTAATGATGAGTTAATAAGTAAAACACCATACAGATGTTCCAACATGTCCCATACAACATTCTGTTCTTCTCTGCATCTACCTGTATTTGTTCACCCCTTCTGCTTTAGTAAGTTATAACTGTGCTTCAAGTGTGTTACATAAATGTTGCAGAGTAAGTACTAACTCTTTTGTGGTGTGATGAGATAATGGCCACATGTATAGACAGATTTTTTTTTACTTCTTTCAAGGGTTCTAATCCAGACATTAGCTTAAGTGTTACTGAATGTTGTTGGTACATTATTTTATGTATACTTGTTAGCTTCATATAATTATGAGCCAGCATTATTCTTCTGTCATAAACTATTTTGTCCATGCTTCCATCTCACCTCAACGATGTATCTTATCCCATCTGTATCATTATTATTCCACTTCTGAATTTGCACAATGTCTGGTACCAGGCAACAAATGCAAATAAGCCTAAATGGAAGTACACAGCTTATGACTATAATTTGTGATTTCATCACCTTTGACCACATTACTCTTTTCTGCTTCACACCACTATGCTAAGCTATGTTTATTCCAATGAAT
Source organism: Protopterus annectens (assembly GCF_019279795.1). NCBI lineage: Eukaryota > Metazoa > Chordata > Ceratodontiformes > Protopteridae > Protopterus > Protopterus annectens. The sequence goes on from NC_056730.1 coordinate 792,037,772, forward strand.
GTACTTTTCAACAAGCTGAAGAGTTGCTTGTACAGGTTACAGTGGTTATTTGGGTAATGAAGATGAACACATGCATTCAGGTTTGCTGAAATCTTCTGTCAAATGTGAACTATCAGAAGTATGACTTCCTTTTTTTTTTCGTTTTTCCAAATCTTTTGGGTTTCTAATACCATGATGGGCATGGACCCCATTCCTAAGTCAAAGTACGATTAACATTCATGAAATTAGTACTGTTTCCATCACTAATGTCAGCCAGGAGTGCTCTTCACAGCACCAGCAATGTACCCAGTAATGACTCCTTCTGCAATTCATATGGAGTTATATGTATTGGTAACATATCTAAATACAATTGTAGATTCATTTTATGAGACCTGTTGCTCCTACTGTGATTGAAACTGTCTGAGTATCTTTCTTCCATATTGCTCTCATTTCTGCCTGCAAATCCTGATATTTTATGACTTTGTGTGTCTCTGTATGCAAGACACTAGTTATGTCTCTGTGGATGCAAGACATTGTGGTCACTGGGTGTGGCAATTTCAATAAACAATACTACTTTTGTCTTCTTTTCCTGCACCACTATATCTGATTTTCTAGCATCTATCTTTTGAACTGTTGGTAATGGATGATCCCATGTGATGTAGACTTCATCATTTTCTATGATGCTTTGTGGCTCATGTTTCTAGTGTTTTTCAGCCACTTCAGTACCATAATGATTCCATCTTGCCACATTATTATGCCTTTCAGTATACAGTCATTCTGGCATTAGTATGTCACAACCAGCAACAAGGTGTGCAACTGTTTCCAGTTCTGTTTTACAAAACATACATGTGTCTGTTTTTCCCACATGTTCAGTGGAGTTTGTAAACCAAAGTGTATGTAGTCCACTATCTTCTGCAGCCAATATTAACCTTTCATCTCTTGGTTTGAATTCGTCTCTCCTTAACCATTCATGCATTCATCCCTGATCAACCTGAGCTTCTTCCAGAAGTTTTGTATACTTCCAACTATATTTATGCATTTCCCACATTTCTTGCCTTCTCATCTGGTCCTTCTCCTTATATTCTTTCTTTTATTTTTTGACACATTCAGTTGCTGCCTGATTTTTATCTACTTGTGGTTTGATTTCCATTCCTGCTTGATGCCAATATGCTTCTGCTAGACTAAGCAAGGAAGTCATCTTAGATTTATTCTCCTCATGTTTCAAAACTTTAACTACATTTGGGTCTTGTGAGGTCAGCAGATAAGTGTGGAGTCCCATGATTGCAGATCTATACAGTCTGGGTTCTGTCAGTAAGCCAGTTGGCAACCCATCGAGTGATGTAGGGATTTATGCCCAGCTTAGTAAGTTTATCTATGATTCCAGAGTGGGGGATGATGTTGAAGGCCTTGGCGAGGTCCAGATAGGCTGTGTGGACCACCTTACCCTCGTCCACAGCTCTGGAGACTGATTCGAAGAAGTCAATCAGATTCAGGAGACAAGATCGGCCCTTCACAAACCAAAACTGGATGGAGTCCAGTGTTTGAAGGTTGCCAATATCTTTGTTTATAAGTTCCATGATAATGCGTTCCATGCCCTTGCAGATCAGGCTTGTCAGACTGATGGGAAGGTAGTTCCCGGGATCCAAGGCAGATCCTCCCTTGTGGAGCGGGATAACTGTAGGTGTGCGCCACTCAGTGGGCACGAAGCCTGAGGTGAGGCTATGATTAAACATGACACATTGGTGAGGTGCCAGTTCATTTTGTATTTCATGTAGTACACAGCCTGAGATGTAATCTGGTCCCATGAATGCTGTATTCTTAGCTTTGGAGAGTGTGGTTTCTTCCTGTGTGACCGTGATTATCGGAATTTGGCAATCTTTTGGTATTGAAATGGGCCCTTTAGGGGGTGAGAGAGGGGTGAAGTTGGCACTAAATTGATCTGCCAGGATATTGGCAATATCCATGGGATCAGTATATTTAATGCCATTCTGTTGTAGCTCAGAGCAGATCTGAGCATTGCCATATAGATTCTTGACATAACTATAGAATGCCTTGTGGTTGTCTTTGGAATTTTTGCCAATTGTATTTTCGTAACTAGCTTTTGAGGATTTTATGAGGGATCTCAGCTTCTTACTGAGGCTGGTGAGGGAGTTTTTTGCATCCTGGGATTTTCCTCTTTTCTGCAACAGTTTCTTCCTTCTGTTGTATAGTTTGTTTATAGCAGGGGACCACCAGATTGGCTTCCTTTTTTTGGAGAATAGCATCTTGGTTCTATTTGGGATGGCATGATTCATGCACGAGTGGAAGTGATCGTACAGTGCCTTAGTGTAGGATTCTGCAGTTGAACTTCCAGATCCCTTCTGCGTGGGTGTTGTGAAGTATGTCATTTCTGACTTCAGTAGTATGAAGTTGGCTTTGGAGAAGTTTTTTAAGGAGGTTTCCTTACTGGGGGGTGGGGGAGGGATGTGGATGTCAAAGGTGATTTGCTTATGGTCAGACCTGACCAATGACGGGGTGACCACTGGTGTGGAGCATCTATCTCCCATGTTGGTAATGACCAGGTCTAAGATATTGGAGCCCCTAGTGGGACAATGGATTAGTTGATCCAGGGCATTGGAATTTATGAATTCCAAGAACCGCTGGGAAAAGGAGTTGGTACCTGAGTAGTTTTCCCAATTAATGGTAGGGTAGTTGAAATCACCCAGTATTAGGGTGTTTGGTTGTTTCTTAATATTTTCCAGTATGTTTAGAAAGGTGTAGTGAGAATCTTGAGGCAGGGTTGGGGATCTGTAGCAAACTACAATTTGGATTGCAGTCTTACCTAGTGTTAGTTGCACCTGGAGAATTTCAGATGCATTGTGTTGGGCAACTAGCCTGGAGGTGTGAATATCCTTGGTGAATATGGACACTCCTCCACCTTTAGTGTTTCGGTCTTGGCTTTGTGGACGAAAAGTGTGGTAAGAATTGTAGCTTCGTATTGCAGGGGTGCTCTCTGGAGCCTTGAACCAGGTCTCAGTTACTGCACAGATATCGATGTTCTCCATTTTTAGGAGTGCCTCGAGAGAGTGCATTTTGAGGTTTAGACTTCTAGCATTGAGTAGCATTACCTTCAGATTTTGCATGCTTGTATCTGTTACGGTGGTGGTTTTATCTTTTGAATCTTGCCTAAGAAAGGCACTATAGGGGTGGCAAGAGCTTTAGCCAGTAACTTGAATCCCAGGGGTGACAGGTCCAGACCATCTCTGGCAAAGCATCATGGTTTGTCGATCATGTCTTCCCAGGCCGACAAATACTGGATCCCCTTTGAATGACACCAGAAGCTTAGCCAATTGTTGAAGTCAATCATTTTGTCCTTATACTGTGGTATCATTCTGGGCGAAGGCAAGATGCTACTTAGGGCTAGGGTCATACCTGCCTGGGTCACATGATCCATGAGCTCTTCCATGTCTCTTTTCATGTAGTCCAGGGAGGCACGTCTCAAGTCATTCACTCCAGCAAGGACAATGGCAGAGTCATATTTGTACTTGTTGGGGAGTGACTTGAGTGCATGTGTTAAGTGGCTGATTCTGGCACCCGACAGGCAGCTGACTGTAATTTTCTCCTTGTTCAGCCTGGTGAGTGGGACATCAATGTGCCTGACTATAGAGTCACCTATGACTAAGGTGTTGGGTACATTGTCTTGCCTTAGGGGCTGTTGTTGGGTGGCACACTGGTGTTGTGAGCTATGTGTCACTTTGGTTGTGACTGATGTTTATTTGCGTTTCAGCTTCGGAGGTCCTTGTTGCTTAGGCAGGTTAATGTTAAGGGCCTCCGCATATGTGGGTTTAGTGTTGCTATGTGTGGGTGTTGATGGTGCGGGTTTTGAAGGGCTATGAGTTGCTTGAGGTGTAATGCAGCTGTTAACCTTCTCCTCTTGACTGTCTAGCACAATTTTGGCCGGAGAGAGCTTTGCTTCCAGTTTGGCTATGTAAGTGCATCTCTCGCAGGTTGTAGTGTTGGGTGGTAGGAGGATAGGATTGTCTGTGTACACGAGGCAGTTGCCGCACTGCCCCAGCATGCTCAGATTCACCAGGTGGACAGGAGAAATCACCAGAAGCTGACCCTTGGACATGCTTGTTTAGGTGCTTTTTTGTAAAGGTTAAGAGTTGTTTTCTCTTACCTTTGCAAGGTACTTTGCAATTGTAGGCTGTTTAGTGCCTATGATTAATTTCTCCTTATTGACAAGGAAAGCTGATTGCTTGAATCAGTTTCAGGCTTCCTAGTGCATTCTTGTAAGGTTTGAGAGCTGTTTTCCCTTACCTTTGCAAGGTACTTTGCAATTATAGGCTGTTTAGTACCTATGATCAATTTCTCCTTATTGACAAGGAGAGCTGAGTGCTTGAATCAGTTTCAGGCTTCCTAGTGCTTTCCAGCAGGTTCTAGAGCAAGTGCTAGTCACAGGGGTTCAGATTTTAGTGCTACTACTGAGAAACCGAAATTTGAAGAGCAGACTTTCTGGCACCTGGAATAGTTTAACTGTAGCCTTGCAGTGCTGCATGATGTGAAAAATGTGCAAACACATGCGTTTTTAAGCCAGAAAGTTGAAATGGATAGAAATCAGCCCAAAAAGGCTTATAAAATTACAATTTCCGAGCTGGAAACCACTCCTCTAGCGTTAGATAGGCAGTAAAATGCTCACCAGTCCCACTGGTAAGCAGTAGGACTTCTCTCTGCCACAGCAAGGTCTGGATAGCTTTGAACACAGAAAATAAAGTCCTGAGACAAGCAAAGCTTGGAATATGGACTGGCTAGAAAAAGTGGGAAATGAGCAAACAAGATAGTATTTTTTTTTTGTTGAAACAGGCTAAACAATGTAATAATACAGTAAATAAACACAGAAAAGGCTAACACACTTGAGTGTGTAGTCCTAAACAGTAAATGCAATTAAAACTCTACAAAATTAGCAATTTAAAACTTTTTAAATGAAGCAAGGCAAGTGCACAACTGAAAAACTATTTAAGAGGCAGTAACACAGCAGAATAAGTAGCTAGTCTACATATACAGAGAAGTCTATATATACAGAAAAGCAGCTAAAACACACAAACACTTCAGATGCAGTGCAACCTAGAGCAATTGAGTTGTAGCAATATTAAGGCAATTACAGTTATAATAAATGCTCCAAAATATACTTAAAATATACTCTATATTTCCAAAATGTTTGAGAAGCACAGTCAGAACCAAGGAAATTCAGGCAATTTTTTTTTTTTTTGAAAGGGAAAAAGGAGAAACAGAAGGCCTTATCAAATGTTCTCTCTGTATTAGGTAGAATGAGTTTATGATACTAGACTGGGAGGAGTGTCCCAGATCAGATTTACAGTAGGGGCGGGCAACTGAAAAGCCACCAAGTATAAAAGCAAGACACCAACAGGGAAGTAGAGTAAGCACTACAGAAAGCCACAAAATTAAAGTTTTTAAACAGATAAAGGAGCAATGAGACTACAGAATGCTTTTTTTAACTTCAAACAAATCAGTTACCTGTGCAGGATAGTTAATAGCAATAAAAATACACTCAAAAACGGTGCAGCAGGCAATAAAAAGTGCTATATATAAATTGATAGAAACAATAAACAGTATAAATAATAAAAAAAAAAACAGGATACTTATATATCTCAGCTAAGAGTTGTAGTCAACACCTCTCCTCCACTCTGCTCAATGTGTATAGACAGAAACCCTCTCAAAGTTAGGGCTTAAATACCAGAAGATACAACCTTAAGACAACCTTTTTTTTTTTTTTTTTACAAAACACAAAAAAATCAGCCCCCACTAGCCAGCAGCCAGTTAACACAATCTAGCCCAGGTAAAGAAAGGCTTCAGCTAATTTAAGATGTTCTGTTCATGTGCTTTGAGCAATCACTGTATAAACAAACAAGGCCAGGGCCAGCAATTCTGACTAGTTTGCCATGTGCGATAGTGCATGATAGATCCTATGTTCTAATACTGTGCATTGTTTTTATCATGTCTATCTTTCTAAGTATTTTTGTTGATCTATTCCCTCTTCTATACTCTTCTAACAGTAACACTTCTTGTCTTAATTGCTTTAGTTTTCTCTTTTTGATACTTCCATGATGGTAGTCGATTTTCCCCTTCCTTTCCCTCACTACCTTGTGTTCTTGTGGTAGAACTTTATCAGTTATTGATTTAGCTGCACAGTAATATCCTGTTTATTTTTGTTATATCTCTTGGATCACTATGGACAGTCCTAATTATTGTGTTCATTTGTTTTATGAAACTTCTGACTTTCTGTTTTTTTATTGACCTTCTGCAGTCTATTTCTTTCATTGATCTTGATTCCTTTGCTTGTATTTCTCTTCAAATATCTTTGGTGCTGCTCTTTTTGTATTGATTAGTTTTGCTTTCTCCTTTGCATATACATTACACCATATTAAATCTCTTTTTCTTTCCCATGTCAATATTTCTTCTTCAGATGTCTCTTGATTCCCCCCGTTTCTCCTTACTTTGGGAACTTGTTCCATCATGCTGTGAAGTAATATGTGTTAGACCTTCTACACCAAATCCTTCACTTCGCAGGCACTCCATAACTTCAACTTCTACTTTTTTTTAATTTCTACTTTACTAAACGTCCTTACTACATTCCCTCTCTGTGATATTATTTTCTTTATTGTGAAATGTTCCATGACTGGATGCCTTTGCCTGTATTTCTCTTCGAATATATTTGGGGCTACCTTCTTTATATTGATTAATTAATTATTGATTAATTTGGGTTTCTGCTTTGCATAAATATCACACCATATCACATATCTCTTTCTTTCCCATGTCCATATTTCTTTTTTATACTTTTCAAAAATATCTAGGTTTTGTTGTTTATGTTTTTGTACATCCTTAGAGGCTTCAATTTCTAAACAGATCAAACGTTCTTGATCTATATACTGTTTTTCACAAATCTGTTAAATTAATGACCACAAATTTTTATTTAAAGCTTCTGACAGTTTTTTCTTGTGGAAGTACTTTTTGTTCCTCTAATTTCTCTCTTGATCTTTTTGTATATCTTCTGTCTAGAAATTCTGGTCTTTTTGCCTAATAACAACAGTAGATAATTTCTTTCTTATTCTCAATAGTCTACTCTATCATCTTTATGACACTGCTTTGGCCTATCAGTTTTTGTGATTTTTGTGGACTGCTACTTCCTTCTACAGGGGGGGGTCCTTTCCCCGGGCCTGGCCTGAACTCATTGTGGGAATGTTTCTATATTTTGAGGATTCTGTACTGTCATTTTTTTCTAATACTGGCACCAGTGCATCTACCAGGATTTGGCACTTTTTTATCCTCAGTCTTGTGCACCCAGCTATCTTTTTTAATTTTTGACCTACTTCTGTCTTTAAGATATGCTATATAAATACAGTCTATATCAGTGTTGTCTTGGTGAGATTTTGTAAAAAAACAGGGTGCAACCTTGTAAAGGTGCTCACGTAGACTTGAGGATGAATCTAGTTTCAGCAATACTACTCTCATTTGCTTGCTGACGTATCATCCCTCATTCAGACCCCTGACTTCCTATGTGGTGTGAATAGATAATACTCAGGTATAAACTTTTTTCTTGCAATGCTCTAAAGTTTTGGATCCAGATGGATGAAAAATGTTTTTCTGTCTCCTGTGGCTATAAATGTGGCTATAAATATTTGCTATACCTTAACTTAACATATTAATATCCTGCTGCTGTATGAATGTGCCCGTTCACTACTGCAAAGCCTGTCTTGCACAGATTTTTTCATGAAAGTCAAGAAAGAGCAAAATACAGAGTAATGCTAATTCCCATTCTAAGCTCAGCACTTCAAGATGTGATTACTCCTGTGCTAATACTTTGCCATCAGCAGGGCAATTTGGTTTGTCAGCACTGTGCTCAGAGTAACATGAAAAAAAAGAAAATCAAGCAATTCTTGTTATTAATTTTGTCAACAGGTTGTTCTGATCTCAGAATGATGTTGACTCAATTAATTCAGTTGTTTAATGTATATCTGCTCTACAGTGTTCACACTTACAACTGTGATACAAGTTTGGTTAATGTATTTTTATATACTCCATCACTGTTATTTTGCATTACACTGTCTACGTATGACTCACATCTTTGTCTTTTCAATGAACATAGTGCAAAGGCTGAGGCAATAAAAATGTGCAATCATCCCTCCATTAAGTTGTGGGAAAGGTTGATTGATAATCTGCTAATTTACAACATTGAATGTTTATGGGATCATGGCATCCCACAATGTGAAATTTCAATGTTCCTCACCATAACACAATGTATAGTATTTAACTGTTTGTAGGGAAGTATGTAATTACATGTGGCAACAGACCTCTCAACCAACTGGGAACAAATTTCAACAGAATCAGGGACAAGTCAAGAAAAAATCAGGGACATTCAGGGACACTTTTAAAATATTAGTGCTATTAACTTGAAACATTGACAGAATCAGAGCATATGAATTAATACACATTTTCTGAAGTAAAAGAAGTTTATAACTCTTAATTATTGTCATTATTCATTAAGTGTAATTCACCACCTTTCCTCCAAAAGTCACTAGTTTTAGAAGGGATTAAGAGGGACAGAGTTAAAATTTGAGTCAAAATCAGGGACATCCCTGAAAATCAGGGACAGTTGAGAGGTATGTGTGGCAATCATAGTGATGTTACCTTGTCCTGTGCACACCTGTGCATTTGTTGAACAACCTGTGATGCACAGCACCATCTTTTCAAAATAGTGGATTTTCAAGAAGTAAAAATGTGCTATTTCACATTTTTAAAGTAGTCATTTTCTGTGGCACTTGCAAATAATATTGTGCTCACTGGATTGAGTAGGTTGATGTGTTGGAGGTTCAATGCTCACCATGTGAAAGTTGCGTATGTCTGTGTGAGTGTGTATAATGCTTGGTGCTGTATCTACGTCCCCTAAGAAAAACACATTTACATCTTCACACAGCTCCTTTATCCCACTTTTTACTGAAACATCCTCTCTGAATAACAGTGATGAGGTCTTCATGACAAAAGTGCACTCTTTTCCCTTAATAGTCAGTCATCTTCTGTGGTGCTTGTGACTAATACAGTGCTCTCTATATTGTGTAACCAGATAGTTAAGTGGTTCAATGTTGAACGTGGCAAGCTTGTGTGTGTGTGTGTGTGTGTGTGTGTGTGTGTGTGTGTGTGTGTGTGTGTGTGTGTGTGTGTGTGTGTAATAATTTGTGCTATATCAAGCTCTCATGAGGAAAATGCATTTACATTTTCACACAGCTCCCTTATCCCACTCTTTTCAGAAACATCCTCTCTGTGACATAGTGATGAGGTTATAATGACAAAAATGGACTTTCTCTCCTTAATAGTCAGTCTTTTTCCTGAGGTATTTGCAACTAATACACTCCTCTCTACATTATATAACTAGATAGGTAGGATAGTCAATGTTCAACATGGGAAAATTTTGTGTGTGTGTGTGTGTGTGTGTGTGTGTGTGTGTGCGTGCGTGTGCATGCATGTGCATGTGTGTGTGTGTCTGTGTGTGTGTGAGTTTGTATAACGCTTTGTGCTATATCCACTTGTCCTGAGGACAATGCATTTGAATTTGCACACAACACCCTTATCCCACTTTTTACAGAAACATCCTCTTTGTAACACAGTGATGATCATCCTGACAAAAAGTGCGCTCCCCTTAATAGTCAGACTTCTCCTGTGCACTTGCTTTTCTTATGCTATTCTCTAGGAGATTGGAACACAACAGTGCCTAACTTATAGAAGTGCCTGCCTGATTGTAAATTAATTCAGCATAGGTTTACACACATTTGTAGTGGCAACTATTACAACCCCTGTTGGTTGCTAAGTTATTTCACCAGACACATCTCCTTGGCAAATCATTGCTGATATCATGCCTTCATGGGTGTTGTATGCCTCCTTTGAGCTCAGTATCCTTCTGTGGTGCTGGCTGCTGATAATGTGCTATACAGACTGTATAAGTAGATAGGCAGGAGGGTTGAGTCTATCCCTGTTTAAATAGTCTGTCAGTAATTACCATTGTATACTGTTGGCCACCTCACAACCACTTTTATATACACTTCCAGTTGTTACAGCCTCCATTGCTATATGGTGTGGCACATGTAGTAATTTGTGACAGCCTCCATTACTGTGTGGTGTGGCACATAGGTCAGTTGTGACAGCTTCCATTGCTATGTGGTATGGCACATAAGTCAGTTGTGACGGCCTCCATTACTATGTGGTGTGGCTCATGCAATCAGTACAGAAGTCTGAAGAGAGCCTAGTATAATAGGCGGGCTTCTGAATCTAGTAACAGCAGTGCCTTCCACAACAGTTATGGCTCAGCCAGAGGGCTACCTTTTTCAGGCCTTGTCCTGCAAGGAAGGGGATCCATACTTATTATGTTAAGAAAGTACTGTAAACCCTTTAAATGTGCTCTTCATGACATAACCTATACACATATCTCAGAGGTATCTATGTTAGTTATGCATCTCTTTGCTGTCAGTCCTGGCATGTATTCAGAAATGACATGATGCATATGTTTACTGTGTCATCTGTTGCTCACAGGCATTACCTATTCCCAAAAGAATTATGCTCTATATTACAGGTCTTCATCTGGACATTTCTTTATTACTGCTGCTTTTGTCATACTGTACTGCTTAATGGCAGATGAGGGGTTCCATAAGTGTTTCTTACTACATGGCTTGCTGCCAGACCATCTGAAAATGTGACTGGTCCTCTGTTGCAACACTTCTTGTATGTCAGTGCTGTTGAACTGCTGCTATGTTACTGTTCCCTGTACTTCCACGTATGCATATCCAGTATAACCATGTCTGAGATGTTTACAAATTAGCAATGGAAAACTGGAAATCATGAAATGTCATCCGGTCTGTGTCATTGTCACTTATGTGTGCTGAGTGTTATTAGATTATCATTTGGCATTTAAAATGACTATACAACCCATGCTTGTCTATTATATGTTTATAGGTCATAAACCCCTTTGCTATGGGTGCCAAATATGAACAGAATTTAATAAAAATATATCTTTCAATTCTCTTTTTAAAACTGTTACATCTGCATGTGCATATTACTGTATCAAACAATAATTATATCTTAGGTGAAAGTAATCTACA